>NC_056733.1:1439873052-1440173052 GCF_019279795.1 Protopterus annectens
ATGTTCTAAGTCAGCAACACGTCTTCATTCCTGAGGCCATATCATACAGTGTGTGTGTGTGTCTGTGTGTGTCTGTCTGCATGTCCTGATATGGGCTGGCATCCCATCCAGCACTGGCTTCTCTGCCTTGCTTCCACTGTTGTGGTTCTTGCTCAGATGTGTCTAGTATATAGATGGATTATTGTACTGTGTTGTACTTTTAAAAGGGGGTGGATGCTGCAGTTCTAAGAATGCCCTCTTTGGCAGAGCTCAATTATGAACCGATTATCAGTTTGCCATCTATTCCCTATTGCATTACTACTAGCTTATCATTTTTTTAATGTAACATAGGCAATTTATTCTTCAAGGGCAACAGGCACTTTATTTGTAGATGAAACAAAGAAATATAAAGTTTGCTAGCAGCAATCTCTTCTACATTAGTTACAGATCTCTAATGGGTAACTATTTAGATGACTTTACTTCTGCAGAGATTGTGCATATTTACGGATACTGGTGGATTACAGACATTTGAGTAGACTTATGATGGAAATGTTCTGAATTTGGTAGTTTTGTCATTACTGGTTCATGCATTTTATTTCATTGCTTACTAGAAAAATGTTCAAAACAATAAATTTAACACCTGCTCTAACAAGTGTGCTGTATTATACAAGGAATATAACTTAATACAATAAGGAAGGTGTATCAAAGAACACATGCATGTTTCGTGTGCAAGGGGCCTATGATTTGAAAACAGCCCAAAAGTGATTGTTAACCGACACTGGCCAGATGCATTTTCTTTGAATGTGGGTTTCAATGCTGTTCCAATGAATGTGAGTTTTAAGGGCATAGAAGTTTTAATGCTAAGTCGATTTTCATTGTGAGACTGTATTGCTTTGTTTAGTAGATGTCTACTAGTGTTGTGCTATAAAGTGTAAAATAAAAGTTTTAAATGAAATCCAAATAATCACTGCAGAAGTAAAACAGTATGCACATTACAGTGTTTATGGTAATTGGGGTGAAATAGCCAAGTAATGGGACATTAGAATGACTGCAGGGGGGAAGAGCTGTGTATGGAGGGGCCCCATTCAACCAGGATTTTGTGAGAGGGTAGGGCGGCAGACTTAAAGACAGCCCCGGGGGCACAAACTAGCTACACCACTGATCAGTAGAGGCCATGGAGAATGACTTTCAGAGATGCTAGCAAAATATAATATTCTTTATCCAAGATTAGAATACTGCCTACCAATAAATGCCCTACTAGCACAATCCCCACATATTGCAAGTCACCAAAAACAAAATCCTAAGGTTCATCATCTTCTTCCTTCCCAGTGAACATCATTGCTACACACTTCAAAACAATGGTTACCATTTACTACAGGGTCTGGGCACTTGGGGCCATATTTCGGTTGTCTGTTCTTCAGTTTGTGTTTGAAAGTTGAAATCCCACAATTCCACTAGAGTGGGCAAGGTTACATAATTATGTATGCAAATTTTATGTTAATCCACATACAGATTTGTTCCTATTTTCATGGGCCTTTGTCCATATTTTAGATGTTTCTAGGTTGAGAGGTATGCTCCCTGGTCAGATCAGACCATAAACTAATCACTATGGAAATCCACATTTCACCCACATCCCCCGCAAACGTAACCACCTTGAAAAACTTCTCCAAAGCTGATTTTAGGGTCTTAAAGGCAGAGGTGGCCAACATCAAGGCACCCATGCCAATGGAAAATAGCTGCATGACTTCTGAATCATACAACAATGCACTGTACGAACATGTACATATATGCATGGAACTAGTCATACCCAACAGAACCAAGATGCTCTCCTCCAAAAAAAAAAGGAAGCCAACCTCCACAAAAAGGAAGCCAATTTGTTGGTCCCCTGCCATTAATAAACTCTACAACAAAAGGAAGAAACTGTTGCAGAAAAAGGTGAAGTCCCAAGACCAGAAAAACTCTTCTTACTAGCTTCAACAAAAAGTTGAAATCCCTCAGCAAATCCTCCAAAGCCAGCTATGAAGGAAGAATTGCGGCAGACACTAAAAACAATCACAAATCCTTCTATAGTTATATCAAGAATCGCAAGGCAATACCCATATTTGCTCGGAGTTACTGCACAATTGTACCTCCTATACTAAGCCAACAAATATTGCCAACATGCTGGCCGACAGATTCAGTACCAACTTTACCCCCCCCCCCCCAAAGGGCCAATCACAATACCAGAAGAATCCCAGGCACCCAGCATTACTGCAGTACAGGTTAAAGCTGCATTGTCCAAGGCCAAGAACACAGCTTCCATGGGACCCAACATCATCCCTGGCTGTGTTCTACATGAACTGCAAAGTGAACTAGAACCACACCTGTGTGCCCTGTTCAGTCACAGCCTCACCTTAGGCTTTGTCCCTACTGAATGGCACACTGCTGCAGTCACCCTTCTCCATAAAGGGGAGCAACTACAGTGCCTGGGAATTACCGCTATGGAGTGCATCATCATGGACCTGATTAACAAAGATATAGGAAAACTCCAAACTCCAGACCCCATGCAATTAGGCTTTGTGAAAGGGAGACCATGCCTGCTCAACCTGGCTGACTTCTTTGAGTCAGTCACCAAGGCTGTGGATGAAAACAAGGCAGTGCATACAGCCTACCTCAACCTGGCCAAGGCCTTTAATAACATTCCTCACTAGGGAATTATTGATAAACTCACCAAACTAGGCATCAACCCCTGTATCACTAGGTGGGCTTCAAACTGGCTCACAGACAGAACACACAGTGTGAAAGTAGCGGACTCCAAGTCAGACTGCCGACCAGTCACAAGTGGAGTCCCACATGGATCAGTCCTGGGTCCTCTCCTGTTTGGCATCTACTTCTCAGAAGTCGAGGCCAACACAAAGGGATTCTGGCTAACCAAGTTCGCAGATGACTGCAAGCTGGGAGCCATTATTAACTCCCCAAGTGATGCAAATAGCCTACAGAAAGGCCTCACTGAGACCAATGACTGGTGTCGAAACCATGGCTTTAAGCTTAATGCCAAAAAATGGGTAGTCATCCCCTTTGGTAAAAACTCAGTTCCCACTAATTACCACACTGATGAACACTGAAGGCATTATAAGAGTCTCTAGGGATGCAGGTTGACAGCAACCTCTCCTTCGACCACCACATTGCCACTGTGGTCAGAAAAGTCCCTCTATATGACACATCTCATTACCAAGGAAGAAAGAGGTCACCCAGGAAGAAAGAGGTAATCGTCTCTCTCTACTCTTCCCTCTTTAGACCAATCATTGAGTATAATATGCCCCATTTAGCATGTACACCTCACTAGACACCTGCAACAGCTGGAGAGGCCACAGAAGTACCTCATGAACAGACTCAAAAGACTCCAGCTATTCTCCGTCTCATATTGCCTACTTAGAGGTGATCTCTGCTCGACTTACAAAGCCATATCTTAGCCAGCTCTGTTAGAAATGCTATATCTAAAGAAATCCCAATCCCTCCGCACCACATGCTCCAGAGACCTCAACCGCATTACCACAATCAACAGAACATGCTGGAGGGATAGGTTCCTCACCCAGAGACTGCCCATGCTCTGGAATAGACTTCCCATACATGTCAACCAGAGCATTTTGCTGTCCTGCTTCAAGGATCACTCCAGTGGCTCTACTTGATAAAGGCACTGGGAACTAATGTTGGGCAGCACGATGCCAGGGCACTTCTATAGGCTAGGTTTGTAAAGGGTCCAGGGCCATTAGCCTAGTACACACCTATGAACAATGACACAAGAGGAATAAGAGGTCATGATTTCTTGTTAGAAGAGACAAACTGCAGACTAGAGATGAAGTGTAAACTTCATGGAAAGGGTGGAGTGTAAATAAACCTCCCTTAGAACGTGTGGTTCAAAACAAGTCAGCTAAAACATTCAGAGACTTACAAGGTATGGTTGCTGAAGTGTTAAAGGGTTAGCTGCTGAGTGCTAACAGTAACAATTAAAGAAACTAGAAAGATCACTTGTTATCTTCTGACATAGTATGTACTTGTGTGAAATACGGTCATTGTCAGGGCCAGCCTTAGGTGAAATGGCACCCTCACTACTCTCCTTTCCCTCACACATGTATACCAGTAGCCCTATCACAGCCTCGCCACATCATTCAGGTTATTTCTTTTTTTCTTTTCCTTCTTACATTTTGAGTTGCGCTTTCAGATCTCTCCTGCATCCTTTCCACACACCAAACTAGACCAGACTATACATAATACCTACGGATTAAATAATTGACATTTTGGTGTCTGGGGGCCACTAAAGCCATTGAAGATCTAGATGTTCCAAAGTCCATTTTAGAATTGTTTCCAACCTTTCTGAGTCAGTGATGACCTGAACAAAAATTATGACCAAAGAGTGCACCTTACTCATCAACTTTGCTTCTTCCTCTGTCCTTTCAACACACACTAATTGACCAAAAGTGCATTTTAACAACTGTGGAACGCACATACTGACATTGTCAATGGAAGCCAGGTCTATCACAAATAGATTCTTTTCACCTCAGCACACACATATTGCCATTGACCCTGACAAACCTGGCAGGTGTATCACAGGACACACACACACACTGCATGAACTGAAAGAATGCCAATTTACCTACAATACAGTGTTGTGGTGTTAGAGGAAACCAGAGCACAGAGATAAACTTGTACAGATACTGGGAAAGTAAACTCCATGAAAAAGTCATAGCCAAGAGCTCAGGATTGCAGATGCTCAAATGTGAAATCCAGAGATTTTGATTAAATGATGGTCTAAATACAAGCCATGACTGAGGAAAAATGTACAATTACACTTCATCAGCCTTTTCCTGTATCCTTTCAATGCACCATAAATGAGTAACACTGTGCTACAAGAAATGTGCAAGAAAACTAAATTAATCCAAAGGTCTGGGGGTTGCTAGGCTCCTAAGAAGCCAAAAGGGTGCTAGATTCTCTGAGACGTTTGGGATGACCCCCACCAATCTTTGAACAAAAAGATGACCTGAACAAAAATCATGACTAAGGAAAGAAATTCACCCTTTCTTTCAAGAAAGATGCAAGTTGCATGCAATGCTTAAAGCTGTGAAAACACCACTTCCCAATAAACTGAGAAGACAAATGTTTTTGAGTATACATAAATCATACCTGGGAATAATGCCCCAGAAACAGTGGCAGACCACTCTGCAATTAAGCCATGATAAAGGACACATTATCCCAGGGATAAAAAACTCAAAGGGGGATAATTCCACGGTGATATTCTGTCACTGTTGCTATTCTGCCTTGCCATTAACCCATTAAGCTATTTACTCAACAACTTAGGCCATGGCTACAATTTGGCTCCTAAAAAACAGTGTAAAGACTTCTTATCTTCTATTTGTTGATGATTTAAAACTTTACAGCTCATCAGATGAGAAACTGAAAGCACAGCTGCAGGTTGTCAAAACTTTTCCAGATGATATAAGAATGTCATTTGGTCTTGATAAGTGTGCAAAAGCAACCTTTAAAGCAGGAAAAAGTACAGCTGTGTACACTTACCATAAATGTAGAAGTTCTAGTGTATTCACTGTTGCAGTCATTACATTTGGGTTATCTGCTTGCAGTAGCCCTCAGTTGGCCTGATTAACAAAGTCTTGGATCCTGCGTCGGTTGCTGTCCCTTCTTCCATGACGTCAGGTCGTCAGGGCTATAAAATATACAGCAGATGCTATTACATCAGTTTTTCTCGCCCCAGATGTCAGGTGCCCCCTAACGGGAAGCAATTAAATCTATAAATACAAGGATATACCTCCAATAGAAAAGCAAACACACCAAGCAGCTTTTAGAGCATAGTAAGTGAGAGTAGAGGTATAGCCAAAGGAAAAAAAGGGGGCTGGAGGGAGGGTAACCAGGACTGCATCAGTAAATACACTCTAACATCTACATTTATGGTAAGTGTACACAACTGTACTATGTTCTTCATGTTTCACTGTTGCAGTCATTACATTTGGGTACATTCCCAAAGCTAAAGTTTGGAGGATGAATTTAAATAGAATTAGGACCACCTATAAGGCCCTGCAAGACTACAGTGGCAAAACCAGTCCTGGATTTAGAGAAAATTGGCAAATGATAATGCTTGGTGAAAGTATGTACAGAACTCCAGGTAGCAGCTTCTAGGATGTCCCAAGCAGGGACGCCCCTGAGAAAGGCTGTAGAGTTAGATGCCGCCCTGGTTGAATGGGGTCTGATGCCCTGTGAGACAGGATTTCCATGGTGCTTATAGCATAAATGAATGCAGTGGCCTATCCATTCTTTTGAAATGGTTTGTTTTGAAATAGCTTTCCCCTCTGTCCCTGTAGCAAATGCCACCAGCAGTTGTTCAGATTTCCTTTGAGGTTTAGTCCTGTCCAAGTAGGATCTAAGCTGTCTGTGCACAGCTAAAGAGTGCAGTATCTGTTCCTTTTTGTTCTGTGGGTTAGGAAAGCAGGTAGGCAAATGAATGGACTGATTAATAGCCACACTGGATACTACCTTGGGCATGAAGGAGGGATTGGTTGAGGGACACCCTGTCCACATGAAAGATGATGAAAAGTTCCACTGCCATAATGGCCTGTAATTCAAATACCCTTCTTGCAGAAGTGATTGCCAAAAGGAAAGCTATTTTCCAGGAAAGAAAATTTAAATCTGCAGTAGCAGCTGGCTCGAAAGGAGGAAGAGTGAGTTTCTCCAAGACAAAGTTAAGATCCCAGGCTGGAGTTGGAGCTCGCCTGGGTGGCCTTACATTTTTGGCCCCTCTGAGGAACTGCTTGAGCAGTGGATGACAGAAGAGGGGAGGCTCTGTGCTACAATGAGCTGAAATGGCTGAAGCATGAATTTTGGAGGAAAAAGACAAGCCCTTATGAAGCATCTCAGTCAAGTATTGTAGAATCTGAGGTAAATTTGGCACTGCTGCGTTCATTCCTTGAGATTTGTTCCAAGCACAGAATCTTTTCCACTTTGCAGCATAAGATTTTCTAGTACTAGGCCTCCTTGCCTCTAAAATGATATACATCACTGATTTACTGAGGGATGGTAAAGGAGAGAATAGGTAACTAGCCAAGCTGCTAGTTTCAGGGTTTGCAGCTGAGGGTGCAGAATCTGGTTCTCCTGCTGAGACAACAGGTAAGGAGTCTGAGGCAGGTGCCACGAAGCCAAGTGTGACACACTGCGCAAGAGTGGGTACCAGTGTTGGCGAGGCCAGTCTGGTGCAATTAAAATCGTTCTTGGCTTGTCCTGTTTGATCTTTAGTAGTACCTTGGAGAGCAGAGGAGGAAAGGCATAAACTGATAGGTTTAGGTTTTTCCAGCTGAAGGATAGAGCATCCACTTTCCAACCTTACTTGTGGAGAATCCTTGTGCAAAATTTGTCCAGTTTATGGTTCTGGGGGGAGGCAAACAGGTGTATATCTGGGCTCCCCCATTTGCTTATCAACATGTTGAAAATCCTTTGTTCCAGTTTCCACTCGTGTGGGTCCATGAGGTTTCTGTTTAGTCCGTCTGCCAGTGTATTTAGTTTTCCTGGCAGGAACTGAGCTTGTAGATTCACTTGGTAGCTCAAGGCTGTGTTCCACAGTGCCATGGCTAGTCTGCAGAGGGGGTAAGAATGTGTACCCCCTGCTTTATGTATCACATGACAGTGGTGTTGTCAGTCTTTACCATTAGTTGTCCTGGAAGAATGTGGTCCTTGAAGGCTGTCAGAGCATTCTGTACAGCTAACATTTCCTTTTGATTTATGTGCAGGTGCATTTGACTTGGGTTCCATTCACCCTGAATGCACTTCCCTGGCAGGTGAGCCCACCATGCATAGTCTGATGTGTCTGTTAAGATTTGTGCGGCAGGGGGTAATGTGAATGGTAGTCCCCTGTTTTGGTGGCAGGCCTCTGCCCACCAAAGGAACTCTAGGCATAGGCAAGGTATGATAGGAATCCTTGCTTCTAGATCCTGTGAATGTTGACACCATAGGCTTTTCAGATGCCACTGTAGTTTCCTCATACGCAGTCTTGCATATGGAATTAGAAGAATGCAGGAGGTCATGAACCCAAAGGCTTGCAGTATTTGCCTTGCAGATAGCTGGGTATTTGTGGCCACTTGTTTGAAGTAAGTTGTCAAATGTATCCATTTCTCTGGCGTGAGGAAAGCCATCTGGGAAGCTGTATTCAAGCTTGCTCCCAGGAATATAATTTGTTGATAGGGTACCAGGTGGGATTTTGTTTAGTTTATGGTGAACCCCAAAGAAGTCAGTACCCTTTGAACAAAGGCCAGATTGAAAAGAATGTCCTTGCTTTCTGCCTGAATTAGACAAACGTCCAGGTATGGGAATATTTGAATATTTCTTTGCCTGCAAAATGCAATGACTGGAGCTAGGCACTTTGTGAATACCCTGGGAGCAGTACATAAGCCAAAGGGCAGTGCAGAGAACTGATGGTGCATGTAGCCTGCTTTGAAGCTAAGGTATCTTCTGCAAGATTCCCTGATTGGGATGTGCAGGTATGCTTCTTTTAAATCTAGTGTTGAGAACCAGGCATAGCATAGGAAGCAACTGTTGAAGAGTCAGCATCTTGAATTTTGGAATCTCCAAAACAGTGTTTCGAGTAGATAGGTCCAGGATAGGACGCCATGAATTGTCTTTTCTGGGTACCAGGAAAAGTCGCGAGTAGAAACCTTGTCCCTTTTCCTCTTCTGGTACCAACTGAATAGCCCCCATGCTTGAGAGAAAGTAATTGATTTTGGGCCTCTGCCCACTGATCTGAGGGTAGGTCCGGCCACCCGCTTGGTGTTGGCAACGTGTGGAAGTGAAATCTGCATCCCTGGGACACTATATTTAAAACCCATTTGTCCTGGGTAATGAGCTCCCAGTTCTTTGCATGAAGAGCAATCTTTCCCCCCAAAGGGGCAGTCAGTTGATAAGTGCTTGGAAATATTAAAAGTAAGTCATTGAGACAGTTTACCATAGGGGGGAGTCTTTTTACTCCCAGATTTGGAAGTGGAGGCCTCCCACTGCTTAGTCCTGTGTGTCCCCTGGGACTGAAACTTGGGGTTTCTGCTGTGTCTGGGTTTGGCTTTAGAAGACCTGGAAGGGGCTGGAAAGGACCAATTTTTAGAGGTCCAGTGCCTACTAAATCTGGGAGGCTGAACTTGTAAGAAATCTTTAACAGTTTGCATAGATTTAGCTTTATCTTCCATCTTTTTAAGAACTTCCTCAGCCTTGTTGCCAAACAGGCAGTCCTGACTTAAGGGAGCATCCAGCAATTTAGCTTTAACACGATCAGGTAAAGATTGCTCCTTACGCCAAGCATGCCTTCTGAGTACAGACCCAGTAACAGCAGCCCTGCAAGAGGCCTCTAATGAATCAAAACCACATTGCAAAGTATGTTTTCCAACCTGTTCAGCAGAATGCATTACATCCTGTAATTCTTTATTTTCCACACAGTCAGGAATCAACATAATTTTCTGTTTAAGCAATCCTATAACATGTTGCTGATACTTTAACATATGAAACTGATAGTTTAAAGCCCTAATGGTAAAGGTTGCAGAAGTGTAAACCTTCTTACCCCATCTATCCAGCGCCCTGGAGTCTCTATCAGAAGGGGTAGGATTTTTAGCAGTAGAAGCCTTAATGCCCTTGGGCCCCCTGAGAAATAGTCTGTGGATCCGCAATAGGATTTTTAAAAAGGAACTTGTGAGACTCAGGGAACCTGTAGTATCTGTCAGGTTTTCTGGGAGCAGGAGGCAAGGAATCAGGGGCTAAACTAGATTCCGAAAAAGCATCAACAATGTCTAGTACAGGAGGAGTAGCTAAAGGCCTATGCTGAGGCAGGAGTAAGAAATCCCCGAGACTCTTTTTTGAATCAGAAAAATCCTAGCTTTCCCCAGTGGAAATGCTCCCTTAGAGTATGTAAGGTTTCACCAAAAGAAAAAAAAATCCTCTGGAGGGGAGGCAGAGGGAATAGAGTCCTCTGCATCAAAATCCTCATAAGTAGATAAGGGCAAATCCAAATCATCAGAAGAATCAGAAAAAACAGAATCCTGGTCAGAAGATTCAGAAACAACTTCAATCCTAGGCCTCTTAGAAGGGGGGGGGGGTTGGTTACCCCTGATTAGAGTAATTAGATCTTCAGCCATTCTTATCATTTGTTTTTTAGGCATAGAGGCCTGAGCATGTGGCCTGGGCGTCGGTTTTTTAGACATGGTTCAAGACTTAGTCCTAAGTGAAGAAGGAGGGGTTGGTTTAATATGCAAGTCCGTAGGCCTGAATACACCCTCAGAAGCCAGTGCCTGCACAGCGGCTCTGGACCCATCCAAGGTAGAGACATCTGCGGGTTCCATAGTTGAAGCATCTCGCGGCATACTGGACTCCGAATGGGTCTCAGTAGAGGCCTGCGAATCAGAAGTAGCGAGTATCAGGGGCTACAAAAGCGCCTCACTCAGTACCGGCGAACTGGCGATCGTCTTAGGAGAAGCGCCGTCGGCAGTTTTGGACCTCGGCAGCCTGTCTCTTGTCTTTATCCTTGCATTTATTTTGAATCCCGGTAGTCGGATGGCTAACAGACGACATTTCTGGATAATTAAACAGAGAACCGAAATATTTAGAAGCGGAAATATACAGACGACGGATAGTGCGCTGATTACATAGAGCACAAAAACGACAGCAAGGTACGTCGTGGTCAGGGGCCTAGGCAAGGAATACAGTACGAATGAAAATCTTTATGAGGTATTTGCTTTCCACAAGTAATGCAATTATTACCTTTTACTGACATCAGTAAGGAGCAAGAAAAAGTTTCCATAATGGGGTACTTATCTTTAGTTGAAGACTTTGGTTCTGAAACTCGAAAACGAAAATGTCAGGAGTCGGCCAACCGGCACTTGCGAACTGCTCCTGCTTCGGGCACCGCACAGCAAGAAAGACAGATGTAATGGCGTCGGCTGCATGTTTTATACCCCTGACAACCTGACGTCATGGAAGAAGGGACAGCACGCGACGCAGGACCCAAGACTTTGTTAATCAGGCTGACTGAGGGCTACCTGCAAAGCAGATAACCCAAATGTAATGACTGCAACATTGAAACACGAAGAACATCTGCAGCACCAGGAAAACATCAGTTTGGGGCAAGAATGTGATAACAGAACTTGAGCAAGAGGGAATGTATAAATATTTGGAAACTGATGAAGGATCAACAATAAAACACTAACAAATGTGAATAAAACTTAGTAAGGAATACTTTAGAAGACTTAAATTAATTCTGAAAACAGTATTAGAATCTAGGAACAAAATCCAAGCTATAAACCAATTTGCTCTTCCTGTCCTAACTTACACTTTTGGAGTGACTGACTGGTCCCAAAATGTTTTGGATAGGAAAACAAGAAGGATGCTTCATGCTCACCAAATGATTTATAAAAATCAGTGTATAGTAAGATTATATATATTCTCCGTTCCGAAGGTGGGATGAAATTGATTACATGTATATATCTGCAATCTTGGGAGTCCATACATATCTGCTGACCTCACAAGACCCAAATGTAGTTAAAAGTTGTGAAACATGAGGAGAATAAATCCAAGATGACTTCTCTGCTTAATTTAGAAGAACCATATTGGCGTCAAGCAGGAATGGAAATCAAACCAGAAGTAGATACAAATCAGGCAGCAAATTAATGTGCCAAAAAACAACAGAAAGAATATAAGATAAAGGGCCAGATGAAAAGGCAAGAAATGTGGAAAAAACAAATATAGTTGCAAGTATAGAAAACTTCTGGAAGACCCTCATGTTGAACGAACACAGGAATGGTTAAAGAGAAGAGAATTCAAACCAAGAGATGAAAGGTTAATATTGGCAGCCCAAGATAGTGGGTTACATACACGCTGATTTACAAAGTCCACTGAACATGTGGGAGAAGCAGACAAATGCAGGTTTTGTAAAACTGAATTGGAAACGGTCGCACACTTCATTGCTGGTTGTGACATACTAATGGCAGAAGAATTGTATACTGAAAGGCACAATAACGTGGCAAGACTGCTGCACTGGAGATTGTGCAAACATTATGGTACTGAAGTGGCTGAAAAACATTGGAAACATGAGCCACAAAGCATCATAGAAAATGATGTTTATATCACATGGGATCACCCATTGCCAAAAGTTCAAAAGACAGATGCTAAAAAAAAAAAAAAAAAGGATACAGTGGTCCAAGAAAAGATAAATGTAGCATTGATCATTGAAATTGCTACACCCAGTGACTACAATGTCTTGCATGAGGCAGAAAATCATAAAATATCAGGATCTGCAGGCAGAAACAAGAGTAATGTGGAAGAAATATAACCAGACAGTTCCAAGAGTAGTTGGAGCAACGGGTCTTATAAAAAAGAATCTACAATCGTATTTAGATATGTTACCAATCCATGTAACCCCATACGAATTGCAGTAGTCATTACTGGGCACATTGTGGATGACATCAAAGATTGAAACAATACTCATTTCATGAACTTTAATTGTACTTTGATTTAGGAATGGGGTCCATTCCTGTCATAGTACTAGAAACCCATAAGATTTGGAGAAATTAAAAAAGGACTAAAATGGAATAAGTATTCCACAGTAACATGTTCTTGATTCCTGCTGTCAGACATGTGCACACAGTATGTCCGTTTACCCCCAAAAGCTAAGCACCAAGATACATGTAAGATACTTTATTATGAAGTAGAAAAATTATTCCAGTAATGTACTACAACCTGTTGCTCACAGACAATGCACTGTTCATATACAGGCTATAGCAAACTGTACAAACCTCTTGAGGGTTGATTGTGAGGAAGTTTATTTAACCACACTGTCCCAAGCCCACATGCAAGGTAAATCGCAAGTGTGTGTACAGAAAGTTGATACAACTGTGAGCAAAGAAAAAAAAACATGACCAGAATGTTTACAGAACCCATGAGCATGGCCAGCTTTACATTGGGTGAAGCCCCAGGTCAGAGGTTCAGGGTGGGGCTTTTCTACTACATCTGTGTCAAAATCCCCCTACACAGTCAGGGGACGGGGTCACTAGGCCTTCAAGGGCTCTGAGGGTTCAGAAGCTCAGTGATTCATTTTATGTCATACTTTTGGAAGATATTTACTTGACAGCTTTAACTACCCAAAGAGTGCATGTGCCCATCCAATAGTGGTGCATCCACAGATAAAAGTAATGATGATTTTTATTTTTCACACATGCATATTTATAATCCTTGACAAGAAAGGTCTCTCTCAAGATGCATTATTTTTTTTTCCTCACACATGCACACTGCACCTAACAAGACACTCACACTGCATGCTTCTATCCATCCATCTAGTTCTGCTGAACTGCATCCAGCTCCTAAGTGACCCCAGGAACACTTGCAGCCAAAAGGCCTTTCTTCTGTATGACATCATCCAAGAACAATTTAACGTTGTCAATCGTGCGGTCACGTATCTGACGTGTGGCAAGAAACTAGAGCAGCCAGAGAAAACATACACAAACACAGAGAGGACATGCAGATTCTGCAGAGAAGGCACCCTAGTCAAGAACTGAACCAGAGAACTTCTTGCAGTGGGACATCATTCACTGTACCTCTGTGCCACCCTGACACTTACCCACAGCTGCCTGCAGATAAACTGGAGAAATGCCAATTCACCTACAGCAAGCTGCCTTTGGGATGTTACAGGAAAACAAAGCAACAGGATAAAACCCACTCAAATACATGGAGTACATACAAAATCCAAAGAGAAGGGCTCACACCTGAGACTCAGAGAAGCAAGAACTGTGACCTGGCAGTGATGCTCTCTGTGCATTGCTGCTTGCTGTGTCAACTGTGCCAATAATCAGTTTCATACACATTCTGTCCAGACCCCTCCAACAGACCCCCCCCCCCAAAAAAAAGACCATCAGCTACTGAGTACATGTCAGAACTTTGACTGTGATGAAAGAAGAAATAAATTAAGGTAAGCTTGCTCCTTATAAATACTGTGACCCCCCCCACCACACACACACACACACACACACACACTCAACCATAAATCACAGCATGCTCATTCTGCTCAGATTTCAGCAAAATACAATATATTGGGTAACACTTCTGCCAAGCCAGCTTGGTGACTGTTTAAATGTGATCAAACAACAAGAGAGACAATGATCTAAACTGCCCCTATACCCAGTAATTATTGCTACTTTTTGACAATGCACATTTCACATCTGACTACAGTAATGAAAAATATACTTAATAATGGCCACAGTATTCAGTGACAGTATACGTATTTTCAACCTCTTAGCCTAAGTATTAGGGAGAAAAAGCCAAAAATAATGGGGAGGCAAAGTCTCAAAATGAAGCACAGAGTTTAAACTATGCTCTTACATACTTAATTGTGACTTGCTAGAACAACAAGTTTTTTTATTAGCTTGTGTTTCCTGAAGGCTAGGATGTCAAACTGAAATATATATCATTTAGTGACTGCAATCCTCAAAAACCTGCTAGAAACGCACACATTTTATGGAGACCAAGTAAAAAACAGGCAAAATCAGTGCCATTATTTCGTTTAAAACTTTTCTACATATTGTATTCTCTGGATTAAATCTAAACTGTTCTCGGCAGCATCACCAATAAGATGTTCACCTTTAGCAGTGAATGCTATGCAAGATGGAGTGATGTGGCTTCCTTGATCGTTTGTAATTATTTCCAAACATCCCTTTTTTAATGCTCCAAAATATGAACAGATACCCCAAGTCTATTTCAACAACACCCACATTCTCCTTTTTCTTCATCATCTGCACAAATAAATTGCCATGAAACAGAAGTATCAAGAAAATGTGACTCTCATTTTAGCTTCTTGGCATAAGGAAACTGTTAAAGATACTGGGTGAAAAAAGCAACACTCCACCAATACCATGACCAATCACCTCACACCAAACTGGAAAAAACAATATGCAGCTCCTTTTAGCAGGTTCCCTTCGTACCTAGTACTGCTACTATACAGGTTGCCCTGAACTTATTTCGAGCCATTCCTTTTCACACAACAGGTCAAAACTTGCAAGCTTCCTGCTCAGTCACATCCACAAGGTACACAATTCCATATTCATTATGGAGTTTGTGGGCAGGGCTGAGCCAGAAGCACAGAAGTTATGGTGCCTCCTTTAGATGGTATCCCTGGTACAGCTGAATTGCTTTTTCTTCCCTCCTCTGTTGCAGAATAAGGAGTACACAAAATAAAATAAAAGTACTTCAAAGTACGCACAACACAAAAAGTACAGTTGTGTAAGAACCTAACAGCATCTCCAACTGATCACTGTTGCAGTATTACTGACAAATGGGAATATCCCACCAGGGATAGCAGTATATCTAGCCAGGATATCAAAGCCTAGGCTTCTTCCTCTTGAACTGTATGTCTGACATACGACCATAGAGCACCAAGGTAATGTGGTATAAAGGAATGTATGCGTTTGAAGTACTTTAGGACTTTCTTGCAGACCCAAAAGCCTGGAAGGCAATAATGGAGAAGGAACTTAAAAGCTCACTTCAACCAGAACAAAGGATAAGGAGTGGAAGATACCACCTTTGTCTAAAACAAAAACTACTACAGAATAGAAGGAAGGAGGTGAGATGTAGCACTAATCCCAGATCACTAATGCAGCAGTGATCAGTCGGACAACTATTGTTATGTTAAGTTCATAGGTGTTTACTAGGCTAATGACCACAAGGGCCTTTTTAAGCCTAGTCATGCATCACAAATCTGACAAGTTCTGGTACCTTTAAAAGTCTAAGCAGGGGATTGGGAGATTAACTATTTACAGGTTGCCTGTGTCTATTAGAGACATAGGTGATAATCCAGGGATGAATTTCCTGTTCCCCATCCAACTGTCCAAGTTACACCTGAATTGGGTTAGGGAGAACTCTGCTTCACATGAATGGGGAGCCTGTTCCAGAGATGGGGTAGTCTCTGGGATACATACCCATCTCTGCAGTGGGCCCTATTTATACCACAGGCAAGGTTTAAATATTTAGAACGGGTAATTCTGGTGCTGTTTTGCTGATATGTAGGAAGTCCAGAGTGAGGTTTGACAATGCCCTGTATGCCAGGCATAAATCTCCCCTCAACAGCCTGTAGGGGACAGAATACAGGGATAGGCCCTTGTGACGGTCTGCACAGGACATTTTACTTATGCCCTGTATTCTTTTAGTGAGGAACCTCTGTGGACATTCTATTTGTTGGATATGCCTAGTTAGGTATGTACCAAAGGGGGCATTTTACTCAATGACAGGTTTGATGAATGCCAAATATAGTGAAACAATGGCTTCCTTGGACCTAAATGCCATACCTTTGTTTACAACTTGCACAACGTAGAATGATTTCCTCACTACTGTAAACACGTGATGGGTCAAAGGCTAGATTACTGTGTGCGACTCAAAGTCCCTAAGGGGTCAGCTCTTGCACAACAGCACTATATCCTTCTTATGATCACAGCTGTAATATTACTTGACAAGTGGGAAGAGTCCCAAACCTTTCTAGGTGAGTAGGGGAGTAGAATGAGGATTTCAGCTGGAATCTCTGATTCTTTGCAAGATGGACTTAGCAAATCTAGCTCTAACTGTAGAAAAGGCAGAGCTGTCTTATAAAGCTTGTAAGAGTATGCACAGAAGACCAAGCAGCAGCCTCTGAAATATATCTGTAATCCAGATCTTTGACAAAGGCATCAAATGGCGCTATATCTCTAACAGAAAGCACTTTATCCAAATCTGGTTGCTTCTTAGCATGCAAAGTCGAGTGAAATGAGATGTCTGTAGAGATCAATTTGGAAATGGTCTGACACAGGGAGACCCAACTTCTTGTCCTGAAAGGAAATGAAAAGCTGGTCTGACTTTCTACTAGACTTACTGGAAGGCTTGATGCTGAAGTACTAGGAACACAGTAAAAGTGGATGGTGACCGTTTCTTCAGTTGTTCAGTGTGTTTTTTCTAGACTTGGTCTTGTCAGGATAAAGCCTCAATTGTCTGTCTATAAACATCTAGAGTGTGCAAGATTCCCTCTCCCCTGTCTTGAGGGGAAGAGGAAAAATGGTAAGGAAATGACTGCTGGTTCAAGGACAGCTCAATGACTACCTTATAGCATGAAGGATGGATTAGTTCCAAGGGTAACACTATCCTTACAGAAAACCAAAAAGGGAAGAGAAGCCATGGACACTTGCAGTTTAGAAACTCAACTGCCACAAACAGGATGGCCTTCAAAGTAGAAACCTTAAAGGAAAAAAAGTATAGACTCAAATGCCAGCTCTTCTAAACTGTAATTCAGACCCTGAGGAGGGGAGATGGATTTTCTACTGGGCCTGAGATGAAGAATGCCTTTTAACTGCCTGACCTTGAAAACAAAGACAACAGTGTTCAAAAGGAGGACAGGCAATGGCTATGAAATGTCTGGCAAATGTGCTAATGGAAGAATATGGCAGCCCTGAATTGAGCAGCCTACATAAGACAATAGGTATACATACACAAGGGTTCCAATTCTTCTTGTGGCACCATAGAGAAAACCTCTTCCATTTAGGAACACGTGATCTTTTGCAGCAATTTTCTTAGCCTCCTGTAATACTTGTAGCTCAGAAAAGTGATGCCTGAAAGGAATTAAAATCCAGTCACCAGAGGGTCAGCTGCAGAGTCTGGGGGGTTAGGGTGATTTACAGAGCCCTTTTGCTGCATAAGCATGTCCTTTCTCTAAGGTAACTTGTGATGACTGCCCTGGGCCAGATGATCTAGACAGGGGAACCAATGCTGTCTGGGCCAGAAGGGAGTCATCAGCAAGATTTTTGGTTTGTCCTGATTTTCTGTAGAACCTAAGAATTAGAGGTAGGGGAAGGAATGCATAAAGGAATCTCCCCTTCCAAGAAAAAGACATGGTGTCCACTTTCCAGGTTTCTGGATATGGAATTCTGGAACAAAACAGCCTGAGCTGTCTGTCCTGACTGGATGCAAACAAATCTATCTGAGGAGTACCCGGCTGATGAACAATCTGCTGGAAGGCCTCTCTGTTTAACATCTATTCATGTGGGTCTGCCAGGGATATGCCACTGAACTGTTCTTCAAGGGAATGTACACTGCTAGCAGGGACAAGTTGTGTTGAATGGCTATGTACCAAGCAGCCATAAAAGGTGGTAGGATTTTGTCCCACATTGCTGGTTTCTGTACCACATAACTGTGGTGCTGTCTACAAATGTTTAAAAGGGCATGAAGACCAGAGGTGATGCATGGATTGTAAGGCTAGAATCACTACCTCCTTTTATTTGACATTTTTGTGATCCTTCATGTCCTTTTTGGATCATACATCCAGGACTTCAGCTTTCATACAGCAAGCTTCCCAAGCCAGGTCTGAAGCATTTATGTAAAGATCTTGGCAAGGGGAGAGGGAACAGAAAATGCAATCCTGGATTGAGTGATATCTGTCTGAACTACCAATTAAATGTTGATGAATGCCAAGAGAGGACCTGCAAAGCTCAGAAAATGGCAATGTTGTCTACATACTGATCTGAGTTACAACGGACTCTTCCTCATACTGAGTTTGGTCCAAAGGATCCTTACGATCATGGAGGCCTTAAAACTAGGACTCATCTCATTTGCTGAGGTCATATCTAAATCAAGAAGTAAGTGGAAGTATTCCCAGAGGAACAACTTTGCACAGAGAAAGAAAGGAAGTCATTGACAGAGCTCAGCCTGCAACCTAGAAACAGCAGATCCTGGGAGTGAACCAGATTAGAATTCTTGAGACCCAGAAAGTGAAGACCCAGGTTCTTTGTAAAGTTGAGGACCAGAAGAAGTTTATAGATAACAGTGGCCTGAATGAACTAGAAAAAAAAAACTATTCCCTGGTGCCTACAGAAAGCAACAACTTAAACTAGGCACTCCGCAGCTATGGAACTATGCAGTAGAAATCTAAGTGCAAAGCACGGAATTCAAAGTGATACTCCTAATCCACAAAGATTTGAGTACCATTTTAAGGTTCTCAGTTTTGAATATGATGGAAATATGCAACCTTTACATACACAGTCACCAAAAAAGCTTGATGGGGAATCATGGGAAGCAGGGACTGCAGAGTAAGCATTATGAATTCTGGAACTCTCAGATACAAGTTGAAAAGGGACAACTCCAGACTAGGTTTCCATTTTCCCTCGGATAAAAGGAAAGCCTTGAATAGAACCTTGACCGTGGGATTCAGTGGTCTTTAGGGGTCAGATGCTAGTGTGTGTGGTTATCTGCAACATTCTGCAGCTGCACAGCATATATTTGTCAGAACTATGTATTCTCACATCCGAAAACAATGGTAAAGTAACAAATGCATTCTGGTAGCTAGTATTTATATGAGTGGTGACAGGACAGTTCAGTGCTGAACGGTTTGCAGATCCTGTTCTGGCAAACGGAACACAACAAATACAATATTCACTTACTAAAACAGCAGTACATCTGAAAATAATTTAGAAACTTAACATTTTAGATAACTAAACCCTTGCACACAGTATTTTTAAACAATGCAATGAAATGTCCGGTTGCAGAGTTATGCTTAAACTATGTATAATGAAGAATGCCTGGATATGGGTGTGACGCCCGTGCACTGGCCCAGAAATCAAGGAGCCTCAATCCTCACCACTAACACCAGTGAGGGGCACCCTTATGGGGAAAGGATAATAAATACACACATAGTGAAGTACAATTTCCCTTAAAAGCGCACAGAGATCACAGTCAGTCTGGGGCTGGTCTCTCCCTTTCTCTCCAGATCTCCAATAAGACTTCCCACTGGCACAGCTATAGGGTCCAGATCTCAGCCTAGTGGGCAAGCTAAAACCTCCAACACCCCTCTCTGTCCAACCAGTGGTTCATGTCCCTGCCCAAGTAGCTGACACACACACATACTTTGGTTCTCCAGCTGTGCCCCTTTTACCCAGACTATATGGTAGTACCACTTGCCACCACCCACTAATATTTATCAGCTACCAAACGGCCCTTATGAAAGGGTGTCCAATTATACCGTGCAATATTATTATCCAAATAGTAAGTGCAACTGAACAGTCAAGGCCTAACTGATGTGACTTTGTACAGTATCACTATATATATGCAATGTACTCTAGAGATTAAATTATCTCTACACAAAACAGCCACAGTTGAAAAGTTTAAAAATACTTAATAATAATAAATAAAAACACAAGACAATACTACTTACTACACAGTGCTAGTCAAGAGTTGAAAGATCACACAGAAATACTTAGAGTAGAAAAGTTCTGACATCAATACAGAAAAAGACTAATCTAATCTTCCTAGTTCCTAGCTACATCTAAGAGAAAACGCAGTTCTAAAATGAACTTGCATATAGAACAAGACAGTGCTGGTGATGCTGGATGTTCTCAAGACAAATGCTCAATGCTCTCATTCTCTCTCTCCTTAAATTGATAACACAGTACCACTGATTCATTTCAGATTGCATCATTCCTTTCTGGTTCCCAGGCTAACATAACTCAGAGGTTAATAGCCCTTTTGATATTGCAGTTAGTCAGGAAGCCAGAGCAATAAAAGAAATTACACATGTAAATCCTACCCATTAACTCTGACCTCAAAACAATAGGCAGAATGCCTTTATCTAGACATCTCGGCTCCGAAGTTTGACATCAAAGAATTGACTTATCAGCTTTGTTACAGCAGAGTGCACTGTTGTTCTAGTGTTGCAGTTTTACAGTTCCACATATAATAGCATTTTCTTCCATTTAAGAAAACAAGCCTGTGGCTTATATTAATATTTACAAATGACAGAATTATCTACAAAATTCTATCTGGCTAGGCTGGCAGCCTTCACCAATCTTCACACATCACCCCCCCCCCCCCCCCCCGGAGAACTCAAGCTAGTTTTTCAAGTGACCCTTGAGAAACATTCCTTGAGAGGGTTAGGTCTATCTGAGTATTCCTTACCCCATTCCCTGTCTTCAGAGGCCATCTGCATTGGCTTTGCTAATCCCACTGCAGTGCTGCACTGACATATATGCTTGCAACTCTAGGCTCCATCTTAGCAACTTGGCATTTTGCTGGCTGGCTCTGTTCTTCCTTGTCAGGTCTGTGAGGGGAGCAGCTATAGTACTATAACTGGGAACGAATTTTCTGTAGTACCCTGCTGTTCCTAAGAATGCACTCACCTGCTTTTTGGTAATGAGTGCAGACCATGCCTTAATGGCTTCTACTTCGACAGGTTCTGGCCTGATCTTGCCACTTCTCACTCTATGTTCCAGGTAGGAGACCTCCGACATACCCACCTGACATTTGCTGGGCTTAATGGTCACCCTGCCCTCTGTAGTCTTCCCAGCACCTCCCTGACATATTGAAGGTGCTCTTGCCAGGAATGGTAGTGGATGGCAATATCATCCAAGTAAGCAAGGGCAAACCCTCCTGCTCCTGTTAGGATATGATCTACCAGCCTCTGGAAAGTCGCTGGGGCATTTTTCATCCCAAATGGCATCTTTCTGAACTCATACAAGCCAAAAGGAGTCACAAAGGCTGACCACTCTCTAGCACTGGGAGTCAAGGGCACCTGCCAGTAACTCTTGGTAAGATCAATGGTTGTAGGATACTTAGCCCCACTCAGCTGCTCTATGGCCTCATCTGTCCTAGGCATGGGGTAAGCATCTGACTCTGTGCGACTATTTAATTTCCTGTAGTCCACGCAAGAAAGTACAGTTTTGTACCTACCATAAATGTAAATGTTCGAGTGTAAACACTGCTGCAGTCATTACACGTGGGTTATCCTGCCATCAGGTGGTTCCCCAGTCAGTCTGAGTTCCAAAGTCTTGGTCTGGCGTTGGTTGCTGTCGCCTCCTCCCTGATGTCAGTGCGACAGGGGTATATAAGATGCAGCCGACGCCATTTTCTTCAATTTTTCTTGCCCCAGATGTCAGGTGCCTCCAAATAGGCCATTCAAATTGCTAGTAAAGTATAGATAAGAAAAGCAAACAGTTTTCAGTTACCAGCAAATACGTCCCATAGGTGGTAAAGGGTAGAAGACATAGATACGTACCAGCAAGTAAGAGGGGAAGGAGGGAGGGTAACCTGGACTGCAGCAATTTTTACACTCGAACATCTACATTTATGGTAGGTACAAAACTGTACTATGTTCATCGTGTTACACTGCTGCAGTCATTACACTTGGGTGGAATCCCAAAGCTGAGGTAGGGTGGTTGGTTCTATAAGGCATTAGGGGTGGCTATAAGGCCCTGCAGCACAGCAGTAGTGAAGCCAGCTCTGGATTTGGAGTATAAAGGCAAATGGTAATGCTTGGTGAAGGTATGCACAGAACTCCATGTTGCTGCTTTCAAAATATCCTTGGTAGGTACTCCTCTGAGGTAGGCAATTGAAGTGGCTGTTGCCCTGGTGGAGTGAGATCTAATGCTGCTAGGTACAGGTTTCCCATGGTGTGTATAGCAGAAACGTATACAATGTCCTATCCATTTAGAAATAGTCTGTTTTGAAATGGCTTTTCCCTGTGCTCCTGCAGCATATGCTACCAATAATTGCTCAGGTTTTCTGAAAGCTTTGGTTTTGTCCAAGTAGAAGCGTAACTGCCTGTGAATGTCCAAAGAATGCAGTTGTCTCTCCCCTTTATTCTGTGGTTTTGGATAAAAAGGTTTTGGATAAAAAGTTGGCAGGTGAATTGTTTGGTTTAGAGCCACACTTAATACCACCTTTGGCATAAACGTAGGGTTAGTTCTTAAAGACACCCTGTCCTGGTGGAAAATGAGGAAAGGTTCCACTGCCATTAGTGCCTGTAATTCTGCAACTCTTCGTGCTGATGTTATTGCCAGTTGCAGAGCAGTTTTCCAAGAGATACATTTTAACTCTGCTGTGTTAGCTGGCTCAAAAGGAGGTAAAGTTATTTTTTCCAAAACAAAGTTGAGGTCCCAAGTTGGAGTAGGTGCTCTACTGGGCGGTCTTATGTTTTTAGCCCCTCTGAGGTACTGTTTGAGCAAAGGATTAGAGAAAGTCGGTGGATCTGTGTTGTAATGAGCAGAAATGGCAGAGGCGTGGATCTTGATGGATGAAAAGGAGAGGCCCTTGTCCAGCATCTCGGTTAAATATTGTAGAATCTGAGGAATGTTTGGGACAAGAGGGTTAAGGCTGTGAGCCTGGTTCCAGGCACAGAATCTCTTCCATTTATCTGAATAGGCTTTCCTGATACTAGGCCTTCTGGCCTCCAGAATGACATCCATAACAGCTTTGGAGAGAGGCATTGCTTGCTTGACTAAGGAATTTTCCATGCAGCTAGGTTTAAGGTCTTTAGCTGGCTGTGAAATATCTGATTGTTGTGCTGAGTCAGCAAATGAGGGATTTGAGGCAAAATCCAGGGTGGTTCTTGTGCTAAGTTCTTTAAGATTGGGTACCAGTGCTGGCGTGGCCAGTCTGGTGCAATCAGGATCATCTTTGGCTCTTCTTGCCTGGCTTTTATGAGTACCTTTGGAAGGAGAGGTAGAGGTGGGAAAGCGTATACTTGCAGGTTTTTCCAGCTGAATGAGAGGGCATCCACTTTCCATGCTTGTGGATGTTAACTCCTTGTGCAGAATTTCTGTAGCTGGCAGTTCATTGGGGATGCAAACAGATCTATGTCCGGGCTCCACCATTTTTGTGTTATCATTCTGAATATTTGTGGATTCAATTCCCATTCATGGGGATCCATGATGTTTCTGCTCAAGTCATCTGCCAGTGTTTTTCTCTCCTGGCAGGAATTGTGCTTGCAGATGAACTTGGTAGTCTAGAGCTGTGTTCCACAAGGTCATGGCTTGTCTGCAGAGGGGGTAGGAGTGTGTGCCCCCTTGCTTTATTTATGTACCACATAACTGTGGTGTTGTCTGTCTTTAGTAATAGTTGTCCTGGATACAGCAGGTCCTTAAAAGCTATAAGGGCATTTTGTACAGCTAGCATCTCTTTTTGATTGATGTGAAGATGCCTTTGCTCTGCGGGCCACTCGCCCTGAATACATTTTCCAGCCATGTGTGCTCCCCAGGTGTAATCCGATGCATCTGTTGTCAGTGTTTGTCTGGCTGTGGGTTGAATAAAAGGCTGTCCCTTGTTGAGGTGACAAGCTTGAGCCCACTATTGAAACTCCTGTTGAAGGCAAGGAATTAGTGGTATAACTGTTTCCAAACTTTGACAGTGTTGAGACCATACACTCTTTAGGTACCATTGTAGTTTCCTCATATGCAGTCTGGCATATGGAATTAGTAGTATGCAAGATGCCATGCAACCCAAGGCCTGCAGAATTTTTCTTGCAGGGAGTTGGGTCTTTGTTGCCATCAATTGAACGTATTGTGTCAGTTGTCCTTGCTTGTCTGGCGTGAGAAAAGCCATCTGGGCCGTTGTGTTCAAGCTGGCACCCAGAAATATCTTTTGTGAGGGCACTAGTTTTGATTTCTTTTAGTTTACTGTGTACCCCAGGCAACTTAACTTTTTTTACGAACGCCAGATGCTTTAGAAGAAAGTCCTTGCTCTCTGCTTGAATCAGGCAGTCGTCCAGTTATGGATAAATTTGAATTCCTTTCTGTCTGCAAAATACAATTACTGGTGCCAGGCACTTTGTGAAGACCCTGGGCGCAGTAGATAAGCCAAAGGGCAGTGCAGAGAATTGACAGTGCATTGAACCAGCTATTGATAGCGCATTGAACCAGCTATGAATCTGAGGTATCTTCTGCAGTTCTGTCTGATAGGGACATGCAGGTATGCCTCCTTGAGGTCCAAGGTCACGAGCCAAGCCTTCTTGCCCAGCATGGGAAGAAACTGCTGTAGTGTCAACATTTTGAATTTCGGAGCATCCAGGTAAGTGTTTAGAGAAGAAAGATCCAGAATGGGTCTCCAGGCTTTGTCCTTTCTGGGAACCAGAGAGAGTCTTGAGTAAAATTCTTGTCCTTGCTCCTGTGGTGGTACCTTTTGAATAGCTCTCATGTCTATGAGTGCTGTAATTTGTTTTTGAGCCTCTGCCCATTGATTTGGTGGCAGATTTGGCATTCCTTTTAACCTTGGCAGAGTGTGAAAGTGGAACCTGTAACCTTGAGATACAATGTTGAAAACCCATTTGTCTTTGGTGATGCAATGCAAATTGTGATAGAAAAGTGCCAGTTTTCCTCCTAAGGGGGCTGCCAAGAGAGAGCTGTTTGGCAGCTGTAGTGGGAAGTCATTGAGGCTGCTTTTTGTATGGTTGGGGCCTGTCTTCCCCTTCTTTCTAGCCTGGTGCACCCCACTGTCGAGGCCTGTAAGGACCTTGTGGTTGACCTCTACCTCTTGGATATCTGTATCTTCCCCTTTGAGGTCTGTCTGTAACTGGAATGGACCAATTCTTTGTTGGCCAATTTCTGCTAAATCAAGGAGGCTGAACCTGTAAGAAATCCTTCACCCTTTACATAGATGTTGCCTTATCCTCCATCTTCTTTAATACCTCTTCTGCCTTAACTCCAAATAACACATCCCGCTGCAAAGGTGCATCCAATAATTTTGCTTTAACATGATCTGGTAACATATGTTCTTTTAACCAAGCATGTCTTCTAATGACTGAGCCTGTAACTGCTGCTCTACAGGAGGCCTCTAAAGAATAAAAACCACATTGCAAAGTACGTTTTCCCACTTGTTCAGCTGCATGCAATAAATCCTGCATTTCTTTAAAATTAGGAGGATCTGAATCTGGAAGCATTTTTTGTTTCAACTGAGTCATCAAAAATTGCTGATATTTTAGCATGTGAAACTGGCAATTTAAGGCTCTCATTGCTAAAGTTGCAGACGTGTATACTTATTTCCCCCATCTGTCTAATGCCCTGGAATCTCTGTCAGAGGGAACTGGTTTTTTTTGCTGATGAGGCCTTAATCCCTTTGGGTCCATGAGAAATAGTTTCAGGGTCAGCAACAGGACTTACAGAAATTTGTGCGAGTCAGGGACTCTGCAATATCTTTCAGGTTTAACTGGGGCTGGAGGTAAGGAGTAAGGATTTAAGCTGGATTCAGTATACACATCATCCACAATATCTAACACTGGCGGAATAGCAAGGGGTCTGTGTTGAGGTAATATAAAATGAAGTCTGTGAGCCTTTTCTTGGATTCTGAGTAATCGTGGCCTTCCCAATGGAAATGCTCCCTCATGGTATGTAAGGTTTCCCCAAAGGAGTAGTCCTCTGACAGAGAGGCTGATGGAATTGATTCCTCAGCATCAGAATCCTCATAAGGGGGTAAAGAATATCCTAGGTCTGAGGATGCATCTGAGGAAATGGACACCTGGTTGGAGGATTCATAGTCTGCATCCTGTCTGGGCCTTTTATCAGGTGGGTGGTGGGACCCCCTGATCAGGGTGATTAGGTCTTCGGTCATTTTGAGCATTTGTTTCTTAGGTATGGAGGCCTGTCCTGGAGAATGCTGAATTTATTTCCTTGTTTTTAAGGGAGGCTTAGACTTAGCAGAGGGTTTAATGCTTAACTGAGTAGGTCTGAAAACACCCTCTGAAGCTGTGGATTGCTCAGCTACTTCGGTTCCCTCTGAAGGGTTAGTTTCAGTAGGCTGAAAAACTTGTACGTCCGAATGCCCAGCCAGCTTCACGTGGGAGTCAGACGGCCTGTGGTTCTGCAGAAGCGGTTGTCAGGGGCTGCGAAGGTGCCTCGCTGAAAACCGGAGAACTGGCGACCGGTCTAGAAGAGGCCTCGTCGTCAGTTTTGGGCCTCGGATGCCTGTCCTTGTCTTTGCACTTTTTATGTATTCCGGTCGTCGGAAGTTCCGATGGCATGGTGTAATTGAATTTTCTGCCAAAATAATGTCGGGCAAAATCAAACCGACGTTTAATAGTGCACTTGTTAAACCTAGCACAAAACCGACAACTAGTGACGTCGTGGTCTGGGCCTAGGCATGGGATACAACAGGAATGGAAATCCTTATGAGGTATTTGCTTCCCACAAGAAATACAGTTATTAACTTTTACTGACATCGGTCTGAGGCAAGAAAAAGTTTCCCCAAAGGGGTACTTAGCTTTGTAGAAGACTTCGGTTCTGGATTCAGAATGAAAATCTCAGGAGTCAGCCGACCGGCACTTGCGAACTGCTTTTGCTTCAGGCACCGCGCGGCAAGAAAGACTGAAGAAAATGGCGTCGGCTGCATCTTATATACCCCTGTCGCACTGACGTCAGGGAGGAGGCGACAGCAACCGACGCCAGACCAAGACTTTGGAACGCAGGCCGACAGGGGAACCGCCTGACGGCACGATAACCCAAGTGTAATGACTGCAGCAGTGTAACACGATTAACATCCTGGTGCTGCCATCTTTCTTTGGCACCAGCACCACTGGGGAGGACCAGGGACTGTTGGACTATTACCCCTAGTTCCAACATCTCCTGTATCTCCTCCCTCACAGTCTGTTTGACTCTCTCAGGCACCCTATAAGGGGCCCGCCTAATAGGCCTTTGGGGTCCTGTATCCACCTGGTGCTTCACCATAACACTGCTCGGATTTCTCATACCTGGGTACGAGATAGCTGCTGGGACATTGCTACCCCTTTCACTAAGGTGTCAGTCCGAGTCTCATTGAGGTCAGTCACCAGATCTCCCTCAGACTCCTCCTGCATTCTGCTGCAAATGCTCAGCACAAGGGCCTCCCTATCATGGTAAGGTTTCATCATGTTAACATGGTACAATCTGTGCTCCTGCCTAGCAGTTCAACCATGTAGTTATCACTTACCTTTCCTTATCACCCTGCCAAGCTGCTTGTTGTGTTGGACAGGAATGAAAAACATTACCTGCTGCCCTACAGCATACTCTCTAGCTCGAGCATTCCTGTCATACCAGACCCTTCTCTGCTGCTGGGCTTCTGCCAGGTTTTCCTGGGCCAGGCCCATGAGTTCCCTGAGCCTTGCCCTGAGTTTAGGACATATGCCACAACAGACTCCTTGTGGGATTCACACTCATTCCCCACTCATCTCAAATTAAATTTAGAGGTCCCCTCACCCTATGCCCATACAGCAACTCGAAGGGTGAAAAACTTGTGGATTCCTGGGGAACCTCTCTGTAAGCAAACAGATGGGGCAAATATTTGTCCCACTCCCTCTTAAACTGGTCTGCAAATGCCCATATCATGGAGTTAATTGCAGAGTTTAACCTCTCAACAAGACCATTAGTCTGGGAATGGTAAGGGGTGGTCTTCAGGTGCTTCAACCCACAGTACTTCCACAGACAACCCAGCAGGTCTGACATGAAATGGGCACCTCTGTCAGTCAGTATTTCTTTTGGGAAACCTACCCTGCTGAAAATCTCTAACAAAGCATTATTTGCCACCTTTTCTGCCTCAATGGAGGACAGAGCCACTGCCAAAGGGTAACCATGTAGCATAATCCACTACCACTAGGATATACTTTTTCCCTGTGGAACTGGGGTACTCAGAGGCCCCACAATACCCATAGCCACCTTCTAAAATGGCTCCTCAATCACAGGCAAAGGCATCAAAGGTGCTGTCACCTGGTCTCCTGCCTTCCCTACCTTTTGGCACGGTTTACAGGTCCTGCAATACCCTGTTACATCTCTGGAAATTCCAGGCGCCAATAGAAGCTCTGCATAATACGTCTTTGTATGTTTTATGCCCATATGACCTGCAAAGGGAATATCATGGGCTATGGCTAGAATCGCCAGATGGTAGGCTCTAGGCACTATTAAATGCTGTACCCTCTCACCTTCTAGCCCTCCCTCAGGGGTCCACTCTATACAATAACCCTTTGTCCCAGTACAAAGTTTCCCCCCTTCCCTTGAGAATCAGGTACCTCCCTAGCTACCTGCCTCAGGCTTTGCAGTGTAGGGTCTAAGAGCTGAGCCAGTCTCAACTCTCTCTTTGTAACCCTTCCCAGCTCCCCTTCCACAAAGTCTGGCATTCATCTGACAGTGGTGCCTCACTGTCAGCCTGGGTACTACTACTTACCGCTACCTTTGCAGTCACTCTTTCCAAGGGAACATCAGTACCCACAAGCAGCTGCGGCTCACACTCAGTCTCACTGCTACAGAGTAGCTCCCTCTCTGAAGTAACCACCTCACCAGTCCTGGCTGCAAGTATGCAGTCTGTCTGGGTCTCCCCCAGGCTACCAGACCCACATGCTTGCCTCCTAGCCTGACTGCATGTAACTGCAGAGGTGCATGGTACTGCCTCATCCAAATCCTTCCCTATCAGAACATCTGCAGGATAGTAGTTTGGTGCCCCTGTTGTCTCAAGACAACCTACTATTGGCATTTTGTCTTCCCCACTTACTGGATCCCTCACCTTTTGTTCTCCACCTTGCCTCTGTGGACATTTGTATGCCACACGGCCCCGCCGGTTGCATTCAAAATATTTAACCCTAGGTCCTGGACGTATACCTGGACTAGTGGTTTCCCCTGCTACTGGCAAATTCTGTTGACGCAGTCTGGGCTGCCCACCATGGGTTCCTTTAGACCCATGAGTAGTACTGGGGGTCCCTGTCCTGTGCAGGGATGCCCTGCTTGTTAGGTATAGGTCTCCCTTCTTCCCAAACTCATCTGAAGTAGCACACTGTCTATCAGCTAACCAGATCCTCATGTCCTCAGGCAAAGTGCTAAGGGCTTGTTCCCTCACCAAAAGGTCTGCCAGCCCTTCAAAAGTGGTGACCTGACATCCACTCACCCACCTATAAAAATAAGTGCTCAGTTCAGCAACATATTCACACACACATTCATCTGCCTTGCGTCTATGCTCACGAAACTTTTTCCTATATGTTTCAAGTGTTGGCTTAAAAAATTCTAACAAGCAGTTATTAACAGTAGTATAATCAAAACATTCCTGATCAGAAATTTTAGACAACACAGTTACAGCTTTACTTACCATGGTGTAAGGGGGTCAGGAACCGTACCCAGAGCCTTTGGTCAACATCATACTGTTACATATCCACTCAAACGTATGAATGAAACTATCAAAATTATACCCCTCCGGTTACTCCCTTCTCCATTACCTCCATGGCTCTGGCGAAGAGTCAGCATCTCCTTTTCCTCAGCTTCCAGGCATAGCAGTTTCATTCTCCTCAGCCTGCAAACATCGCAGTTTCTCATTGTCCTCACTCTCTAGACGCCTCAGTCTCGCAGCCGCTTCTATTTCCAAACGCCTGGCCTCCAACTCAAGTCTCTTTAGCTTCAGATGGATTTTTAAGTCCTCTACAGAAAGGTTGAGCTGTCCTTTCTCCGAGTGTGCTACATCTCCACTGCCAGTCTGCTCGTCCTCCTCGTTGTTGTTTTCTGATGCAGCTGTGACCAAAGCTGCAATCATGTCTGCCTTAGTTAGGTTTCCATGCACCAGTCCCCTAGCCTGGAACATCTCAGCCAGCTGGCTCCTTATCAGCTTTCCATACTCCTCTGTTCACATGCTGTCTGTTCTGCCTGACTAATTAAGCTAATAAAAGAAATAAAACAATTGTGATCTGAATTCTGAGTCTTCACTGCGTGGCTGATTTAGAGTACAAAAACAACTTCAGTGATCACTGTACACAAGCTACAGGAATTCACACTATCCACACCACTACAAGCCAATTAGTATTTGCCAACCAAGTAATATGTGGTGTGGATATCCCACCACTGCCAAACAATTAATATTGGATGCCCGTGCACCGTACCAGCAATCAAGGAGCCTCAATTCTCACCACTAACACCAGTGAGGGGCATCCATATAGGAAAAGGATAATAAATACACACATAGTGAAGTACAATTTCCCTTAAGAGCACACAGAGATCAGTCTGAGGCTGGTCTCTCCTTTTCTCTCCAGATCCCCAATAAGATTCCCCACTGGTACAGCTATACGGTCCAGATCTCAGCCTAGTGGGCAATCTAAAACCTCCAACACCCTTCTCTGCCCAATCAGTGCTTCGTGTTCCTGCCCAAGTAGCTGACACACACACTTTGAGATAAGAGTTATATACAACCACAGAGACACTCCTGGGGAAGGCTGGCACAGGTTCTCCAGCTGTGCCCCTTTTACCCAGACTATATGGTAGAAATCACTGCCACCACCCACTAATATTTATCATCTACCAAAAGGCCCTTATGAAAGGGTGCCAATTATACTGTACAATAGTATTATCCACATGGTTAAGTGCAAATGAACAGTCAAGGCTTATTTGGAATGAATGTGTACAGTATCTATCTATCTATATATATATATATATATATATATATATATATATATATATATATATATATATATATATATGCAATGTACTCTAGAGATTATATTATCTCTACACAAAACAGCCACAGTTGAAAGGTTTAAAAATATTTAATAATAATAAATAAAAACACAAAACAATACTTACTACACAGTGCTAGTCAAGAGCTCAGAGATCACAGAGAAATACTTAAAATAATACAGTAGAAAAGCTCTGACATCAATACAGAAAAAAATAATCTAATCTTCCTAGTGCCTAGCTATATCTAAGAGAAAATACAGTTCTAAAATAAACTTGCATATAGAACAAGACAGTGCTAGTGATGTTGGATGTTCTCAAGACAAATGCTCAATGCTCTCATTTTTTCTCTCCTTAAATTGAAAACACAGTACCACGGATTAATTTCAGATTACATTTCTTTCTGGTTCCCAGGCTAACAGAACTCAGAGGTTAATACCCCTTTTGACCTTGCAGCTGGTCAGGAAGCCACAACAATAAAAGAAATTATACATGTAAAGTCTACCCATTAACTGGCCTCACAACAATAGGCAGAATGCCTTTATCTAGACATCTCGGCTCCGAGTTTTGACATCAAAGAACTGACTTATCAGCTTTGTTACAGCAGAGTGCACTGTTACAGTTTTGCAGTTCCACATCTAACAGCATTTTCTTACATTTAAGAGAACAAGCCTGTGGCTTACATTAATATTTACAAATGACAGAATTATCTACCAAATTATATCTGGCTAGGCTGGCAGCCTTCACCTACCTTCACAATGGTTTACTACCATTTCTGCTGCACTATGTAGTTTGTTGCAGAATGTTAAGTATATTACTCATTACTGCATGAAAAAAGGGACTAACAGCTAGTGAAGTCAAGGTGTGCTATAAATATGCACTTGTAGTGATCACCATCTCTGCTAGGAATTCTTTGAAACTAATGTAAGCAAAGTGCAGGTGGCCAGACAATGCTGGGCAGTGCTCATTTTTCTGAAAGCTATTCAGTCCTAGACAAATGAGATAGCCAAAGTGAGAAATGCAGAAATTCAACTACATAGCAAAATTATACAGAAACCTTCAACCACTGAGAAAAATGCTGCCTGGATGGAGAAGTGGGTGCTTTTTCTGATGAAAGAGTATGTTATATATGCTGTGCAGTGTTCTTAATCTGTTGGACTGCCTAGTTTCTAAATAAAATGCAACATTTGAGGGGGGGGTAGCTTTTGAAATTAACATTTAATAACAAAGAGAATTTCTACATTCTCATTTTACGTACTGTGCTTCCAAGCACTTCACAGTTGACACACCTCTGACTACGTCAATCATGGATACACCCATACAGTGATAACATTTACAAAGACTGCAACCCTGCATAACAGTACGGAGGGAGATATTAAATGATAAAAGGTTAATAGATTACCAATGTACAAGGATTGTAAGATTGCAAAGGGGTAGAAAACAGTATTTTTAGCTTGCAGATAAGGAGTTTGTACAAGAATTGGGTGACATTTTTAATGTGGATCACTGAGGAAAATGTAGAGAGGGAGCTGGAAGAGTTGGAGAAAGTACAGTTGTGTACACTTACCATAAATGTAGATGTTCAAGTGTATTCACTGTTGCAGTCATTATATTTGGGTAATCTGCTGGCAGGTTGTACCTCAGTCGGCCTGAATAACAAAAGTCTTGGGTCCTGTGTTGGTTGCTGTCGCCTCTTCCATGACGCCAGGTAGTCAGGGTTATAAAGCATGCAGCCAACACCATCAGTTTTTTCTTGCCCCAAATGTCAGGTGCCCCCATAATGGGAAGCAATTATATACAAGGTTACACCTCCAACAAAATGCAAATACACCAGAAAGTTTAAATATAGTAAAGAAGAAGACAGGTATAGTCAATAGAAGTCAGGGGCTGGAGGGTGTTAACCAGGACTGCAACAGTGAATACACTCTAATATCTACATTTATGGTAAGTGTACACAACTGTACTATGTTCTTTGTGTTTCACTGTTGCAGTCATTACATTTGGGTAGATTCCCACAGCTAAGGAAGGGAGGAGGCAATTTAGAGAGCATTAGGACCAGCTATTAGGCCCTGCAAAACTGCAGTGGCAAAACCAGCTCTGGATTTAGAAAAAAATGGCAAGAGGTAATGCTTGTTGAAGGTATGTACAGAACTCCAGGTAGCAGCTTCTAGGATGCCCCTGGAAGGAACACCTCTGAGAAAGGCTGTAGAAGTAGATGCAGACCTAGTGGAATGGGATCTTATCCCCTGTGGGGTAGGTTTTCCATGGTGCTTATAGCAGAAATTAATGCAATGGCCTATCCACTTAAAAATGGTTTGCTTTAAAATGGCCTTCCCCTCTGCCCCTGCAGCAAAGGCAACTAGCAGCTGTTCAGATTTCCTGAGAGGCTTAGTCCTGCCCAAATAAAATCTAAGTTGTCTGTGCACGTCCATGGAGTGCAGTATTCATTCTCCTTTGTTCTGTGGATTAGAGAAGGTTGGCAAATGAATGGGCTGATTTAAGGGCCACACTGGATACCACCTTGGGCATAAAGGAAGGACTGGTCCTGAGGGACACCCTGTCCGCATGAAAGATGATGAAGGGCTCCACTGCCATGAGGGCCTGTAATTCAGACACCCTTTCTTGCTGAAGTGATGGCTAGAAGGAAGGCGGTTTTCCAAGAAAGGAATTTCAACTCTGCAGTTGCAGCTGGCTCAAAAGGAGGTAGAGTGAGCTTTTCCAATACAAAGTTAAGGTCCCAGGCTGGAGTAGGGACTCAAGGGTGGTCTTAAATTTTTGGCCCCTCTGAGGAATTGCTTCAGCAGGGGGTGAGAGAAGAAGGGTGGGCTCAGTATTATAATGTGCTGAGATGGCTGAGGCATGAATTTTAATAGAAGAGAAGGAAAGGCCCTTGCGAAGCATCTCCGTTAAGCATTGAAGAATATGTGGTAAACTCTGTTGTACCCCCCCCTCCCCCAGCTGCCAGGTTCAGGGTTTGAAGCTGGGGCTGCAGAATCTGGCCCTACTGCTGAGACAGCAAGGAAGGGGTCTGAGGCAGGTGCCATGGTTCCAGCAGTGACATACTGCGCAAAAGGGGGTACCAGTGTTGGCATGCATGGCCAGTCTGGTGCAATGAGTATTGTCCTTGGTTTGTCCTGTTTGATCTTTAGTAGAACTTTCAAGAGGAGAGGCAGAGGGGGGAAGGCATAAACTGAGATGCTTTCCCAAGTGAAGGACAGAGCATCCACTTTCCAAGCCTGTCTGTGGGGAGTCCTTGTGCAGAATTTGTCCAATTGGTAGTTCTGAGGGGAGGCAAACAAGTCTATCTCTGGGCTCCCTCATTTGTTTCCCAAAATGTTAAATATCCACTTGCGTGGGTCCATGAGATTTCTGCTTATGTCGTCTGGCAGTGAATTTAGCTTGCCTGGCAGGAATTGAGCTTGTAGGTGCTCTTGGTAGCTCAATGCTGTGTTCCACAATGCTATGGCTAGTCTGCAGAGAGGGTACGAGTGGTTTCCCCCCCTGCTTGTTTACGTACTCCATAACAGTGGTGTTGTCCATCCTTACCAATAATTGTTCTGGGAGAACGTGGTTCTTGAAGGCTGTCAGAGAATACTGTACAACTAACATTTCTTTTTGATGGATATGCAGGTGCATTTGACTCTGGTTTCATTTGCCCTGAATGCACTGCCCTGCCAAGTGAGCCCCCCATGCATAGTCTGATGCGTCTGTTGTTAGGGTTTGGGTGGCAGAGGGTAGAGTGAATGGCAGTCCCTTGTTGTGGTGGCAGGCCTCTGGCCACCAAAGGATCTCTGTCTTTATACAAGGAATGATAGGAATCATTGATTCTAGGTCCTGAGAATGTTGACACCATAGGCTTTTGAGATACCATTGTAGTCTCCTCATATGCAGTCTTGCATACGGAATTAGTAAAATGCAAGAGGCCATGAACCCCAGGGCTTGCAGCATTTTCCTTGCAGATAGCTGGGTCTTTGTGTCCAGCAGTTTGAAGTAGGTTGTCAAACTTGGTTTCTCTGGCGTGAGGTAGGCCATCTGGGAAGTTGTAGTCAAGCTTGCTCCCAAGAATACAATTTGTTAGCAGGGTACTAGGTGGGATTTCTTTTCGTTTATGGTGTATCCCAGTGAGGTTAGCAGTTTCTTTACAAATGCCAGATGATTTAATAGTATGTCCTGGCTTTCCGCCTGAATTAGACAATTGTCCAGGCATGGGTACATTTGAGTATTTCTTTGCCTGCAGAAAGCAATGACTGGAGCTAGGCACTTTGTGAATACCCTGGGCGCAGTGTATAAGCCAAAGGGCAGTGCAGAGAACTGATAGTGCATGCAGCCTGCTCTGAAGCGTAGGTATTTTCTCCAAGATTCCCTTATCGGGATGTGCTGGTAAGCCACCTTGAAGTCCAATGTTGCCAACCAGGCATTTTTGCCTAGCATGGGAAGCAGCTGATGAAGAGTTAGCATTTTGAATTTTGGGATTACCAAAAGGTGTTTAGGATAGACAGGTCCAGGATAGGACGCCAGGAGTTGTCTTTTCTGGGTACCAGGAAAAGTCTCGAGTAAAAACCTTGTCCTCAATTCCTCTTCTGGGACAGGCTGAATAGCCCTGATACTTAGAAGAGAGATAACCTGCTGTTGAGCCTCTGCCCACTGATTTGAGGGTAGGTCTGGCCAACCGTTTGGGGTTGGTAAGGTGTGGAAGTGGAATCTGTATCCTTGGGAAACTATATTTAAAACCCATTTGTCTTGGGTAGTGAGTTCCCAGTTTTTTGCATGCAGGATGATCTTTCCCCCTAAAGGGGTAGTCAGCTGAGCAGGGCTTGGAAGGTTTAAGGTTAAGTCATTGTGACAGTTTACCATACGGGGGTGTCTTACTACTTCCAGCTTTGGAAGTGGGAGCCTCCCACTGCTTAGGCCTGTGAGTATCTTGAGACTGTAGCCTAGGTGGTGTGCCATTCCTGGGTTTGGACTGAGAAGCCCTGGAAGAGACAGGAAAGGACCAACTCTTAGAAGGTCAATGCTTACTAAATCTGGGAGGCTATACTTGCAGGAAATATTTAACAGTTTGCATAGATTTAGCGTCTTCCTCCATCTTTTTAAGTAGTACTTCTGCTTTGCTGCCAAACAGGTGGTCTTGGTTTAAGGGAGCATCCAGTAATTTAGCTTTAACATGATCTGGCAAAGTTTGCTCTTTAAGCCAAGCATGCCTTCTAAGAACAGACCCAGTGACAGCAGCCCTGCAAGATGCTGCTAAGGAGTCAAAACCACATTGCAAAGTATGTTTAACAACTTGTTCAGCAGAATGCATTAAATCCTGTAATTCTTTATTTTCAGCACAGTCAGGAATCATCATCATTTTCTGTTTAAATAATCCAATAATATGCTGCTGATACTTTAACATATGAAACTGGCAGTTTAAGGCCCTAATGGCCAAAGTAGCAGAAATGTATACCTTCTTAACCCATCTGTCCAGGGCCCTGGAATCTCTATCAGAGGAGATAGGGTTGTTGGCAGTAGTGACCTTAATGCCTCTGGGTCCCTGTGAAATGGTCTCTGGGTCCACAGTGGGATTCTTAAAGAGGAACTTGTGAGAGTCAGGTACTCTGCAATACCTGTCAGGTTTCCTGGGAGCCGGGGGGTAGAGTGTCTGGGGCCAGGCTAGATTCCAAGAAGGCATCATCTACAATGTCCAGTACAGGAGGGATAGCTAAAGGCCTGTGTTGAGGTAGGAGTAAGAATTCCCTAAGCCTCTTTTTGGAGTCAGAGTAATCCTGGCTTTCCCAGCGGAAATGCTCCCTAAGAGTGTGCAAAGTTTCAACAAAAGAAAAATCTTCTGGAGGGGAAGCAGAGGGTATAGAGTCCTATGCATCAGAATCCTCATAGGTAGATAAGGGCAAATCCCGGTCATAAGAAGAAACAGAAATTTCAGAATCCGGATCAGAAGAATCAGAAGGAAAATCAGTTCTAGGTCTCTTAGAGGGAGAAGGCTGGCTTTCCCTAATTACAGTAATAAGGTCTTCAGCCATTCTTATTTGTTTTTTAGGCATATGGGCCTGACCATGCGGTTTGGACTTCGGTTTTCTAGGCATGGATCGAGTTTTAGACCTTGAAGTAGAAGATGGCATTGGTTTGATATGCAAGTCCGTAGGCCTGAATACACCTTCAGAAGCCAGTGCCTGCACAGCGGCTATGGACCCATCCAAGGTAGAGACATCCGCAGGTTCCATAGTCAAAGAAGCATCTCGCTGCATACCGGACTCCGAATGGGTCTCAGTAGATGCCTGCAAATCTGAAGTAGCAGGCATCAGGGGCTGCGAAAGCGCCTCACTGAGTACCGGCGAACTGGCGACTAGCTTAAAGGAAGTGTCGTCGGCAGCTTTGGGCCTGTGCGGTCTGTCTCTGTCTTTATCTTTACATTTTTTTGGAATGTCGGATAGCTTATCAAAGCCATTTCTGGGTAATTAAACAGAGTACCGAAGTAGTCTGAAGCAAAAATGAACAGACGATGAATAGTTCGAGGATTGAATAAGGCACAAGACTGACAGCGAGGGACGTCTTGGCCTGGGCCTAAGCAAGGAATGCAGTACAAATGAAAATCTTTGAGGTATTTGGTTTCCACAAGAAATACTATTGTTACTGACATCGGTTTAGAGCAAGACAAAGGATCCCCAACGAGGTAATTAGCTTTTTTGAAAACTTCGGTTCTGAAACTCGAAAATGAAAATTTCAGGAATCGGCAGACTGGCACTTGCGAACTGCTTCTGCTTTGGGCACCGCACGGCAAGAAAGACTGATGTAATGGCGTCGGCTGCATGCTTTATACCCCTGACTACCTGACGTCATGGAAGATGAGACAGCGAACGACGCAGGACCCAAGACTTTGATAGGCCAACTGAGGGCTACCTGCAAGCAGATAACCCAAATGTAATGACTGCAACAGTGAAACATGAAGAACATCGGGGGTCTGAAGATATCATGGGCTTTCATCAGTCTCAAGAATCTCCCCTGATGCTTGAGGTGCAGCATGGGAATCAGGTCTGGTTTTCTTGGCCTTTTTCCATGGCGGCTCTTTGGATGGGCCTGCTCCTCTCTCCATAAAGAGTGCAAGACGTGCCTCTGATTTTCCAAGTCAAGTTTAACCGAGGCCAGACGGCTGTGAAGGGTTTTTGGAACGAAAGATTTGCAAATAGGGCAGGAAGTATAGTCGTGGGCCTTGCCTCAACAGAATACACTTCCCCTTTCTAGTGGGCATGTACATATTAGCAAAAACCAAAAAAAAAACAATGAAAACCCCTTACTTATCTGTTGGGGTCGCCTGAATTAGCAATCTGCTTTCCGAACTGGCGAATTAGAGTCTGACGTTCACTGCGGCAAAAAAATTCTGAAGACGGTACATGCAGACGTCACTTTTATACCCTATATCGGTTTATAGTCCTGGCGCAGGACGTCACACGTACCCTCCTGAAGCAAGACTTTGGTATACTGGCCGGATGTCGGAGCTGCAGGCAGCAACCTCCCTACTGTTATGAATATTGCAACACGTGAATAGAAGGACATCAATCATGATTTGCATATAGCACTCGAGTCCCAGTGAACATTACTAGGTAATCCACATGCAGGAACAAGCATGATAAAAAGGCAGTGCACTTTCATCACCTCCCCTTACCAGACATATCAAAAACTAGAAGCACAACAAAGTTTTGCATAATGCAGTCTCAGGCTACACCAAAAACCTTTAATACGGCTAACATACCTTGGATGCAATTCAAATGGCATGTGCTTGACATGTGTGGACAGTGCTTGTAATCTGTATGCTGACCTGTGAAACTGATAGGGTTTTACATCAATAGACCTAGGTTTAGTTTTCATTTTAATCTGGGTTTCAGGCCTTACCAAATGTAATTAACTAACCTTCCAAAAGATGGCTCCAAAATCCAAAAACGTTGTTCAAGCGGTAACATTTAATTAAATGATATATGCACTTAGAATGAAAGGTCTATCCAAAAAGAATCTTAATTAGCAGAATTCTAAATATGTATTAGTTAACATACACAATGCCATAATAAATGCCTGATGCAATTCCATGCCAAACAGGAATAAAAAGTGTTACCTTTAGTAAATGAAAAGGACTCTGGTCCTTGGAAGAGTAGAAATCGTGTCAGGCATCTTTCGTACTTTTGCATAATTGATAAAGCCTCGGAGGAATAGAAGGAATCCTATGACAAAAATAATGCATTCTGTTATTTTATTTCCATACTTTTTTTTGGCTTGTACATCTCACTCTTCGAAACACTAAGCACATGCTTATTTAATTAAACACTACAAGCCTGCTAAGTATAAACATTGTTATTCTAAGTGAGATACAAGTGCATTTAAAAATATATTACAGGTATTAAAACAGTGACAAAACAGAACAGCAGCTGCTAAAATAACAATGTTAAAACAATTACAGTACTCTATAAGGCATCAATCTTAAAGTCTTCTGCAAACTTAGTTTTGTTGCTGAGCATACAGTACAACAAAGAATTTAAACTATTAGAGCAATATAGTGCAGTGCACAGCAACCATTTGAAATGTCAGGACCCACTAGGGTGAGTCCTGAAATATGGAGACTGAATGGCTAAAAGGAAGGACTTACATATACTAAGTCTGAAATGCAATTTCTCAGAATATTCCCTTTTCGCTGATGTATGCGTTCTCAAAGCTGGCACATATAAGTTCGGGAAAGAGGGAAGGCTTGCCCCCTGCAAAAAGAAGTTTAAAGGAGAAGAGCAATTTCTGAGATTCACTGTTTTCCTGGGTTTTGGTGGTCTTTTTCTTTTCAGCTTATCGGCACACAGCATTTCAAGTGCAGACATTTCAACTGACAGCTGCACATTTAAGCATCCAAATGCCTAACCCTTGCCATTTCACATAAAAAGAAAAAAAAAACTACTATAAAGAACAGATTGTGCTTGTGAATAATGCACATTTAACACAGCGACAAAAATTCTTAAAGGAAAACTCTACCCTAGTACTAAAATGTTTTTTTCACTTTCTTTCCTGGCCTTATTTTAACAGCTCAAAATCACTGCTTTATTTGTAATTTTAGCTCATTTTCCACAGCATGGCTACCTATGGGGCTTGATGTACAGTGTGATCTTATTCTTTCTCAACTCTTTCTCTTTCCCATAATGCTATGTATGACTCATGCCAGACATAAGTACAGTTTTGTACCTACCATAAATGTAGATGTTCGAGTGTTCACCCTGATGCAGTCATCACACTTGGGTTATCCTGCCGTCAGGCGGTCCCGCAGTCGGCCTGAGTTCCAAAGTCTTGGTCCGGCGTCGGTTGCTGTTGCTTCTTCCCTGACGTCAGTGCGCCAGGGGTATATAAGAGGCATCCGACGCCATTTTCTTCAGTTTTTCTTGCCCCAGACGTCAGGTGCCCCCAATAGGTAGGCAATATATATATATATATATATATATATATATATATATATATATATAGCTATATAAAAATAAAACAATACCTTCAGGCACAAGCAAATACACCACAGAGGTTGTATAGGATAGAGTGGTATAGATAAGTTCAGCTAGTTCAGAGGGGATGGAGGGACTGTAACCTGGACTGCAGCAGGGTGAACACTCGAAGATCTACATTTACGGTAGGTACAAAACTGTACTATGTTCATCGTGTTACCCTGCTGCAGTCATCACACTTGGGTTGAATCCCAAAGCTAAGGATGGGTGGTGGAGTTAAACAAGGTTAGAAGAAGCTAGTAGGCCCTGCAAAGCTGCAGTGGCAAAACCAGCTCTAGTCTTAGAATATAGAGGTAAGTGATAGTGTTTGGTGAAGGTGTGCACTGAACTCCAAGTTGCAGCTTCCAGAATATCCTTGGTTGGCACTCCCCTGCTGATGTAGCTGTAGCCCTGGTGGAGTGGGACCTAATGTTAGCAGGTACCGGTTTCCCATGATGAGTGTATCAAAAACGTATGCAATGCCCTATCCATTTAGAAATGGTCTGTTTTGAGATAGCTTTTCCTTGTGATCCTGCAGCATAGGCTACAAAGAGCTAGTCAGATTTTCTGAAAGCCTTAGTTTTATCCAAGTAGCAACGTAATTGCCTGTGAATGTCCAAAGAGTGCAGGAGTCTTTCTCCTTTGTTCTGGGGATTTTGGAAAAACGTGGGCAAATGAATGGTTTGGTTTAGGGCCACACTGGATACCACCTTTGGCATAAAGCAAGGGTTAGTTCAGAGAGAGACTCTGTCTTGATGAAAAATGAGGAAAGGCACCACTGCCATTAGTGCCTGTAGCTCTGAGACTCTTCTAGCTGAGGTTATTGCTAGTAGCAGGGCAGTTTTCCATGAAAGAAATTTTAAATCAGCTGAAAAAGCTGGTTCAAAGGGCGGCAGTGTAAGCTTTTCCAGAACAAAGTTGAGATCCCAAGTAGGTGTTGGTGCTCTCCTGGGTGGTCTTATGTTCTTAGCCCCTCTGAGGTACTGTCTTAGGAGTAGATGTGAGAATAAAGGAGAATCCGTGTTGTAATGAGCTGAAATTGCTGTGGCGTGGATCTTAATAGATGAAAAGGAAAGTCCTTTGTGCAACATCTCAGTTAAATATTGTAGAATCTGAGGAATGTTTGGATCAAGGGGATTTTGGCCTTTAGCCTGGTTCCAGGCGCAAAATCTTTTCCATTTGTCTGAATAGGTTTTCCTGGTGCTGGGCCTCCTGGCCTCCAGAATGACATCCATAAAGTACAGTTTTGTACCTACCATAAATGTAGATGTCCGAACTGGATAGCATCTGCAGTCATAACAACTGGGTTGTCCTGTCGTCAGGCAGCCCTTCAGTCGGCCGGATTCCAAAGTCCGGGTCCGGCTTCGGCTGATGTCACACTCCACCCGACGTCATCTCTGTTGGTCTTCGGGTATAAAAGCATCAGCCGACGCCATTTTCCTCAGTGTTTCTTGCCCCAGATGCCAGAAGCCCTCTTGCAGGCTAAAATTTGGATAGATGCCAATGTTTCCAAATAGATAGAGGTAAACACAACAATAAGCATGTATGTATATATATACAAACAAATACACCATAAAAGACTCCCCCCCAACAGCTAGCTATTAGGAGGGTAAACACCCTAGGAGTACCACAGAGGGGAAGGAGGGAGGGTAATCCTGACTGCAGATGCTATCCAGTTCGGACATCTACATTTATGGTAGGTACAAAACTGTACTATGTCCTTCATGGATGCATCTGCAGTCATAACAACTGGGTAGAATACCATAGCCAACTAGGGGAGGAGGATAAAGGTAGATTATGGTGTGTTTAGGATCCCTTGCAGTACAGCAGTGGCAAATCCTGCTCGGGATCTGGAATATAGAGGCAAATTATAATGCTTGGCAAATGTATGCACGGAGGTCCAAGTAGCCGCCTCAATAATGTCTTTGGTTGCCACTCCTCGTAAGAAGGCTGTGGTAGTGGCTGTTGCCCTTGTAGAATGAGGTCTTATGTTTTGTGGAATTGGTTTTCCATGGAAGGAGTAACAGAATCGTATGCAATTTCCTATCCATTTGGAGATTGTCTGTTTGGAAATAGCTTTTCCTTCCCTTCCTGTTGCATAGGCTACTAAAAGTTGGTCAGTCTTTCTGCTATTTTTGTTCTGTCCAAGTAGTAGCGTAGCTGTCTATGTACATCCAAGGTATGCAGTATTCTTTCCCCTCTGTTTTGTGGGTTGGGAAAGAAGGTAGGTAGGTGGATTGTCTGGTTTAAAGACACTCTGGATACCACCTTGGGCATAAATGTAGGATTAGTCCTCATGGATACTCTATCTTGGTGGAAGATTAGGAAGGGTTGCACTGCCATTAAGGCCTGTAGTTCCGAAACCCTCCTTGCTGAAGTAATTGCCAGCAGGAAAGCAGTTTTCCATGACAGGTGTTGTAGGTCTGCTGTTGCTGCTGGTTCAAAGGGTGATAGAGTCAATTTTTCTAGCACAAAGTTTAAATCCCAAGCTGGTAATGGTGGTTTCCTTGGAGGTTTTACATTCTTGATTCCTCTGAGGAACTGCCTGAGCAAAGGGTGTGAAAAAACAGGTGGATCAAAGCTGTATTCGGCTGAAATAGCTGATGCATGTATCTTGATGGAGGAGTAGGACAGGCCTGAATGAAGAAGTTCGGCTAGATACTCCAGAATGTTAGGCATATCTATGTTTGACACATCTTTTCCTCTTTCCGTACTCCAAATGACAAACCTTTTCCATTTTCCAGCATAGTTCCTTCTTGTTGAAGGTCTGCGTGCTTCAAGAATAATGTCTTTTACTCTTTGGGAAAGTTCTGGATTAGCTGCTGCTATGTGATGTTCCATGCAGTTAGTTGCAACGTTGTTAGGTTTGGATGTATGATGCTGTAGTTGTTCTGAGTTAACATCAAAGGCATCAGGGTATTGGCCACATATTGTTCGAGACATGCTCCTCAGTAGTGGGTACCAGTGTTGTCTTGGCCAGTTCGAGCTATCAGGATTAGCCTTGGACGTTCTTCCTTGATTTTCAGTAGTACCTTGTGTATCAAAGGAAGAGGTGGGAATGCATATGCTGTTAGGCCTTTCCAGTTGAAGGAGAGCGAATCCACTTTCCATGCTAGTGGGTGGGATGTCCTTGTGCAGAATTTTTTGAGCTGGTGATTGAGAGGTGATGCGAATAGGTCTATCTGTGGCATTCCCCATTTCTTTGAGATGGTCTTGAAGATGTCCGGGTGCAGCTTCCATTCGTGGGCATCCGAAGTGGTTCTGCTTAATGTCTGCTAGAGTATTGTCTTTCCCTGGTACAAATATTGCCTGTAACTGGATGTTGTAGCTGAGTGCCAGGGTCCACAGCTCCAAGGTCATTCTGCATAGGGGGTATGAATGAGTGCCTCCCTGTTTGTTGATGTACCACATGACTGTGGTGTTGTCTGTCCTTATCATCAACTGGCCCTCCTTGAGAAATGGTTTGAACTTTTGGATTGCCAGTTTTACTGCCAGCATTTCTTTTAGGTTGATGTGCAGGTGAAGTTGATCCTGTGTCCACAATCCTTGCACGCATTTGTCCAGCATGTGGGCCCCCCATCCTAGGTCTGAAGCGTCTGTTGTGATGGTCTGGTTTGCTTGACTCCTGCGAAAGGGTAGGCCTGGGTTTGACTGGCACGCCTGAGCCCACCATAAGAACTCCTGTTTTAAGCATGGAATTAGTGGGATTTCTGTTTCTAGACTGTGTCTGTGTTGGGACCATAAATTCTTTAGGTACCACTGTAGTTTTCTCATATGTAGTCTGGCAAATGGAACCAAGATTATGCATGATGCCATGAAGCCCAAGGCCTGCAGTACTTTTCTTGCTGTTAACTTGTTCAGTTTTGTTAGTGCCAAGAAGTAAAGAGGAAGTTCTTTTTGTTTTTCTGTAGTCAGGAATGCCATTTGTTTTACTGTGTCCAATTCCGCCCAAGAAAGTCCTTGTTTGGGATGGTATCAGCCTTGACTTTTGTAAATTGACTGTGTATCCCAGTGCTTGTAGCAAGTAAATGACCCTTTGTAAATCTGTTGTCAGCTTGCTTTTGTTGTCCCCTTGTAGCAGGCAGTCGTCCAGGTATGGGTAAATTTGAATTCCTGTAGTCTGCAATGGCGATTACTGATGCCAGGCATTTTGTGAATACTCTGGGCAGTAGATAAGCCAAAGGGCAATGCTGAGAATTGATAGTGCTCTGATGCTGCAAGAAATCTGAGGTATCTTCTGCAGATTGGTCGAATGGGGACGTGCAGGTATGCCTCCTTGAGATCTAGAGTTACCAGCCAAGACTCCTTGCCCAGCATGGGAAGAAGTTGCTGTAGGGTCAGCATTTTGAATTTTGGGACAATGATGTATGTATTTAAGGTGGACAGGTCGAGAATTGGTCTCCAACTTTTTCCTTTCTTGGAACTAGGAATAGTCTGGAGTAGAACCCTTTCCTTGCTCTGCTGTTGGCACTCTTTCCACAGCTCTCATGTTTGCTAACTCCATTATCTGGCGTAGAGCCTCTGTTTTTTGATTTGGAGGTAGATTTGGCATTCCTCTTTTGACTGGTAAAGTGTGGAAGTGAAACCGGTAACCTTGATCTATGGTTTGTAAAATCCACTTGTCTTTTGTTATGTAGTGCCAGTTCTTTGAAAATAAGGTTAACTTTCCGCCTAGAGGAGCTGCTATTTGTTCCCTGGTAGGCGGATTTAGGGTTAAGTCACTGTGGCTGTGTTGATGTAGTGGCAGAGGCTGTGTCTGTGCCTCTGTTGTTACCTTGCCACTGTCGTCCTCTGTAGGCACCTCCTCTGGATTGGTTTCTGCCTCTGGAACGTCTATTCCTGCCCCTTTGAAATTTTGTGGAGTCAGGAAAGGACCAATTTTGGCAGGCCAGTTCCTGCTAAACCTTGGGGGTTGAACCTGCAAGAAATCTTTGACAGTTTGAACAGATTTTGCCTTTTCTTCCATTTTCTTCATAACCTGCTGGGCAAGTGTACCAAACAAACTTGTCTTGTCCATAGGAGCATCTAGCAGCTTAGCTTTAACATGATCCGGTAAAGCTTGTTCCTTTAGCCATGCATGCCTTCTTATCACTGTGCCTGTCATGGCTGATCTAAATGAAGCCTCCAGTGCATCATAGCCACATTTTAAGGAATGGTTGCTAACCTGTTGTATGTTATTTACCATCTCTAATACATATTTCTTATCAAGAGATTCATCAGTGGTTAGTTTTTTAGTTAACTGATCAAGCATAAACTCTTGGTATTGTATCATGTGAAACTGACAGTTTAAAGCTCTAGCTGAGAGAGTAGCTGAAGTGTAGACCTTTTTACCCCATCTGTCTAATGACCTTGCTTCCCTTTCAGAAGGGGTAGGGTTTTTAGCTATGGTCGCGGCTACTGCCTTGGGACCCTGGGATATAGTTTCTGGGTCTGCAAGTGGGGCCTTGTAAAGGTGGTGATGCGTATCTGGCACCCTGTAAAATCTGTCTGGTTTGGCAGGGGCTGGGGTAAAGAATCTGGAGCGGAGCAAACATCATTGAAAGCATCATCCACCACAGAGAGAACAGGAGGTATAGCTAAGGGCCTGTGCTGTGGGAGGTGCAGAAAGGTCCTAAGTCTTTCTGGAGTCTGAAAAATCCTGTTGCTGCCATTGGAACTGTTCTCGCATGGCATGCAAGGTTTCCCCAAAGGAGAATTCTTCTGGTGGGGAAGCAGCTGGAATGGATTCTTCAGCATCAGAATCTTCAAAATTGGAGAAGGGAGCCTCTGGCTGGTCAGTTATGTCTGATTCATCAGCAGATTCATCAGAGGACACTGGCTCAGGGGGCTCTGCCCTAGGTCTCTTCTCTGGGGGCTGAGAGGCCCTATCTGGGTGAGATTGAGATCCTCTAATTAAAGAAATTAAATCTTCTGCCAAAGTAAGCATTTGGGAACTAGAAGAGGGCCTGGATGTGGAGGGTTTAACAGGCACTGTTTTAGTAGTCTTGGCTGCTTTAGCCCTGGCGAAGGCCTTAATGGACATGGCTGCTGGAGGCCTAGCAGCACCACGTGCTGGGGTAGAGACATCCAAGGGGATGGTGTCTGATAAGTCAACCACCGTAGTGGGTAAAATTTCTGAGGTCGATTCAAGAGTTGTAGCAGGGGCCTCAGTTGTAGGAATAGGTTCAGCTGTACTTAGATCAGTTTTCTCGGTTTTGGCCGAAACCGAGACACTCGCGGTTTGCTTAACCATGGTTTCGGCCGAAACCGCGGACCGCGAGTGTCGGTCTTTATCTTTGCGTTTTTTGGTAGATTGGGTAGTCGGAGGATCCGACGGCATAATGTACGCAAAATCAGAACCGAAAAACTGTTCTGCAAACTCCGACCGACGCCTAAGCGTTCGTCGGTTGAAGGAAGCACAGGCCGAACAGGCTGCTACGTCGTGGGCTGGGCCTAAACAAGGCAGACAGTAAGAGTGGAAATCTTTATGAGGTATTTGTTTCCCACAGGTTAAACAATTGTTAACTTTTTCTGACATCGGCTGAGGCAAGAAAGAGTCCCCAACGGGGTACTTAGCTTTAGAAGTCTTCGAAGTAGTATTCGGTAGAAGTAATCTCTGGATCCGACCGACCGGCACTTACGAACAGCTTCTGCTTCGGGCGCCACGCGGCAAGAAAGACTGAGGAAAATGGCGTCGGCTGATGCTTTTATACCCGAAGACCAACAGAGATGACGTCGGGTGGAGTGCGGCATCAGCCGAAGCCGGACCCGGACTTTGGAATCCGGCCGACTGAAGGGCTGCCTGACGACAGGACAACCCAGTTGTTATGACTGCAGATGCATCCATGAAGGACATCAGCTTTGGATAGAGGTGTTGGCTGGTTGTTTAGGTAATTTGCCATGCAGCCAGGTTTAAAGTCTTGAGCTGGCTGTGTAGAATCTGATTGTCTCGCTGGGTGAGCAGGTGAGGAATTTGTGGTAAAATCCATGGTGGGCCGTGGGCCATGTTCCTTAGAATTGGATACCAATGCTGGCATGGCCAGTCTTGTGCAATGAGTATTATTTGTGGCCTCTCTAATCTGACTTTCAGCAGTACCTTTGCTAGAAGAGGCAGTGGAGGAAAGGCATACACTGTTAATGTTTTCCAACTGAATGAGAGGGCGTCCACTTTCCAAGATTGTGGATGGAATGTCCTTGTGCAAAATTTTTGAAGTTGGTAGTTTTGGGGGCTGGCAAACAGATTTATGTCTGGGCGTCCCCATTTCTGAGCTATCATTGCAAATACTTGTGGATCTAGTTTCCACTCATGTGGATCCATGATGTTTCTGCTTAGGTCGTCTTTCAATGTGTTTTTCTTTCCTGGCAGGAATTGTGCTTGTAATTGAACCTGGTAAGACAGTGCTGTGTTCCACAAGGTCATTGCTTGCCTGCATAGAGGGTAGGAATGTGTGCCACCGTGCTTGTTTATGTAGCGCATTACTGTGGTATTGTCCATCTTTATTATTAGTTGTCCTGGGTGTAAGAGGTCCTTGAAAGCTGTTAGGGCATTCTGTACTGCTAGCATTTCTTTTTGATTGATATGCAGATGCCTTTGATCTGTAGTCCATTTGCCCTGAATGCACTGTCCTGCCATGTGTGCTCCCCAGGCATAGTCCGATGCATCTGTTGTCATAGTTTGCCTGGCTGTGGGTAAGGTGAAAGGCTGACCCTTGTTGAGGTGACATGCCTGTGCCCACCATAGAAACTCCTGTTGAAGGCAGGGAATGAGTGGTATCATTGTTTCCAAGCTGTGGCTGTGCCGAATCCATATGCTTTTCAGGTACCATTGTAATTTCCTCATATGCAGTTTTGCAAATGGTATTAGTAGTGTGCAAGATGCCATGAATCCCAAGGCCGGCAGAATTTTTCTTGCAGGGAATTGGGTCTTTGTTGCCATTATTTTGAAATATTGGGTCAGCTGTTGTTGCTTGTTTGGCGTGAGATAAGCCATCTGGGCCATTGTATTCAAGCTGGCACCCAGGAATATTATGTTTTGTGAGGGCACTAGTTTTGATTTCTTTTCGTTTACTGTGTACCCTAGGCAACTTAGAAGGTGTTTGACAAATGTCAGATGTTTTAAAAGAATGTCCTTGCTTTCTGCTTGAATAAGGCAGTCGTCCAGGTATGGGTATATCTGAATTCCTCTTTGTCTGCAGTATGCAATTACTGGTGCCAGGCATTTTGTGAAGACCCTGGGCGCAGTAGATAAGCCAAAGGGCAGTGCACAGAACTGATGATGCGTTGAACCTGCAATGAAGCGGAGATATCGTCTGCAATTTTGTCTGATAGGGACATGCAGGTATGCCTCCTTGAGGTCCAACGTTACTAGCCAAGCATTCTTGCCCAGCATGGGAAGAAGCTGCTGTAGTGTTAGCATCTTGAATTTTGGTACTTGCAGATAGGTGTTCAGAATTGAAAGATCCAGAATGGGTCTCCATGTTTTGTCTTTTCTTGGGACTAGAAAGAGTCTTGAGTAAAATCCTTGTCCTTGCTCCTGTGTAGGTACCTGTTGAATGGCTCATGTCCATGAGAGCTGTAATTTGTTTTTGTGCCTCTGCCCATTCATTTGATGGCAGGTTTGGCATTCCTTTTATCCTTGGCAAGGTATGAAAGTGGAATCTGTATCCTTGTGAAACAATGTTTAGGACCCATTTGTCTTTTGTGATGATGTGCCAGTTGTCCGCAAAAAATGCTTATTTTCCTCCCAAGGGAGTTGCCAGGAGAGATTTGCTTGGTAGTTTGAGGATTGAGTCATTGTGTTTGTCTTCTGCTAGCTTGGGGCCTGTCTTCTCCTCCTTTCTGGGTAGCAGTACCCCATTGGCGAGGTTTGTAAGGGCCTTGTGAATGACCTCTGCCCCTTGGGCGTCTGTATTTGCCCCTCTGTGATCTGTCAGAAGCTGGAAAGGACCAGTTTTTTGTTGGCCAATTTCTGCTGAACCGAGGGGGTTGTACCTGTAAAAAATCCTTGACCGTCTGCATAGACTTTGCCTTATCCTCCATTTTCTTTAAAACCTCTTCTGCTTTGACACCAAATAATACATCCGGCTGTAAAGGTGCATCCAATAATTTTGCTTTAACATGATCAGGTAGGGTTTGTTCTTTTAACCAAGCATGTCTATGTATTACAGACCCAGTAACAGCTGCTCTACAGGAAGCTTCCAATTAATCAAATCCACATTGTAAAGTATGTTTGCCCACCTGTTCATCTGCATGCAACAGATCCTGCATTTCCTTGAATTCAGACTGTTCAGAATGTGTGCTCATTTTTGGTTTTAATTGAGACATTAGGAATTGCTGATATTTCAGCATGTGAAACTGACAATTTAATGCTCTCATAGCCAGAGTTGCTGAGGTGTATACTTTCTTTCCCCATCTATCTAGGGCTCTGGAATCCCTTTCGGAGGGCACAGGATTTTTAGCCATAGAAGCTTTAGCCCCCTTGGGACCCTGGGAAATTGTTTCTGGGTCAGCCACAGGGCTTTTATAAAGGAATTTGTGTGAGTCAGGGACTCTGTAATATCTGTCTGGTTTGGCTGGAGCAAGAGGTAGAGAGTCTGGATTTAGACTAGACTCCAAGTAAAAATCATCCACAATATCTAAAACTGGAGGTATAGCAAGTGGTCTGTGCTGGGGTAAGTAAAAGGAACTCTCGGAGCCTTTTCTTAGAATCAGAGTAGTCCTGGCCTTCCCAGTGGAAATGTTCCCTCATGGTATGTAAAGTTTCCCCAAAGGAGTAGTCTTCAGGGGGAGATGCTGAGGGAATAGAGTCTTCAGCATCAGAGTCTTCATAAGGGGGAAAAGTGTAATCCTGTTCCTCAGAAGAATCTGAGGAAATTGAAACCTGGTCAGAGGAAGCATAATCCTCCTCTTGTCTTGGTCTTTTATCTGGAGGGGGATGGGAACCCCTGATTAGGGTAATCAAATCCTCAGCCATCTTAAGCATCTGTTTCTTAGGCATGGGGCCTTGAACTGTAGACTGATGTGCAGTCTTTTTTGGTTTTAAGCTTAGCATAAAATTTAATGGTGAGTGTAGTCGGTCTGAAGACACCTTCTGCAACCAAAGGTGTTTCCACTACACCGGGGTCTCCTTCTGCTCCGGTGTAGGAAGGGCCTAATGAAGATGGCTGCGTCAGCCTAGTACACTCCGCTTCAGAATCCGCAGCTGTCTGGGGTTCCAATTCTGCGTCCGTCAGGGGCTGCGTAGGCACCTCACTGAAAACCGGAGAACCGGCGACAGACCCAGCAGAGACCTCGGAGTTTGGCTTGTTCCTAGGCTGCCTGTCCTTATCCTTGCGTTTTTTATGCATGCCGATCGTCGGCTGCTCCGACGGCATGATATAATTACATTTCCTACCAAAGTAATGTCGTGCGAAGTCAAAACGGCGTTTGACAGTTCGTTTATTAAACCTAGCACAAAACCGACAACCTGTGATGTCGTGGTCTGGGCCTAGGCAAGGAATGCAATAAGAATGGAAGTCCTTATGAGGTATTTGCTTCCCACAAGAAATGCAATTGTTAACGTTTTCTGACATCGGACTGAGGCAAGAAAAGGTTCCCCAACGGGGTACTTAGCTTTATTGAAGACTTCGGACTGAAATTCGAATTGAAAATCTCAGGTGTCGGCTGACCGGCACTTGCGAACTGCTTCTGCTTCGGGCACCGCGTGGCAAGAAAGACTGAAGAAAATGGCGTTGGATGCCTCTTGTATACCCCTGGCACACTGACATCAGGGAAGAAGTGACAGCAACCGACACCGGACCAAGACTTTGGAACTCAGGCCGACTGCGGGACCGCCTGACGGCAGGATAACCCAAGTGTGATGACTGCAGCAGGGTAACACAATGAACATCTGCGAATTCCCATGTCATTGACATATGAGATTTGTTTGATTCACTCATCTTCTATACCTTCTGTAAAAGGACTGCTTCTTTTCTGTCTCTTATTACCCTCATTTATGTTTGTCTCAGAGCTTGGGCGGCCACGGTGGTGCAGTGGTTAGCACTGTCGCCTCACAGCAAGAGGTTCTCAGGTTCGATCCTCGGATGGGGTGCCTTCTGTGCAGAGTCTGCATGTCCTCCCTGTAGTCACGTGGGTTTCCTCCGGGTGCTCCGGTTTCCTCCCACATCCCAAAGACATGCAGTAGGTGGATTGGAGACACTGAATTGGCCCTAGTTGTGAGTGCGTGTCTGTGTGTGCCTTCTGTGGAAGGTTGGGCACCGGGCTGGCAACTTGACACTGCAAAAAACTCCACTGCCAATCATGAGCAGACAGGTGATCCGCTGTGGCAACCCCTAACCGGGAATAGCCGAAAGAAAAAGAAGATGTTTGTCTCAGAGCTTGTTTTACACTATGCTTAGAAGTTCTCCAGCTACAACCAGAAAGTAGCTAACTTGCAAGCTTTTGTTCAGGGTTTTGTTTGTAGTCCAAGAGGAATTGATTCTGCACGCGTCTCAGTGCAGTGACAGTTTTAACACCTCTGCATTGTGTGGGAGGAGGAGACTGTCAATTCCTTTGAAATGAGCTTAATATTTCCTATGCTAAAATTGATAGGGCTATTCAAGATTTACTACTGAATGAATTGCTTACAACAGATAAATTCAGTTTTATTAAGAATAAATTCTCACGGATAACCTTAATATTCGGGATCCACAAAATACATAAAAACCTGGAAGCTCCACTATTTTGTAAAGCAGAGGCAAAGGGGTCCAAAACTCATGGGATTACAAAGTTCATTGATATGAAGTTAAAAATTTAGACGAGGTCAATATTTACAAGAAGTCCTGGGACTTTCCTAGTAAGATGCATAAAAACACTTGTACAGAATCTAACTTTGGTAACTATAGATCTTAAGGATCTTGCGTATACCTTACGATACGGGCCTGGATTGGTTCACATTATACCCATGTCAGAATACCCATTTGAATGATAGATTAGTCAAGGCTGTCTCCCCTCATGGACAGTGTTTTAAACAATATCTTTACCTGGTTTGAAGGGGCCATTTATAAGCAGACCAATGGTGTTGTACTGGGGGCCACTTGTGTCCACATATTTGCAAATACAATTTTAGCCTATTGGGTGCATAATTATGATTTCAATTCACCTTTTGGCAACTGATGGAGCCCTTACGGATGGTTCCTGGGCGATAGTTATATTTTGGAAAGAGTGAGGCCAAGTTAGATGATTTTTTTTTTTTTACTTATATTAATAACATAACCCATTTTCTTAGTTTTACTATGACCAAATTTTCTGACCTTACACATTATTTGTATGTGGAATTAACTGACCACAAAAATAGGTGGTTTACCTCTTGCCTTTATAGAAAGCATATTGTAATTTCCTGCTTCATTTCGACAGTTGGCATCCTTTACATCAGAAGAAAGTGCTGATGAAAGGGCAACTGGTACAATTAGCAAGGATGATATTGGAGACAAACATTTTAAGGAAGGGGAAACATTAATGGTTATGTTAAACAGAGGATATCCTCCAGAATTCCTAGAAGAAATATTCCAAGAGGTAAGACAAAAAAGACTGCACCATTTTTTAAAACCCCTATTAGGTAGTAGTATAGATGAGGAGACTAGAAGTTTAGTTAAGAATACTAAATTTAATAAAAATGCATCCTTATTTATAAGGATGAGGCTAGATGTATTCAGCATATTTTGAAACATAATTGGAAAATACTTAAAATAGGGGGGTTTAAATATGGAAAAATAAGGTTATTGCCCTATATTGACTTTCCAAGTATTTTTCATATTTCTGTCCCTCCTGAAAGGGAAAAGTATCAACGGCAAACAGGATCCCACCTAATGCCAAAATGCTGTAGATGCAACTATTGTCCTTATATTAAGGAAAGGAAGTTTGTAATGGTTAAAGGGTTTGGGAGAATTTCATGCCTTAGGAGATGCAGCTATAAGACAAGAGTAATATACATTGCCTTGTTTTCACAGTACCTTTGTTTCTACACTGGTAAAACAGAGAGGGCACTGAAAGATAAAATTTATAAACATTTAAGGGACATGAAGAAGCAAGACACTAGGAATAGTTTATGGAAACATACTGAAAGTATGGGGGACCATGGAAAATGAAACTCGAGTATAAAGAACCTGAGTGGCAAATAAAAACCAACACCACATGACCCCAAGGTTTTAACGAAGGCATCTCCATCTCTTGCTTTCTTAGGTTGAAGGCATTTAATTAACAACTCCTAAGCACCTTGTCCATGCATAGTTTGACAGTTATTTTTTGGAACAGATTTGGTTTACAAATATGCAAAGGCAAGATGGATCAATAAAACTTATAAGAAACAGGGAAACATATTTGAAATTGATGCTTAAACAAATTTTATGAGTGGTTCATATATTTGAAATATGAACTGAAATGTTTTTAAAACTGTTTAAGTTTGCAATCACTTAAGTGTGCATTTACTGTATTTGGAATAATGTGAGCTGTAGCATTAAGTAGAACAGCCCAATTGCAACACTGTAGCTATCTCAGGCTTTTTCTTTTAAAAATGTTAACAATGTGGTACAAAGTTACTCTGATGAAGCTTGTGAACTTTTGGGGACGAAAGCGCTTAGTAACTTTTTACCTATGGTGTTTTATCCACACTTGTAATTTTACTTATTTAAGTTATCTAATTAAGTACGGAACTTAAATGGATTTGTGGTGCAGCTTCATCCTTTTAACTCCACACATAAGCTGTTTGTTCTCCTGCATATTTTTTTTAGACTAACATACACACAAAAAAAAAAAAAATTTAATATTTGTTTCACTTCTTAATTCATTACCTGATATCCCTTCTAAAATTTCTAAATGTTAAACGATATTTAAAAGTTTATTTGACAGGAAGCCAAGGATTCCCCCAACATAATTTTTTTTAACTTTTACTTTTGCTAAATCTTGTGAATGGCCTAGATAATAAAGCCACCGCTACTAGCTACTAACACAATTCCAATTCCTACTGTCAGCTCTTTTCTTCTCAACTGAATCACTTACTTAATAGCTCATGAAACCTTTTGTGTCTGCATAAATTATATTTTTTAACTACAATAATTAATAAATCTAAGTTAGGTTTATACCTAGACCAAATCCTTCAACTGAAAGATACTTAGAAAACTGTTCAGTGAACAGTCACTTGTCTTTCCATATCTTAAAATGTAGCTCTCGAAATTGTCTAAACTGAACCAAATGAGTACACTCACAGAAAATATGATTCCAAGTATCCAAAGCCACTTCATCTCTCCAATAGAGCGGATTATACTTGGAAAATTTTTGCTAGTGGCTGTACTGTGTAAAAATATTTGTGAAGACACTTTACTACAAAAAATAGTCTCTTCTAATCACTGTAGTATGTAAACATTTTTTGTCAAGATACTACCGTGCAAAAATTCTGAATCTCTGGAAAAGAGTTATGAAAAGAGATATATATGCCTCCAATTCTTTTCTGTTAATGGAATTCTAAAACAGACACTTCACACTTGCTGCAACTGAAGTTGCATATTTCCCTTCATTTAGGATGTGACAGCATATAATCCATCCACAGGGTTCAACAGGGAAACAGCGCCCCAATGTAAATTTAATAAAAAAATAACTTATCCCCTGGCCTTACCATACAACAAAGAATATCCAAATGTGCAAAGCTGAGGAAAGAAAATCTACTCAGCCAGTCTCCATCTTGCCATTTACCTACTTACGGCTCAAGCTCACTCAGTGTGTTACTTTCTCTGTACTAGTGGTCACTCTGTGCATCACTGATTTCCTCCATTTATCAGCAGGTAATAGCATGCTTGTAGCAAATACAACAAAGAATAAAGACCAGGAACCCAATGAATAAAATGCATTCTTCTCTGATGTCTCAGCATACACTGCCTTCTTGGAGTACTTGCTTGTGCCTGCTTCTGTAATGCAGAAATGCAATCCTTTCTTTACTGCCTTCAACACTGTGGTGCATTTCCTTTGTGCATCAGCTGCTTTGGATGCTTCCAACTCTGTACTGGCTTTCATTTCTACTTTACAATTCATAAATGTACATTTTGCAGCCATAATAAACTAGTGAATTAAAAACAAATGTGCTCTCCTTTTGTCATCCTCACAGTACTAACTGGAACAAAATTATTCTGCCGTTTACATAGTTTGAGGTTTTTAAGCTTTGAGGCCAAAGTAATGAAAATTAAAACTTTCTTTGGGCCATCTTCAAGATTTAGTGTTTGTTGGCCCCAAAGTAAAACTGTGCCTTAAACAAGTATGACGGAGAAATTTAAGACCTTCCATTTTATGCATCTGTTAATATAAGATGAATATAATTTAAAATAAAGTCTGTTCCTTTTATGGGGACTTGAAATATGGCTGACTTTTTATTCATCCTTTACTGGTGAAATGTATGCTTCTTGTGCTTCCTTCACACACACACAGCTCATTTTACGGTTATATTTTTCTGTTTAGGGTAGTGTGTACTCTGCTGCACCATACAGCTGCAGCTGTGTTAATAACTGAAGGTAACACTTCAGAGCCCCATTTTGTTTAACCACACTTACAGTTAATTACTGTTTAAGAAAAGTACAGTTGTGTACACTTACCATAAATGTAGATGTTGGAGTGTATTCACTGTTGCATTCATCATACTTTGGTTATCGGCCTGCAGGTAGCTCTGTCAGTCGTCCCGAATACCAGAGTCTTAGGATTCTGCTTTGGATGCTGTCGCTTCTTCCATGTCAGGTCGTCAGGGGTATAAAACATGCAGCCAACGCCATTACATCAGTTTTTCTTGCCCCAAATGTCAGGAGCCCCCAAATAGGAAGCTAGTATATGGTGGAGAACACCACCAGTAAATAGTAAATACCAATCCCATTAGGAATGGCCCTAGAGAGGAGAGGTAGAAAGATAGAGAAAGCCAGGGGGGGCTGGAGGGAGGGAAACCAGGACTGCAACAGTGAATACACTCAAACATCTACATTTATGGTAAGTGTACACAACTGTACTATGTAATTTGTGTTTCACTGTTGCAGTCATCACACTTGGGTTGATTCCCAAAGCTGAGGAAGGGTGGAGGCAGTCAAGAAGTGTTATGGCTGGCTAGTAGGCCTTGCAAGACTGCTCTAGCAAATCCAGCTCTGGATTTAGAAAAGATTGGTAAGTGGCAATGCATGGTGAAGGTGTGTACAGAACTCCAGGTTGCAGCTTCCAAAGTCCCTGGTAGGGTCTCCCCTGAGAAATGCTGTAAAGGTGGAAGTAGCCCTAGTGGAATGTGGTCTGATCCCCTGTGGGGTAGGTTTTCCATGGTGCTTGTAGCAGAAATGGATGCAGTGTGCTATCCATTTGTGACTAGTTTGCTTTGAAATGGCCTTACCCTCTGCCCCTGTAGCAAAGCTGATTAGCAGCTGGTCAGATTTTCTGAAAGGTTTAGTCATGTCAAGGTAGAACCTGAGCTTTCTGAGCACATCCAAGGAGTGCAGGATCCTTTTCCCTTTATTCTGACGGTTAGGAAAGAAGGCTGGCAAATGGATGGATTAGTTCAGAGCCACACTGGACACCACCTTAGGCATAAAGGATGGGTTAGTCCTGAGGGAAACCCTGTCAGCATGGAAAATAATGAGGGGTAACACAGACATTAGTGCCTGTAACTCACTCTTCTCGCTGAAGTTATGGCTAAAAGCAAGGCTGTTTTCCAAGAGAGGAATTTTAATGCTGTTGAAGCTGCAGATTCAAAAGGGGGAGTGTGAGCTTTTCCAGTACAAAGTTAAGGTCCCAGGCAGGGGTGGGTGCTCTCCTCGGGGGCCTTAAGTTGTTGGCCCCTTTCAGGAACTGTTTGATGAGAGGGTGAGAAAATAGAGGTGGGCTCAGTATTATAATGAGCTGAGATGGCAGAGGCATGAATCTTAACGGAGAAGGCTAGACCTCTGTGGAGTAGCTCTGCTAGGTAAGCCAGGATTACAGGTAAGGAGTGCACAGCTGTGTCCTTCCCTTGAGACTGACTCCAAGAACATCTTTTCCACTTTTCAGCATAGGATTTCCTAGTACTAGGCCTTCTTGCTTCGAGAATGACATCCGGCACCTGTTTGCTGAGGATTGCTGGTGATTTACTCAAGGGATAAGCCAGGCTGCAAGGTTTAATGTTTGCAATTGTGGATGCAAAATCTGTCCATCCTGCTGAGACAGCAGGGTAGGAGTCTGGTGAAGGTGCTAGGGTGGCACTGTTGTCAGACTGTGCAACAGTGGGTACCAGTGCTGGTGTGGCCAGTCTGGGGCAATAAGAATTGCCCTTGATCTGTCCGGTTTTACCTTGAGTAGTACTTTTGAGAGAAGGGACAGAGGAGGAAAGGCATAAATTGAGAGGTTTTCCCACTGAAAGGATAGGGCATCCACCTTCCAGGCCCTGCTGTGACGGTTCTCCACCTCTGGATCAGGAGGTTGAAGGTGTTGGTCTCCAGTTTCCACTTGTGTGGGTCTAGGAGATTTCTGCTTAAGTCATCTGCCAGTGAATTCTGTTTGCCTGGCAGGAATTGAGCTTGTAGATGCACTTGGTTGCTCGAAGCTGTGTTCCACAGGGGCAAGGGTAGCCTGCAGATTGGGTAAGAATGGGTTTCCCCCACTTGTTTATGTACCACATAACTGTGGTGGTGTCTGTTTTTATAAGCAGTTGTCCTGGAAGGATTAGGTATTTGAAGGCTGTCAAAGCATTCTGTACAACTAGGATCTCTTTTTGATTGATGTGCAGGAGAGTATGGGCTGGGCTCCAGTGGCCCTGAATGCATTTTCCTGCCATGTGAGCCTCCCATGCATAGTCGATGCATCTGTTGTCAGGGTTTGGGTGGCGAGGGGTTGAATGAAAAGCAGTCCCTTGTTGTGGTTGCATGCTTCTGCCCACCAAAGGAACTCTGCCCTTGGACAAGGTATGACTGGAATGACTGTTTCTAGGTCCTGAGAATGTTGGCACCAAAGACTTTTTAAGTACCAGTGAAGTTTCCTCATATGCAGTCTTGCATATGGAATTAGTAAAATACATGAGGCCATGAATCCTACAGCTTGTAGTATTTTTCTTGCAGATAGCTGGGTTCTGGTGGCCATTTGAAGTAGTTTGTCAGATAAACCTGTTTTTCTGGAATGAGAAAAGCCATCTGGGAACTTGTGTCCAAGCTTGCTCCCAGGAATACAATCTTTTGACTGGGCACCAGTTGTGATTTCTTTTCATTGATGGTGTACCCCAATGAAGTGAAAAGGCTTTTTACAAATGCCAGGTGCTGAAGTAGCAATTCTTGACTGTCCGCCTGAATCAGGCAGTCATCCAAGTATGAGAAAGTTTGGATATTTCTCTGCCTGCAGTATGCACTGGTTGGAGCCAGGCACTTTGTCAATACTCTGGACGCAGTAAATAAGCCAAATGGAAGTGCAGAGAACTCATGTTGCATAGAGCCTGCCCTAAAGCGTAGATATTTTCTGCATGACTCCCTTATGGGGATGTGCAGATAAGCTTCTCTAGAGTGACTAACCAGGCATCCTTGGCTAGCACAGGGAGAAGCTGTTGCAGGGTAAGCATCTTGAATTTTGGGACCACCAGAAATGTGTTGAGTGGACAGATGCAGGATTGGGTGCCAAAAGCCCTTTTTTCTGAGCACCAGGAAAAGTCTGGAGTAGAAACCCTGCCCTCTTTGTTCTACTGGAACAGGTTGAACAGCTCTGATACTGAGCAGGGAAAGAACTTGCTTTTGAGCCTCTGCCCACTAGTTTGGAGGAAGGTCTGGAAACCCAATTGGGGTTGGCAGTGTATGGAAGTAGAATCTGTACCCCTGGGATACAATGTTTAGGACACATCTGTCCTGAGTAATAGACATCCAGTTTTTTTGCATGAAGGGCAATTTTTCCTCCTACGGGCACAAGTAATTGGGCAGGGCTGGGACAGATAATTGAAAAGTCATTGTGAACTTTTTCCATAAGGGGGCGGCTTACCACTCCCTGTTTTTGAGGTGGGGGCACTCCATACCCTGAGATTGTAGTCTGGGTGACCTGTTTAACCTGGGTTTGGTCTCAGAAGGCCTGGAAGGGGCTGGAAAGGACCAGTTTTTAGAAGGCCAATGCCTACTGAATCTAGGTGGTTGCACTTGTAAGCATTCTTTAACAGTTCGCATAGATTTAGTTTTTTTCTTCCATCTTTTTAAGAACAAACTGTCCTTATTTAAAGGAGCGTCTAGTAATTTGGATTTGACATGATCTGGCAAGGTTTGTTCCTTCAGCCAAGCATGCCTTCTCAGTACAGAACCAGTGACTGCAGCCCTGCAAAATGCTTCTACGGCATCAAAGCCACACTGCAAAGTATGCTGACTAACTTGGTTTGCAGAATGCATTAGCTCTTGTAAACCTTTATTTTCTGCACAATCTGGGAGTAACACCATTTTTTGTTTAATTAGTTCCATAGTATGCTGCTGGTACCTCAACATGTGAAAATGGCAATTCAATGCCCTGATGGCAAGAGTTGCAGAGGTATATACCTTCTTACCCAGTCTGTCTAAAGTTTTGGAATCCCTGTCTGAAGGGGTAGGATTTTTGGCTGTAGTAGCTTTAATACATTTAGGTCCATGGGAAATGGTCTCTGGATCCGCAGTAGGATTCTTGGAGAAATCTGTGGGAATCAGGTACTCTGTAGTACCTGTCAAGTTTCCTAGGGGCCGGGGGTAAAGTATCTGGAGTAAGACTGGATTCCATAAAATCATCTACATTGTAAAGAAAATAGCACGCTGAAGGTAGACTCAAAAATACGTTCTTTAATCCAATGGAAAACACACAGTACTACACAATAGCAATGCTGTTTTTTGTGCAAAACAGAAATAAATAATTGTATAAAACTCCACAATACCAATACTGGTCCTTGTAGATAAAAAACATAATTAGTTAAGGTTGAATTAAGCGCTTTCGTTTCTGTCCAATCAGAAACTTCTTCAGAAATATCTTCACATTTGATGCATAAGATTTTATAGTAAACCACAACCACACCTTCAATAAAGACCACCCAATTAAAATTGCTAACTAATATATAAAACATAAGAATCTTTTAAAAGATAAATATGGTGCATTAAATTCACTCACAAATACATACTATATAGAATAAAATACATAAATGTTTTAAAACTTAAAAGACCATCTCTCTGAAGCTTTTAGTTTCAAAAAGCATGTTATTGACAAGGATTCATTCAAACCTGGCCATTCTGTAGCGTTGGTCCTAATTTGCCTTAATGTTTCTTGTCTCTCTAAGATGAGGTTTCAGGGACCCCCTCTAGTCCTATATTCTATTACCTCCATAACAAAAAACTTAAATGAAAGATCCTTAAATTCTAGAATATGTTTTGCTAAGGCATTTGTTCCTTTCGTGTTTTTTTATGTCCCTCAAGTGTTCATATATTCTAGTCTTTAATTTTCTCTGTTTTTCCGATATAGAGTCCTCTGCATTTGTTACACAAAGCACAATACACCACCCTTTCAGTATTGCAATCACATTTATTTTTTTAACTTTACTTGAACCTTATCAATGGTGAATATATTCCCCTCACAAATGAATGGACAATAGTGGCAAGCTCCACATTTTTCCATATTACCATTTAAAGGATGTTGGTCACCTTGTTTATCAGTTTCAAAAATATTTTTTAGACATCTCCCCTTCCTATACACTATCGTAGGGTGTTCATCAAGTTTACTGTGAACATCCTTATTACTGGCCAAAACAACCCAATTTTTACATAAACTATCTTTAATCAAGTTGTTAGATACGTTATAGGTAGTAATAAAGGCTGTTTTATAATCCCTCTGTTCTATATTGTTGGATGTTGGCCTAGTTAATACCATTCCTTCATTATTTTCATAATGGTTATTAAAACTAGGAGGTTCCGGGGCAGGGATGGCCATGTCTAGTATTATATTACTAGGATGATTATAATCTATAGGGACTCTTTCCCTCAATAATGGTTTAAAGAATCCAGATTCTCTTATCTCTAACATAGCATCCTTCGCTAGTCCTACTGGGTATCCTCTATTCAAAAACATCTTTTTCAACACTTCACATTCATCTAAAAATGAATCGAAGCAGGATACCATCCTCGCAGCCCCTCACAAACTGCCCTTTCACTACACCTTTTTTTTGTCTATAGGGGTGCCCACTATCAAAATGTAAGAAACTGTTAGAAAAGGTGGGTTTTCTATAAATTTCAGCTAAAAAACATTGTAAGGTAAAATCCTTCTTTAATTTTTACATCCAAATAGGCAATTTCTTGGTGGTCTGTGTTATGGGAAAATTTTAAAAACCTGTGGACTCATTGATGTATTCAATAAACTCTGAAATCATACTAACCAGTCCATCCCAAAAAATAAATATGTCATCCACAAACCATGGAGAGATCTTACAAAAACCATAAAAGGGTGATTTCACAAAGCATCTTTGCTCCCACTCAAACATAACTATGTTAGCATAGATACCACCACATGACACCCCCATTGCAACACCTTTCATTTGTAAATAGAATTCACCATTAAGCAGAATGAAATTGTTCTTTAACACTATTCCATTAGATGTTCAAATGTGTTGATAACTCCTTGCTCTAAACCTTTCCTTAAAAGATAACCGCAGAACCATTCCAAACCTGTGTCATGAGGGATGGAGGTATACAAATTCTTTACATCGATAGTAATAAAAGTACCATCTTGCAAAAACTAAAGTTTGTTCATCCTATTCAAGAAATCCCAATAATCTTTCACTATAGTTAATTCATCTTTCAATAAATTCTTCAGCTTTACATCAATAAACTTGGCAATAGGCTGGGTGATAGAACCCCTAGAATCCACAATAGGTCTCATAGGTGGACAGTCTAAGTTTTTATGGATCTTGGGGAGTCCAAAAATAGTTGGAAATTTTGGATAGGCCACATTCATGTAATTATCTTCATCTATTGTGATACTATTTTCAATAAAAAGATCATTTAGTTCATTTTTTATTCTCATATGTGTCCCATTCACTTCATTTGGGGACACTACTTGATAAGTATCACTTATTAGTACTTCTAACATTTTCTCTTGATACAGTTTATTGTCCATAATTATAATCCCTCCACCCTTATCAGGTTTAATGATCCTTAGTGTTGTTTCCTTTTATTTGTTCAAGCTCAAATTTTCAGCTTTACTCAGGTTCCCCACAGGACATTTCCTAAATGTATTGCAAATATCTATTTCACATAACCTTTCAAATAATAGCAAGGTTGGGTGAATAGGTGGACTGTATGTGCTACAAATTTGTAGTGGATTACTTACATATTCTATATTCTGGAATAGAATTTTCAGATTTAACTTTCTAATAAAAAGCTTCAAATCTACAATGGTGTTAGCCATATTCAAATCACATTCTGGGACAAAAGATAACCCCCTAGCCAAAAGATCACAGTCCACAGTGTTAATAGGCAGGGTAGAGAAGTTGAAGACTTTAAAGTCCCCATTCAGGTTCAGGTGAATAGTTAAAGCATTAGTTATATTATTCTCAACCTGCTGATTGTTCACCAATGTCCATGACTGCTGCCTCTCCAATTCCCCCTGGTATTGCCTCTCGGGGGATAGTTGTTCTTGCCCCTGCCCAAATGTCCCTGATGACCCCTCTGTTGAAAATCTTCCCTGTTTTTCTCCGCGAGGCGTTCTGACCATCTCAAAGCAGGGAATTCTTCCTGATCATTGTTCAACAGTCCCATTTCTCCTTTCTGAGCCCACCCTCCCCCCCCCCCACACCTGGGATTTGGGTGGTTCAGGATAAGCAATATTGTTACTATATTCCATCCTGTCACGGTCAATTTTCTTAAATTTACGTATTTTTATGTTGTTGATCTGGTTTTTCTATACTAATGAACATACGGTTATATTCAACGATGTTCTGCTCATGCAAGTAACAGTTTACAATGTCTTTCTCTAGCTCAGTAGCTTCTGCCATCAATTTTTTGATAGTATATCCATTGTTTCACCACGAGTTCAACATACTCAAACCCGTGGCAGTCAAACAAGTTCAATAACTCTTTATGCAACAAGCTGTTTGTGACCAGGCCTGTGAGGAAACGTCACATTCGCAATCCCTTAGGCACGATTTTTAATCTCAAACATTCTTTAAAATATAAGTTATCCATCTGTAATTTTTTAGTTTTCAACAGTACGTTATCAAGTTGATGTAAACTACCAAAGTAATCAAATTTGTTGTTAACATTACTTACGGCTGATTGCAACGTTGCAAAATTAGGACACTCCTGTAGCCAGTCTTTTAAAATGTAATCCCTCCTCCGCGTTTCAAAGTTCCCATTATAACCCTGTGCACTATGTACGCCATTCCGTTGTTCAACGGCTAGTCCTCCACTCTGCTGATTAACCTGACTAGCCTGGCATCATTCATGATTGACACATTGTCCCTCTGCAGATAACAAAGCATCATTGGGTGGTGTATAGTTGAGAGCATGGCTCCCTTGCATCTCCTGGTTACCGGCAAAGTTATCCATTGAAGGTAACGCTGATTGTGAAACAAATCCAAACGATCCATCCTCTGGCATAATTTCTCCATTATACTGTTCAATTCTGCCAGCGATTGCTCCATGGTTTGAGTAAACAGTGAACCTGAGTCACCTTCAGCCATGCTTAAAAATGACACCAGTCACAAAAAAAGCACAGTCCAAACATGTAAAGAAAATAACACTCTGAAGGTAGACTCAAAAAGACGTTCTTTAATCCAATGGAAAACACACAGTGCTACACAATAGCAATGCTGTTTTTTGTGCAAAACAGAAATAAATAATTGTATAAAACTCCACAATACCAATACTGGTCCTTGTAGATAAAAAAAAAGTAACAGTTGTGTACACTTACCATAAATGTACATTTTCGAGTGTATTCACTGTTGCAGTCATTACATTTGGGTAATCTGCTGGCAGGTTTGCCCTCAGTCGGCCTGATTAACAAAGTCTTGGGTCCTACATCAGTTGCTGTCCCTTCTTCCATGGGGAATAAAACATGCAGCAGACGCCATTACATCAGTTTTTCTTGCCCCGGATGTCAGGTGCCCCCCTAATGGGGAGCAAATAAACACAAAAACACAAAAGTATACCTCCAACCAAAAGCAAATACACCACAAAGGCTTTTAAGCATAGTAAAGGAAAGGAGAGGTAAACTAGGGGGCTGGAGGGTGGGTAACCAAGACTCCAACAGTGAATACACTCGAACATCTACACAACTGTACTATGTTCTTCATGTTTCACTGTTGCAGTCATTACATTTGGGTAGATTCCCAAAGCTATGGTTGGGAGGAGAAGTTTATACAGCATTAGGGGCAGCTATAAGGCCCTGCAAAACAGCAGTGGCAAAGCCAGCTCTGGATTTAGAGAAAACTGGTAAATGATAGTGCTACGTGAAAGTATGTACAGAACTCCAGGTAGCGGCTTCTAGGATATCCCTGGTTTGAACACCTCTGAGAAAGGCTGCAGAAGTAGATGCAGCCCTGGTGGAGTGAGATCTGATCCCCTGGGGGATAGGTTTTCCATGGTGCGGTGCTTATAGCAGAAATTAATGCAATGGCTTATCCATTTAGAAATGGTTTGTTTTGAAATAGCCTTCCCCTCTGCCCCTGCAGCAAATGCTGCCAGCAATTGTTCCGATTTTCTTCAAGATTTAGTCCTGTCCAAGTAGAATCTTAGTTGTCTGTGCACTTCCAAGGAATGCAGAACCCATTCCCCTTTGTTCTGCGGATTGGGGAAGAAGGTTGGCAAATGAATGGACTGATTAAGAGCCACACTGGAAACCATCTTGGGCATGAAGGATGGGTTGGCCCTGAGAGATAACAGTGTCCGCATGAAAGATGATGAAAGGCTCCACTGCCATAAGGGCCTGTAATTCAGATATCCTTCTAGCTGAAGCGATTGCCAAAAGGAAGGATGTTTTCCAAGAAAGAAATTTTGAGTCTGCAGTAGCAAGCTGGCTCAAAAGGAGGTACAGTGAGTTTCTCCAAAACAAAGTTAAGGTCCCAGGCAGGGGTAGGAGTTCTCCTGGGTGGTCTCAAGTTTTTTGCCCCTCTGAGATACTGCTTGAGCAGAGGATGAGAGAAGAGGGGTGGTTCTGTGTTATAGTGAACTGAGGAAAAAGACAGGCCCTCGTGAAGCATCTCAGTTAAGTATTGCAAAATCTGAGGTAAATTGGGCGCGGCTATGCTCATCCCTAAAGACTGGTTCCAGGCACAGAATCTTTTCCTTTTGTCAGCATAAGATTTTCTAGTACTAGGTTTCCTTGCTTCCAAGATGACATCCATCACAGGTTTGTTGAGGGATGATAACGGTGAATTTAAGTGATTAACCAGGCTGCAAGGTTCAATGTTGGAAGCTGAGGGTGCAGAATTTGGTTCTCCTGCTGAGACAGCAGGGAAGGGGTCTGAGGCAGGTGCCATGGAGATATTTGCGAGACACTGCGCAGAAGGGGGTACCAGTGTTGGCGCTGCCAGTCTGGAGCAATCAAAATCATCCTTGGTTTGTCCTGTTTGACTTTTAGTAGAACTTTGGAGAGCAAAGGCAGAGGGGGAAAGGTGTAGACTGATGGGTTTTTCCAGCTGAAGGACAGAGCATCAACTTTCCAGGCTTGCTTGTGGGGAGTCCTTGTGCAAAACCTGTCCAACTGGTAGTTCTGGGGGGAGGCAAATAGATCTATGTCTGGGCTCCCCCATTCACTTGTCAACATGTTGAAAATCCATGGTTCCAGTTTCCACTTGTGTGGGTCCATGAGGTTTCTGCTTAGTCCGTCTGCCAGTATATTCAATTTTCCTGGCAGGAATGGAGCTTGTAGATGTACTTGGTAGTTCAAGGCTGTATTCCACAATGCCATGGCTAGTCTGCATAAGGGGTAGGAATGTGTACCCCCCTGCTTATGTACCACATAACCGTGGTGTTGTCCGTCTTTACTATTAGTTGTCCTGGAAGAATGTAGTCCTTGAAGGCTGTCAAGAGCATTCTGTACAGCTAACATTTCTTTTTGATTGATATGTAGGTGCATTTGACTTGTGTTCCATTTGCCCTGAATGCACTTCCCTGCCAGGTGAACCCCCCCATGCATAGTCTGATGCATCTGTAGTTAGGGTTTGGGTGGCAGGGGGTAGTGTGAATGGTAGTCCCTTGTTTTGGTGGCAGGCTTCTGCCCACCATAGGAACTCCAGGCATAGGCAAGGTATAATAGGCATCATTGTTTCCAGGCTGTGACAATGTTGACTCCATAGACTTTTTAGATACCACTGTAGTTTCCTCATATGCAGTCTTGCATATGGAACTAGAAGAATGCAGGAGGCCACGAACCCAAAGACTTGCAGTATTTGTCTTGCAGATAGCAAGGTTTTTGGGGCCACTTGTTTGAAGTAAGTTACCAAATTAATTTGCTTCTCTGGCATGAAGAATCTGGGCAGTTGTATTCAAGCTTGCACCCAGGAATGTAATCTATTGACAGGGTACCAGTTGTGATTTATTTTCATTTATGGTGTACCCCAGACAAGTTAGAACCCTTTTTACAAACGCCAGATGATTTAGAAGTATTAAAAGTAACAAAAAATTAATTGACTGGTTAACAATCGGTATTCACCTCAAAGCATGAAGCATAAAAAGAATAAAGCGAACTGACCATGGCTGATATTAAAATAATTTTATGATTTAGAAGTATGCCCGGGTTTTCTGCCCGAATTAGACAATCGTCCAGGTATGGATATATTTGCATATTTCTTTGCCTGCAAAATGCAACAACTGGAGCCAGGCACTTTGTGAATACCCTGGGTGCAGTAGACAAGCGAAAGGACAGTGCAGAGACCTGATAATGCAAGTAGCCTGCTTTGAAGTGCAGGTATCTTCTGCAAGATTCCCTGATTGGGATGTGCAGGTATGCTTCTTTTAAATCTAGAGTTGTCAACCAGGCGTCTTTGCCTAGCATTGGAAGTAACTGGTGAAGAGTCAGCATCTTGAATTTTGGAATCACCAGAAAGGTGTTTAGAGTAGACAGGAAGATTGGACACCATGATTTGTCTTTTCTGGGTACCAGAAAAAGCCTGGAATAGAAATCTTGTCCCTTTTCCTCTTCTGGTACCAGTTGAATAGCCCCCATGCTTAAGAGGGAAAGTACTTATTTTTGAGCCTCTGCCCACTGATTTGGGGGCAGGTCTGGCCACCCGTTTGGTGTTGGCAATGTGTGGAAATGAAATCTGTATCCCTGGGACACTACATTTAAAACCCATTTGTCCTGGGTTATGAGTTCCCAGTTCTTTGCATGAAGAGCAATCTTTCCCCCCAAAGGGGCGGTTAAAAGTTAAGTGCTTGGTAATTTTAAAAGGAAGTCACTGAGACTGTTTACTATAGGGGGTGTCTTGTTATTTCCAGATTTGGAAGTGGAGGCCCCCCACTGCTTAGTTCTGTGAGTCCCTGGGACTGAAACCTGAGGTTTTTGCTGTTTCTGGGTTTGGCTTGAGAGGATCTGGAAGGGGCTGGAAAGGACCAATTCTTAGTAGGCCAGTGCCTACTAAATCATGGAGGCTGCACTTGTAAGAAATCTTTTAACAGTTTGCATAGATTTAGCTTTATCTTCCATCTTTTTAGAACTACTTCAGCCTTATTGCCAAGCAGGCGGTCCTGATTTAAAGAGGCATCCAACAACTTAGCTTTAACATGATCAGGCAAAGATTGCTCCTTAAGCCAAGCATGCCTTCTAAGCACAGACCCAGTAACAGCAGCCCTGCAGGAGGCCTCTAAAGAATCAAAACCACATTGCAAAGTATGCTTTCCAACTTGTTCAGCAGAATGCATTAAATCCTGTAAATCTTTATTTTCCACACAGTTAGAAATCATCATTTTCTGTTTAAGCAGTCCAATAATATACTGTTGATATTTTAACATATGAAATTGGCAGTTTAAAGCTCTGATTGCCAAGGTTGCGAAGTATAAACCTTTTTACCCCATCTAGCCAGCGTCCTGGAGTCTCTATCAGAAGGCGTAGGATTTTTAGCAGTAGAAGCCTTAATGCCCTTGGGTCCCTGAGAAATGGTTTCTGGATCTGCAGCAGGATTTTTGAAAAGGAACTTGTGGGACTCAGGAACCCTGTAGTATCTGTCAGGTTTACTAGGAGCCAGAGGCAGGGAATCAGGGGCCAAACTGGATTCCGAGAACACACAATCAACAATGTCTAGTACAGGAGGTATAGCCAAAGGCCTATGCTGAGGTAGAAGGAAATCCTTAAGCCTCTTTTTTGAATCAGAAAATTCCTGGCTTTCCCAGTGGAAATACTCCCTTAAAATATGTAAAGTTTCCCCAAAAGAAAAATTCTCAGGAGGGGAAGCAGAGGGAATGGAATCCTCTGCATCAGAATCCTCATAAGTAGGTATGGACAAAGCCAGGTCATTAGAAGAGATGGAAGAAACAGAATCCTGATCAGAAGATTCATAATCAAGCTCAGCCCTAGGCCTCTTACGGGGGGAGGGGGGTGACTACCCCTGATTAGAGTAATTAAATCTTCAGCCATTTTTATCATTTGTTTTTTTAGGCATATTGGCCTGAACATGTGGCCTGGGCGTCAGTTTTTTAGACATAGATCGAGATTTAGGCCTTAGTAATGAAGGCGGTGTCGATTTAATATGCAAGTCTGTAGGCCTGAATACACCCTCAGAAGCCGGTGCCTGCACAGCGGCTCCGGACCCATCCAAGGTAGAGACATCCGCGGGTTCCATAGGTGAAGCATCTCGCGACATACCAGACTCCGAATGGGTCTCAGTAGAGGCCTGCGAATCAGAAGTAGCAGGTATCAGGAGCTGCGAAAGAGCCTCACTGAGTACCGGCGAACTGGCGACTGGCTTAGGAGAAGCATCGACTGTTTTGGACTCAGCTGCCTGTCTCTGTCTTTATCTTTGTGTTTTTTGGAATCTCGGTAGTCGGATGGCTAACAGACGACATTTCTGGATAATTAAACCGAGAACCGAAGTACTTAGAGGCAAAAATATACCGACGGCGGATAGTGCGCTGATTAAATAAAGCACAAAACTGACAGCAATGTACGTCGTGGTCAGGGCCTAGGCAAGGAATACAGTACGAATGAAAATCTTTATGAGGCATTTGCTTTCCACAAGTAATGCAATTATTAACTTTTACTGACATCGGTAAGGAGCAAGAAAAAGTTTCCCCAACTGGGTACTTAGCTTTAAGTTGAAGACTTCGGTTCTGAAACTTGAAAATGAAAATTTCAGGAGTCGGCCGACTGGCACTTGCAAACTGCTTCTGCTTCAGGCACCGCACGGCAAGAAAGACTGATGTAATGGCGTCGGCTGCATGTTTTATACCTCCTGATGACCTGACGTCATGGAAAAAGGGACAGCAACCAACGCTGGACCCAAGACTTTGTTAATCAGGCCGACTGAGGGCAACCTACCAGCAGATTACCCAAATGCAATGACTGCAACTGTTAAACACGAAGAACATCGTAATTAGTTAAGGTTGAATTACGTGCTTTCGTTTCTGTCCAATCAGAAACTTCTTCAGAATTATCTTCACATTTGATGCATGAGATTTTATAGTAAATCACAACCACACCTTCAATAAAGACCACCCAATTAAAATCGCTAATACATAAAACATAAAAATCTTTCAAAAGATAAATATGGTGCATTAAATTCACTCACAAATACATACTATATATACTCACATCTACAACATCCAGGACAGGGGGTATAGCTAGAGGCTAGTGCTGAGGCAACTCTAAAAATTCTCAGAGTCTCTTTTTGGACTGAGAGTAGTCGTGGCATTCCCAGCGGAAATGCTCTCAAAGTATGCAAGGTTTCACCAAAAGAAAAATCCTCTGGAGGGGAGGCAGAGGGATTGGATTCCTCTGCATCTGAATCCTCATAGGTTGAAAAGGGCATGTCCTGATAATCAGAAGGATCACAGCCATCGGACTCCTGGTCTGCAGAATCAGAAAGAAACTCAATTCTTTGTCTCTTAGCAGGGGAAGGCCGGCTTCCCCTAATTAGGGTAATAAGGTCTTCAGCCATTCTAAGCATTTGTTTTTGTGGCATGGGAGCTTGAGCATGCATTTTGGCTGTCTGTTTTCTAGGCGTAGTGCATACTCTGCGCCTCAGAAACTGGGTAGTTTTAGCTAAAAATGAAGTAGTCGGTTTAATTTGAACATCAGTAGGTCAGAACACACCCTCAGAAGCCGGTGCCTGCACAGCGGCTCTGGACCCATCCAAGGTAGAGACATTCATAGGTTCCATAATCAAAGAAGCATCTCGCGGCATACCAGACTCCGAATGGGTCTCAGCAGAGGCCTGCAAATCTGTAGAAGCAGGCATCTGGGGCTGCAAAGGCGCCTCACTGAGTACCAGCGGACTGGCAACTAGCTTAACGGAAGCGTCATCGGCAGTTTTGGACCTATGCGGTCTGTCTCTGTCTTTATGTTTACTTTCTTCGGAAGATCGATAGTCGGATGGCTTATCGAAGCCATTTCGGAATACGGAGAACGAGAGCAAAAGACTTTAGTGACAAAAATAGCCTGACGAATGGCTCGGACGTTAAACAAGGCACAAAACCTACAGCGAGGGATGTCGTGGTCTGGGCCTAAAGAGGGGATGCAGTAAGAATGAAAATCTCTGTGAGGTATTTGCTTTCCACAGGCAAGACAACTGTTAACTTTTTCTGACATCGGTTAGAGCAAGAAAAAAGGATCCCCAATGGGGTACTTAGCTTTAGAAGACTTCAGGTATTACAAACTCGAAAACAAAAATTTCAGGTAGCAGCCGACCGGCACTTGCGAACTGCTTCCGCTTCAGACTCCTCCTCGGCAAGAAAGACTGATGTAATGGCATCGGCTGCATGTTTTATACCTATGACGACCTGAGGTCATGGAAGAAGCGACAACATCCGATGCAGAATTCTAAGACTCTGGTATTCGGACAGACTGAGGGCTACCTGCAGGCAGATAACCCAAGTGTGATGACTGCAACAGTGAAACACGAAGAACATCAGTTAATCGGGCATCACAGCAGGACAGTGTTTCACTGGAATCTACTGTAGGAGTTTCTGTCCAATATTAATGGAGCAGACAATGAGCAGTGGATTACTCTGTGGGAAGCAATTGCTTCATTCTTCCATGAGTTGCCAAGGTTAAACATTAAGTTAAAACATTTTCATCTGAACATTATCAAATTCAGGAAGTGTGGTTCTGGAGTATTCTAGTTAACACACACACACTGAGTTGGTTTATGAACTACTTGCACTAAATGTGATTTTACTATGGAAATGCTTGAGAATAAATCAATATGATGTTGTACAGTGAAATAAAACTACGTACTACTATTAAGGTTGTAGTGACCCTTTTATTTTATTGATACATTATTCCCCTTCCTAGTGATCAATAACAGAGCAACTCAGTACTCCTGCTTCTGTAATGACTTAAAAACATAAACCATGTCCATTATTACCAATGCCTCTGTGCAACTAAGACTCTTGCTCACTGTGCTTACTTGTACATCACATTCCAAATAATTGCTAGTAACTGCAGGACAAACGTTTACCTTTCTGATCAACAATAAGTATTGCTATTTGGAAAATACCCTTGTTCTCACCAGGTGAGGCAACGTCAGAGTTAATCATACCATTAAGAGAGTGAAAATACAAAACACACTGCAATGGGGGTTTACCCTCCACATAAAAACTAAATTTAAATACCACCAAGAACTGTTGGCTTTCAAACAGAAGCAGAATATGAAATCTTGACATCTACAATCACGATATGCAGCCTAAATGCTCTAGTGCCATTTCTGATTTGGACTCTCTCAAAAGGTATTACAAGGTGGAAGACACTGCTCACAGCATCAGGAAGTCAATGTGAATGTCTGACTCCGGTAATCCCCATACACCACGTGTTCCAAACAATTCCTCACCAACCACTTAAAAAGACAGTGCATATCCCACCACATTTATCAAACAAAATCAGCATGCGGTACTTAAAAAACTTTTAAATATTAAGGTTGACTTCCAATTCATGCCATGAGGATACAGAATTCTATAATTAATAATAAATCTAACTCTAACTGCAATAATTTCTGTACAAAATCCTTACTTGTCAAATCACACTGCGGTCTGGCCAACACACTACAGAAAAAAACGTCAGCCAGTCCATTATGTACAGAATACAAATGCTGAGCAACTGGGCTATACAATCTTGCATTTCTTATATCTTCAAGGTGCTCTAAAATTCTCAGCTTTACTCTCCTTTTGGTCTGTCCTACATACCACTTAGGGAGAGAGCAACCACAACACAAAATATACACTACCTCATAGGATCCACAGTCAAAACGGTCACCTGCCCTTTACTTTTTGCCATTGATGTCTGTTCCATTTATATATATATTTATATCATCTCTTTAAATGGTTGGTGGGGAATTGTTGGGAACACTTTTAATTGTTTCTGTGTTAATCAAGTTATTTCACTTGTATAAATTTGACTGCCTTGTTAATACAAAGTATTCCCTGAAGGCATGTGGCCAAGGTACCAGAAGTATTAAACTTTTCCTGCAGTCTATCTGCTGTGGTTCTGTGTGGTCTTATTAGGAGCTTTTTAGTTTTTGTCAAGTCTATATTACAGCTTTCAGAAGAGATTTTCTATTTTAAGGTACGTGTTGTTTTTCAGTTCCACTATGAAAGTGGAAGTTACAAGTCAGACAGGAACCAAGCCACCAAATATAATGTCCAAAACAAAATGACAAAAAAATTAACCAATAAGCATTTTTTGCAAGGGGGTGTAAGCCCCTCCATGCACATCTCCTTGTGGCCATGAAAGCACCCCAGCCTGAACATACATATGCCAACTCTATGGTTGCACAAATGCAAACAGGAGAGAGAACTAAAATGAATCACGTTTGGTGCATATAACCAAACTGAATGATTTCATACCGAAAATGATTATCTTTGCGTTTTGTACATTAGGAACCTGAGGCTCTGGAGATTTTGTCACAGGAAGGTGTAGACACAATCCCGCCCACGCCCCAATTATTTCAAAAAAATCTACCAAAAAACGTCTGAGAGGAGCTCAGAAGACAGCAGGTCTACTGACATCTGCACAAACATCTTATGGATGACAGTGAAATTCACTGATCAGAAGCCACACTAACAGCAAAAGGTTCTTGTTAAAATGTATTTTCTACATTTCTGCAAGTTCAAGATAAGACTTCCCAGGCACCAGGTCAATAATCTTAATGAGTTAGGAAGTAAAGGTATTCTTCCTCATGGGAGGCGGAGGACAGGCTAGATGTTCCCAATAACTGATTTACTGCCTTGTCTGAAAAAAATCCTGCAACTACTTTTTCTAGCAAGGTAGGAATCAGCTTTCCATTTAAAGTGCCTCAAAAGCTGTCTGGCTTGTTATGGTGGTGCAGAGAAGGCAGCAGTGCATTACAAATGTAATATAGCTGTAAATAAGTAAGAAGGATGAATTACGCAATTCACAGCAGTAGCTAGAACACCTTCCCAGTCTGGCAGCCCTTCTCAATCCAAAGTTGAGAAGCACAAAAGAAGTACTGAAGACTGACATTTGACAAGTACATATTCTTGAAACAGCTGCAACTGCTTTGATGACTGAATGCCGGCATCAGCAATGACCTTACTGCTCTACCACCTGATAGTGCCCTTCTAAATGTCTGTGGTCGTTAAGGTGCACCAGCAGAAACTGGCACTTATAAAAGACTTTTGTGTCCATGCAGTTGTATTTAAATTTGCAATCAGCTTTACCTAAAAGGCAAGTATAAAAATTACTGGCTAACAGACAACTGCATATAATCAAAACAGAGGAACTTATCTCCACAGAGAGACCAGTCGAGTCTCCCAAGGGGTCTGTGCTGGAGCCTCTTGCATTTGGCATCTACTTTTCTGAAGTAGACTCCAAAACCAAAGGGCTCTGACTGACAGACTGCAGATGAGTGCAAGCTAGGAACAGTTATCAAATTCTGAAATGCCTTGGCCATCCTGCAGGAAGATGTGTCCCAAGTAAATAACTGGTGAGAAAATCCTGGACTGAAACTAAATACCAAAAAAGGAATTATTACATCTTTTGGGAAGTCATCCATCCCAAGCAACACTCATTGCCCCCAAAAGTTGACCCAGTTATTCTGGATTTGGAACTTGTGTGGACTGTGACTTAACTTTTGACCAGCATGTTCCCATTGTTCTAAGAAAGTCCTTCTATACTGCACAGCTTACAAACAAAGGGATTGTGTCTAGATCTAGGGATGTCATTGTTCCCCTTTAACCAGCCCTCATTAGGCAAATTATTTACTATAATACCCCATTTGGCGTGCATCTGTCAAGACATGCAACAACTGGAAAACCCACAGAGATACCTTAAAGGAAAAAAAAGTTTAAACATGTCCTGCATAGATTGACCTCATGCTCCGTCACTACATCCAGTATTCCTATGGACTGCTAAAAGGTGGCCTGTGTCTGGCATACAAGGCATCCTCTGACCCATTACTGATGGATTTACAGCACATCAGCAAGTCAAATGGCATCAGGAATACTTGGTCTAAGGATCTAAGCCTCTTCTTCAAAGTCAACAGAATAGTTTGGAAGGACAGGTAAAGCTTACAAAAAATACCGTTGATCTGGAACAGACTACCCATCCACATAAATCAAAGTTCATCCCTCTCCATATTAAAGCAAAACTTAGATCTATGTATGGGGAAACTAGATTTACCCAAGAAATGTCCCCTGTACTAACAGACAGACAAATATTTAACTCGTGCATGGGTCCTCGCAAATGATCTACGATATGATTCCGGTTATTCTTATTAAAGATAACATACAATTATCAACCATGGGATGGGTAAGGCCAGTCTAAAACCAAATGGGATAGGCTATTTTAAGCACAAAAAGGGAAACTGGCTAGTCTTGAAAGGGCCCACAAGGGCAGCTAGCCTAGTACTTACCTATGAACCTATAACAAGTGAAAAACTGACATCTACAATAAGTTCCAGTATGGTAAAATGAGACTATGCATGAGTCCAGTTACAGAAGACTATTGTCCAAAAACTGTATGAAAAACATCCCATCGTTTCCGTACAGAAGAGACAGCAAATACAAACTTGTCAGCAGTATGTCAGTTCCTTCTGAATGAGGCATGATTCACACAGCAAAATACAGCAAAAATGGCACTGCAGTTCTTTGTACAGCAGTATTACTCCATCCCCACCAGACAGTTCCACCACCTCATTAGATCAAAACCAGCTTTCCAAAAAAACATGTAGAAAAGACTCATTCACAAGATCTAAGCTTGCACAGCATTTCCAAGGATAAGAAGAAAAACAACCCAGTCCAAAGTGAGCAGCCATACTGCTAACAACAAAAAGGAGAAGGGGGGGGGGGGACAGTCAAATTGAATGAAATAGAGAGTGGACATACTCTAACTCTTGTATCTATCTCTCATAACTTGTACTTCCCTTGGGCAATACTCTAGCTGGTCCGGCAAAGTTCCTGAAAGTCCAACAGTTAAGTTTTCTAATATTTAAAAGATACAGTCTTAAAAAAAAAAAAAAGAAGTTACATACTCACCATAACGCTCCCCTGCTACCTAGAATTTTGGGTGGACTCATGGAAGAATATTCCTGAGCATCATCGAGCCAAAGGATTATCTTCCCCTAGAGATCAAGTCCAGTTTGTAATGCGTAATAAATGTTTGGGGAGAAGCCTAAGCAGCTGCTGTAAAAATACCATCCACCGAAGCTCTAGATTGGAAGAATGCTGAAGTGGCTATAGACCTTGTAGAATGTGCATTGATGGGCATCACGGTTCATTTTTTTGTCATAGATGAATGAAATGCAATCTTTCAACCACTTGGAGAGCGTAGCCTTGCTGACTCCTTTACTCAACTTTGTACTGGAAAAAGAAACAGTTGACTTGATTATCTTGTATCTTTAGCTCTGTGAAGCCAGAAACATAATTGTCTATGAATGTCTAATAAATGCAAGGCATATTCCCCTTTGTTGAAATGATTTGGGAAGAAAACCGGTAAATTAACTGTCTGAGTAATGTTAGCCTCTGACACTACCAAATGGTAAAAAGGAGGGGTTTGTTCATAAAGAAACCGTATCCTTATGGAAAATCAGATAAGGAGGTGCTGAAGATAAGGCCTGAATCTCTGAAATCCTCCTGGCAGAAGTAATGGCTACCAAACTCAGTGCCTTCCAAGATAAAAACATTGGATCACATTACGCAGAGGTTTCAAAGGGGGAATGTATTACTGCTTGTAGTAAGTTCAGGACCCACGGAGGACTGGGATCCTTGAAGGGGGTTTTAATAAAAGGATGCCTCTGAAGAACAATTTACATACCCTACGAGGGGCTAAAGAATGTTCTTTAAAACCGTCATGAAAGTTAGAAATTGCAGCCAATTTGTAGTCTTATGGTGGAAGGAGAAGCTCCAGCACCGAAGGCAGGCTAAAAAAAATCTAAAACATGCTCTCTTGAAGCAGAGAAAGGATCAATTTGCTTTTCATAAGCCCAAATGGTAAACCTCTTCCACTTACTTAAATACAGTTTTCTAGTGGAAGGTTTATGAGCCAAAAAAAGGATGTGCCATACTGGAGAGGAAATATTAGGACACTGGCAAGTAATGGAATTGGAGGAACCACGCAGTCAGCTTGAGGTTCAAAATGTCTGGGTGAACAAGACCATCTGGATGGGACAAAAGATCTGGTACTGGGTACAGAATCAAAGATTGCCAAATCAGATAAGGCCAAAGAAAGGGGAACAAAATCTGTCAAGGCCAAAAGGCAGCAAGGAGGATTACTGTACTTTTGAACTTGAGTGCTTTCTGCAATAATTTTGGAATTAGAGGTATTGGAGGAAGGCATACATGAAACCAGTAGGTCAATTTTGGAGGAAAACATCTGACTTCTCTGGAGGGGAAGTGAGGGTGAAGAAATTGCTGCACTTGCTGTTCAGTGGGGAGGCAGACTACAGCAAGGTTGACCCTGAGGACGGAATATCAACTTCACCACATCTAGACTTGAGAGACTACTCGTGAGGCTGAAGGATGCACCGCCTCAGCTTGTCTGATGTACCAAACCACTAACATTTGTCTGTCTGAATTGCAATAGTCTCCTGACGAACAGCAGTCTGAAAGGCCTGCAACACAAGTTCCCCTCATCTCCAGGACACTGATGTGCAAATACTGGCCTCTAATGGGGACCAAGTGCCTTGGACAGTCATGCTCATATAATGCCCCCCCCCCACCTCATCTGGGAGGCATCCATGGTCACTATGGCTGGGGGCTCAGGAAGAACAAGATGACCTTGGAGAATCTGTTCAGAATGTATCCACCAAAGAAGATTAATTTTGCAACAATTGGTAATAAAGACTTGATCTGACAGTGGTTGAAGGACAGACCACTGAAAAGTTGGTAGCCATTGCAGAATTCTCATATGTAACCTGACTAATGGTGCTAGGAGTTATAGAAGCTGCCATCGACGCTTGCAAGACTAGTCAAACTGGAATCCAAACTGGAACCCTCTTTCTCTGGATTATCTTTTGAACTTGTACCACTATTCTCCGATGTCTTTCTGAAGGAAATGATGCTACTGTTTTGAGTATTCACAACTGCCCTATAAAATCTAAATTTTGTGCTGGGGTTGTGTGGGACTTTTCTAGATTTACCATAATCCCCAGGTGGGGGCAGATATTGAGGGTGTAATCTCTGGCTACCATTAATTGATGCTTGGTTGAAGAGGTTATGAGCCAGTTGTCCAAGTATGGAAACATTTGGAATCTCTGCCGTCTCAAGTGAGTTGCTACTACTGCTGTGGACTTGAACACCCGGGGGGGGGGGGGGTGAGACCAAAGAGCAGTACTCTGAATTCGTAATGACTGGCTCTCAGCCAGAAGCAGAGGAGCTTTCTGGAGCATTTGTCCATTTTTATATGGCAATACGCATCCCAAAGTTCTATTAAGCACATCTAGTCATCTTTTTTTAGAAAGGGGAGAACAGACTTTACAGTGACCATCCAGAACTTTGTTTGCTGAACAGATTTGTTCAGCACACTGAGATCCAAAATCAGTCTCCAGTCCCTTGTCTTTTTGGCAATAAAGAATCTTGAGTAGGTTCCGGATCCTCTCTGGTCTGGTGGGACTTCTTGGGACTTTTGTCCAGCAGCTTTGAAATTTCTTGCACTACCGAATCTCTCTGATTGGGTGGAACATCAGGGATTTTCTTGATTACAGGGGGAGGGTAAGAAAAGGGAATGATATAGCCTCTGGATACAATCTGTTGCACCCAGGAATCTGTTATGTTCAGCCAGGTGTTTAGGTACAAGGACAAGCATCCTCAGACTGCCTCCAGAGGAAGACAATCGGGGCCTTGCTTCAGGAACACTGAAAGGGCTTCCCTGGAAAGGAATCGCTGAAGCCCTGGTTTTGTGGATCACCTGTGCCACGAGGGTGGTGTCTTCCATTTTGGTCCCCCCTTCTGCACCTGGGGCAACTCCCTCCACATGCATCTTAGAAAGGCCCTTGGGATTTCCTGAACCACATTTGTCAACTTCTCCTCTGGTTCCTAGAAAAGGACCTTTGGGGAGTGAAGAAAAGTATGCCCACAGCCGAAAGGGCCTTACCATCATTCTCACACCTGGACAATGTCTCTTACTTTCGGGCCAAACAAGGATGTTCTGTCAAAAGGAGCATTAATGAAAGAAGACTTGAATGGTTTCACAAAAATCACATAGGCGCATCCAGGTGTGTCTCCTTATGGCTACTGATGTACCCACTGCTCCAGATGTCCCTTCAGCTGTATGCGCCATCAACCTCATGGACGAATTGGACTAGAAAAATAACTAATGAAAAATATCACACTACAAAAAAAAATAAAGTGACAGAAGGAATATTGTTTTTAATATATATTTTTTTTATATATATTTAAAGGAAAGAAAGGTGGGGGGGGACTATCAGTGATGATGGCCATAGAAATATACAAGCATGTATAGGGACAAGACAAAACTATGAAAAAGAAAGGGAGGCATTAACAACGATAGTGGGAAATCCACAAAAGTGTAAAGGGAAAATGTATCAACGATGATACTTGAGGAATACGCAGTGTAAAAAGAAAAACTAAAGGAAAAGAGGCAGAAACTGAAAGATTAGGACAGATAAATGTTACCTAAACTCACTAACGCTCGAGAGTAGTAGCAAAACATAACCAGTTTGGAAAGCGGTAAACGAGATCAGAGGTAATTAAGAGAGGGATTCTGGGGGTAGAGGTGAAGCTCGACAGTTTTTTGGCTGGCACGAGCTGTGGTAACGGCCAAGTTGTTTCCGATATCGGAACGAAACCCATCTGTCAAGGATAAAAATGAAGACTGACGACATCAGATCAAATAACTTATAACAGTTGCCCATAACCACTGCCTGCAGAACAAATGAGCCCTTTTGCACGCCACATTCGTCCATCTTTTAAGTGTCATGGAGGCCTCCTTACCACTAGAACCTTCATGAGACACAGGTGTCTAATCTGACACTCTTGTCACCAAAGCCTTCTTACCAGTGGAACTTTCATAAGACACAAATGCATTATAATGTGACAATTCCGAAGCAAAAGATTTTACTCTTTATAAAGCATCCCCTGATACATGGAATACAACTGCGCCCTTGCAAATTCATTTTCAACTATGCTGGGTAATACAGTTTGAAATTAAACTTCAACTACTTGTATGTCAGAAAAACAGGCACAAAAGGCAGCTTTCCTTAGGTCCATATAGCAATTGTGGTCCCAAAGATTGTCAAGTCTTGAACTGTGATGACTTTCCTTGGAAATTAAACAGCAAAAAAAACTTTGTCTTTAGTACTGTAGAATTCAAAATAAGCCAAAAGGGACTGAGGCATCTGAGCTCTCAAGAGCCACAGCAGAAAAACACGATGGGCTCTCTCTATCTTCATCTACTCTGAATGTAAGCTGCCCACTGCTGCAGTTTGACGTTAATATAGACGGCAAATTAACTTTTTCCACTTTTTCCAGTAAATCGGTAAAGCATAAGTTACTCCTTCAGCATGTCTTCCATTAGAAATATTTCTGCCTTCAGCTACCCAATCTGAAATTCAGCAGTCACAAGCATATGTTTACTGATGGTTACTTCTGCAGTTAATTCTGCAACCTGGTCAGAAAGGTCAGTCAATGACTGCTCAGTCTCCAGAGAATTAGTAAGAGACTGAACCCTGAGATCAAAAACTTTTGCATTAATTTTAACAAGTTAATTTATTGTTTGTTTGTGTCTTTCGGCTTTTCCCGGTTAGGGGTCGCCACAGCGGAACTCCGGTCCGCTAATGATTGGCAGTAGATTTTTACATGCTGGCTTGCCGCGCCTAACGTACAACCTTCAACGAAGGAATGCCCATTCACGCATGCCGCCACACAGAAGACGCTCTGAGAATCGAACGGGCAACGTCTAACTGTAAGGCAACAACGCTACCGCAGCACCACCACCGCAGTCTTAACAAGTTCATTTATATCAGTTCAAAATAAAATGATCTGTACCTCTCAAGTTAAACAGCTATGTAAGCTGGATATTGCATTACCTAGCACAGCATGGTTAATCAAGGCTAAAAGACTGTACCTCATTGCTTCCACATTTTTCTTTTTTACAGTACTTTTTTTTTTTTTTTTTTTTTAAACCTTATGACTGCGGACTTTCCTTGACACGACAGCTTAGTAAAGGAATACCATCAAAAGAAAACACATTACATTATTCTCATCAGTTGCAGTTTTATTCACAAAAGTAGTTTTAACAAAGTGTATCAATTGTGTGTCAAAGCGAGCGTCTTCTCAAATGAAAGTTCCAATCATAAGTACATTTTAATGCTTGAAGACCTACAGACTCAGCACTCCTGATAACACAAAGTTCTCCTCTTCCTCCGAATTAATCAGGCACTGCAATATCCTCCACTTAAGATCAAAGCGTGTTCTTATAGGACCTCGTGTGATAAACAATTATGTGATCTCAGTTCTAATGTTCTTGCGGTACAGATCTTCATACCATTCCTGTCTAGCAATCTTCCTTTCCTAGTAAACTGCAGAGCTCCTGTACTGAGGAGGTACCAAGAGTATCCAGAGTCATAGGTATAGCAGGTAAGCAAGCAGTATCAGACTTCAAACAAAAATGGAGCTAAGGGAATGAAAATCATTTAGGTCTAGCTGCCAAACCATAAGTGTACACATTGATGCAGTTTGTCAGGTAACCATTTGAAATGTTGGGACCCGCCAGAGTGAGTACCAACATATGGAGACTGAATGGTCGAAAGTACACATACTAAGTCCGAGATGCCACTTCTCAGAATATTTCCTTTTCTCAAAACTGTGGCAATCTCAAAGTTGCTACAGATAAGTTTTTGGGGGGTGGGGGGGTGGCTTGCACCTCTCTCCCCCCCCATGCAAAAATAGCAGTTTTACAGAAAAAAGAGATTTTTCAAGATTCACTCTTCTCCTGTGTTTTCGATCTTTTTTTTTTTCAGCTTGTCAGCACATAGCATTTCAAGTGCCAACATTTCAATAGGGAACTTCGCTGTCAGCAATAAAAATACCAAATAAAAACATGTATTTTAACAAGAAAGCCACTGGTCCAGAAACAGTTGCACAGTAATTTTTTTTCTGCATTTTGGGAGATACAGAAAACAAAATACAACACGAGATATATAACAGAGCCTCAGGCTAATCGATGTCAGTGCCTAGCTACAAAAAAACCCTATAGGTACCTCAAAGAAAACACTACTAATTTTGCAACAGCTAGCTAAGGCAACCACCAATAAAAGTAGACATACACAAATCTTCTAACTTACTATTACATTCATTCTCCTCAATTAAGACTTGATTTTGGACTTTCCAAGATGGATGCACACTGATCACCAGCTTAAGTTCTGCTCTCATAGTTGAAAAAAGAAAATGAAAGACAACGGCCAGGAACTTGTCACTTTTAGTGAATTCAGTTACTCTTTAGTAAGTTCACTGTGTGGATCCCAGCAGAGAAGGAATTAGGAGGGCCTGAAAGAAAATCAACTACAAAAGGTGAAACGAAAACACTGACAAAGAAGATTCCTGCAGCTGTTTAGCAAAAAGCAGTTAAAGTTGCTGCAAGACATGGCTTCCAGTAACCTAGAGGAAAAAATAAGTACCTTGTGCTCAGATCTGATTAAAATAAATGAAACACTGAAGGAGTATACCAACTAAAATAACAAAGGCTGGAAAAAGAATGGAAGAAGCTTTAAACAGATACTCAATGAGCTCATAAAACTCCAAAAAATCAAAGGTCGAAATGAAGAAAAGGCTAGCTGATTATAAGACCGCTCACGAAGAAATGTTTCAAAGAATGAAAGAATTAGAAGACAGCTCATGCAGAGAAACTTTCTGCAATACCAGAGAAATTAGAAGACTTATTTTATGAAGGCAAAAATAAGCAACTGGACCTGGTACTGCACATTAGGAACTGGTAATTGAAATGGCATACCATGTGTATGCGCTTTAAACCTTGCAATGAGAAAACAGCAAAAACCTGTATTAGTAAAGATGCGAAAGGGCTTTCATAAAAACAAAGTCTTGTAAAACGTGACATGGGTTCCAATGTTAAGAAAAAAAACTGTACAACGGATCAACCTGCAACACATTAGTGGGTGCATGCATCACAAAAGCTGGGAACAAGACATTTTAAAAAGCTGTCATACACAACAGGTGAGAATAATGACTTATAATGGTGACAATTTCCACATTATCTTGGAATGTGAATGATCGCACAGGTATAGGTTCAAAGGTGTTTACTAGGCTAACTACCACAAGGGCCTTTTTAAGCCTAGCCATGCATATATACAAAAGGAAAAGAAAAGAAAAGAAAATGTGGAGTGCAAATAGCAATGCTACAGGAGACACATTTGGAAAATGAGCATATGAATTTGTTAAGAGGGATTTCAGGATGGATGTTCAGCAGACTATCAGAGATAAAGGAAAAGACAAGTACTTATATTAATTGCTAGAGAAGCTCCAATAGTGACAGAAAAAGGAAAAAAAAACACAACAATGGCAGAACTGTGATAGTAAGGGGCTACTGGGAAGGAATGAGGATTATGCTGGCATGTATGTACACTTCCACCTAAAACTGTTATGGATTTAAAAAAAAAATGGAGAAATAATCAGCTTTCATTAAGGATTACTGACCAGCGGTGGTGGTGCTGCGGTAGCGTTGTCGCCTAACAGTAAGACGCTGTCCGGTTCAATTCTCAGCTAGAGTGTCTTCTGCGTGGAGACATGCGTGAATGCGTTGAAGGTTGTGAGTCAGGGCTGGTAAATCGGCACGTAAAAATCAACTACCAATCATTAGTGGACCAGAGTTCCGCTGTGGTGACCCCTAACCGGGAAAAGCCGAAAGACGCAAACTTATAGGTAGGGACTGGAATTTGAATTGTAACAATGATGTAGCTAGGAGTCTAGAAGAGAAATTATAACAAAGGAGAGTAGACCTTCAGAAATTTATGAAAATATTTGGTATGGAAGATGTGAATTCAGCACTAGGAACGTATGCATTCATTTGAGGACTTTGACACACATCCAATAACTGTTTCACATCATGCACCAATAATTACCAAGATAAAAATGCATGGCAATGAAGTAAAGATGAGGCACTAGCACTTCCCCATGTACTCTTTAAAAACTAACTCACATAAGGAATGAGTAATGGAAATTATTTGGAAGTTATTAGGGAAGATAGAAAGTACTCCAGAAGTTATAGCTAGTGAGCGGGATAAAATGGAGTTTAAAAATAGGGTTGAAACAAAAGAAAAAGTGATACAGTTAAGTAACATGAACTATTGAGAGAGGCTGACAAATTACAGCATAACGGGAATCTCATGGAGCAAGAACAGGTGCAACTGCAGACTAAGAGAAAAGGGCATACCTGGATAATATGCACGAGTTTAGAAAGATTGCTGTTAAGCAACTGTTATCTGATAACTCCAGACCACAAAACCTTTAGTCATAATGACTCGGGCAAAAGAAAGTAGAAAGTGTTCTTTCCAAACTTAGAGAGCCTGTAACAAGAAAAATAACCAGAGATCCTATAGAGGTATTAAAGATATTTTGGAAAGTTTATGAAAATTTGTATAAAGCGGTAGGCCGCGGTGGTGCTATGGTTAGCATTGTCTCCTCACAGCAAGAGGTTCTCCCATTCGATTCTTGGCTGGAGCACCTTCTGTGCAGAGTCTGCAAGTCCTCCCCGTGGTTGAGTAACGTTAAAGACATGCAGGTAGGTGCGTGCGTGAATGGGTGTGTCTTCCTTGAAGGTTGGGCGTCGGGCTGTCAACTCGGCACCGTAAAAATCCACTGCCAATCATTAGCGGACCGGAGTTCCTCTGTGGCGACCCTAACTGAGAAAAGCCGAAAGACATTACTATGAAAATTTGTATAAAGCTGGGGAAATCAAGAGAAAACACAAAAGGAAATATTTATGGAACATTTAAACATGCTAAAATTAGAGGTAAACGAGGCTAAACAATTAACAGTTAATTAAGACAGGAGGACATGAGATAAAAATGGTGATGTATAACCAATCTGCAGGAACTTCTCCGAAATAGATAGTATTCTGGTGGAAGTTTGAAAGCTAGGAGGGAAGAAAGTGATAAAGGTCTGGAAAGTTTTGTTCAACAGTAATTTAAAAGGAGAGGAAACACCAACATCCTGGAAAAAAAGCTGTTGTGGCTGTAAAGCCTAAAGACAGAAAGACCCATCAGATTCAGCTTCACAGAGGCCCACTTCAATTTTAAACAGTGATTATAAACTGTTTAAATACACTCTGGCTAAAAGAATGGCAAAGGTGTTGCCAAAATTGATAGATATGGATCAATATGGTTTTATGGGGGGGGGGGGGGCAAACATTTAACATTAACAGAAAGTATAGTTGTGCAAGACGTTGACACAACAGTACATGTCCCACTGATCACTGTTACAGTATTCTTAAGAGGTGGGTTGTACCTCTCTGACATTAGGCCAGGGTACCAAAGCTTTACCTTCCTAGGACATACATCCTAATGATGACCACATCTCATTGTCATAAGGGTATAATGGCAGACAAACTGATAAGATCCTCAGACATCTCCAAGCCAGCAGCGGCCTGAAATAACACAGGAAGGAAACTGGTCAGCTAAGAGGGGGTTAATTTGAAAAGGGTAAGCAAGTTCCCCCTTCAGAAAGACTAATATCAGGAGAGGAGTGCTTGTCTCCGAGTGTAAGGCATACTCTCTGTGTCAACAGGGAGAGAAAAGAAGAGGTATAAGGTAAAAGGAAGGAATATTACAACAGTGACCAGCAGGACATCATTATGTTAAGTGCTTAAAACAACTTACTAAGCCCTAATTCACTTAATGTTGCAGTAAGTGGAGAAGGTGTCTAGTTTGTAGTGTTTTGTAAAGGTGTGAAGAGATGACAAGGTAGCTGCTTCTAAAATGGACCTAGTAGCTACTGCCTTTTAGAAGGCACCTAATGAAGCCACAGTGTGTTTTTGGCTACATGGTAAAGTCTTTCTATGGTGAGAATAGCAGAAGGAAAAAGACTTTGAGATCCAGGAAGCAATAGTTTGTTTGGAAATTAGCTCTCCTAACCTGGTATCCATAAATGAGATGAACAGCTGATCTGTTTTTCTGACATCCTTAGTTTTATCCAGGTAGAATCTCAACTGTCTGAATGCCCAAGGAGTGCAATATTCTTTCTCCCCTATTTTAGAGGTTGAGGAAAAAGGTAGGCAGATTGATTGCTTGGTTGAGGTTTAGCTCGCCAACCACTTTTGGTATGAAAGATGGATTGACCCTGAGGCTTATCCAGTCTTTTGGGGAAGATGAGGAAGATGGAACAGCCATGAAAGGATGGGGGTCTGAGACCATGCAGACTGAAGTCAAGGCCAGGAAGAGCACTGTTTTCCAAGCACAGAACTTCAGAGTACCCAAAGCAGCCAGTTCAAAATGGGGTAAAGTGAGCATTTCCAAAACAAAATTAAGGCCCAGTGATGGGGGTGACAGGCTTCACTGGGGATTTAAGGTGTAAAACTCCCCTCAGAGAAAGCTTAACCTCTGTCCTGGACATAACAGGGGACTCCTAAAGGTAGGCAAGCATTAATGGCAGACAAGTGAGTCTTAATGGAAGAGCAGGCCAACCCTGAATGTAAATCAAAAAAGTAATGGAGTATTGTGGGGTGTCCAATAGAAGGGGTTGAAGTTTGCCCTTCAGGCACACTGAAAAATCTCTTCCACTTGGCTGTGTTCGACTTCCTGGTTTTAAGTTTCCTAGTTTCTTGTAGGACTAACACCCTCTTCCAAAAAGCTGTGTCTTGTAGGATTAGAATCCCATCATCCGCAGGGTTAGACTGAGTGAGGTTAGATTAGTATGAAGGTGTTGCTCTTTCTGTGCAAAGATTAGACCTGGTTTTGGAAGGAATCGATGATAATTTCCCTTTGATAGGTGTAACAGGAGCAGGAAAGTACAGTTGTGTACACTTACCATAAATGTAGGTGTTCGAGTGTATTCACTGTTGCAGTCATTACATTTGAGTTATCTGCTTGCAGTAGCCCTCAGTCGGCCTGATTAACAAAGTCTTGGGTCCTGCGTCAGTTGCTGTCCCTTCTTCCGTAACGTCAGGTCATCAGGGGTATAAAACATGCAGCCAAAACCATTACACCGGTTTTTCTTGCCCCAGATGTCAGATGCCCCACTAATGGAAAGCAATTAAGTCTATAAATACAAGGATATACCTCCAATAAAAAAGCAAATACACGAAAATGCTTTTTGAGCATAGTAAGTGAGAGTAGAGGTATAGCCAAAAGAAGAAAGGGGGCTGGAGGGGGGGGGGGGGTAACCAGGACTGCAACAGTGAATATACTCGAACATCTACATTTATGGTAAGTGTACACAACTGTACTATATTCTTCGTGTTTCACTGTTGCAGACATTACATTTGGGTAGATTCCAAAAGCTAAGGTTGGGAGGAAGAATTTAAATAGAATTAGGACCAGCTATAAGGCCCTGCAAGACTGCAGTGGCAAAACCAGCTCTGCATTTAGAGAAAATTGGCAAATGATAATGCTTAGTGAAAGTATGCCCACAACTCCAGGTAGCAGCTTCTAGGATGTCCCTAGTAAGGACGCCCCTGAGAAAGGCTGTTGAGGGAGATGCAGCCCTAGTTGACAGGGGTCTGATGCCCTGTGGGATAGGTTTTCCATGGTGCTTATAACAGAAATGAATGTAGTGGCCTATCCATTTTGAAATGGTTTGTTCTGAAATAGCCTTCCCTTCTGTCCCTGCAGCAAATGCCACAAGCAGTTGTTCAGATTTCCTTTGAGGTTTAGTCCTGTCCAAGTAAAATCTAAGCTGTCTGTGCACATCGAAAGAGTACAGTATTCGCTCCACTTTGTTCTGTGGGTTAGGAAAGAAGGTAGGCAAGTGAACTGATTAAGAGCCACACTGGACACCACCTTGGGCATGAAGGAGGGATTGTTTCTGAGGGACACCATGTCTGCATGAAATGATGAAAGGTTCCACTGCCATAAGGGCCTGTAATTCAGATACCCTTCTTGCAGAAGTGATTGCTAAAAGGAAAGCTGTTTTCCAAGAAAGAAATTTTAAATCTGCAGTAGCAGCTGGCTCGAAAGGAGGAAGAGTGAGTTTCTCCAAGACAAAGTTAAGATCCCAGGCTGGAGTTGGAGCTCTCCTGGGTGGCCTTAAATTTTTGGCCCCTCTGAGGAACTGCTTGAGCAGTGGGTGAGAGAAGAGGGGAGGCTCTGTGCTATAATGAGCTGAAATGGCTGAGGCATGAATTTTGCTGGAGGAAAAAGACAAGCCTTTATGAAGCATCTCAGTCAAGTATTGTAGAATCTGAGGTAAATTGGGCACTGCTGCGTTCATTCCTTAAGACTGGTTCCAGGCACAAAATCTTTTCCATTTTGCAGCATAAGATTTTCTAGTACTAGGTCTCCTTGCTTCTAAAATGATATCCATCACTGGCTCACTGAGGGATGGTAAAGGAGAGATTATAATTAGCCAGGCTGCTAGGTTCAGGGTTTGCAGCTGAGGGTGCTGAATCTGGTTCTCCTGCTGAGACAACAGGGAAGGAGTCTGACGCAGGTGCCATGGAGCCAAGCGTGACACACTGCACAAGAGTGGGTACCAGTGTTGACGAGGCCAGTCTGGTGCAACTAAAATCGTCCTTGGCTTGTCCTGTTTGATCTTTAGTAGTACCTTGGAGAGCAGAGGCAGAGGAGGAAAGGCATAAACTGATGGGTTTTTCCAGCTGAAGGATACAGCATCCACTTTCCAAGGTAGCTTGTGTGGGATCCTTGTGCAAAATTTGTCCAGTTGATGATTCTGGGGGGAGGCAAACAGGTCTATATCCGGGCTCCCTCATTTGCTTGTCAAAATGCTGAAAATGCTCGGTTCCAGTTTTCACTCATGTGGGTCCATGAGGTTTCTGCTTAGTCCGTCTGCCAGTGTATTTAGTTTTCCTGGCAGGAACTGAGCCTGAAGATTCACTTGGTAGCTCAAGGCTATGTTCTACAATGCCATGGCTAGTCTGCAGAGGGGGTAAGAATGTGTACTCTTCTGCATGTTTATGTACCACATGACAGTGGTGTTGTCCATCTTTACCATTAGTTGCCCTGGAAGAATGTGGTCCTTGAAGAGCATTCTGTACAGCTAACATTTCCTTTTGATTTATGTGCAGGTGCATTTGACTTTGGTTCCATTTGCCCTGAATGCACTTCCCTGCCAGGTGAGCCCCCTCCCCATGCATAGTCTGATGCATCTGTTGTTATGATTTGGGCAGCAGGGGGCAATGTGAATGGTACTCCCCTGTTTTCGTGGCAGGCCTCTGCCCACCAAAGGAACTCTAGGCGTAGGCAAAGTAAGACAGGAATCCTTGCTTCTAGATCCTGTGAATATTGACACCATAGGCTTTTGGGATACCATTGTAGTTTCCTCATATCCAGCCTTGCATATGGAATTAGAAGAATGCAGGAGGCGATGAACCCCAAGGCTTGCAGTATCTGCCTTGCAGATAGCTGGGTTTTTGTGGCCACTTGTTTGAAGTAGGTTGTCAAATGAATCCGTTTCTCTGGCGTGAGGAAAGCCATCTGGGAAGTTGTATTCAAGCTTGCTCCCAGGAATATAATTTGTTGACAGGGTACTAGGTTTGATTTTTCGTTTATAGTGAACCCCAGACAAGTCAGTACCCTTTGATCAAAGGTCAGATGACACAAAATAATGTCCTGCCTCTGTCTGAATTAGACAATCGTCCAGGTATGGGTATATTGGAATATTTCTTGGCCTGCAAAATGCAATGACTGGAGCTAGGCACTTTGTGAATACCCTGGGAGCAGTAGATAAGCCAAAGGGCAGTGCAGAGAACTGATAGTGCACATGGCCTGCTTTGAAGCATAGGTATCTTCTGCAAGACCCCCGGATAGGTATGTGCAAGTATGATTCTTTTAAGTCTAGTGTTGCCAACCATACATCTTTGCCTAGCATAGGAAGCAGGTGGTGAAGAGTCAGCATCTTGAATTCCAGAAAAGTACAGTTTTGTACCTACCATAAATGTAGATGTTCGAAGATCCACATTGCTGCAGTCCTAACACTTGGGTAGTCCGCTGTCCCTCGGTCGGCCCGAATATCAGAGTATAAGGCTGACGTCGGTCAAGGCGCATTTGACTGACATCAGAACGTCAGGGTACAAATGCGCATGACCGACATCATATCCTCAGTCTTTTCTTGCCCCAGATGTCAGAAGACCCTAAAAAGAAAGGTCAAAACCCATAGACAACAACTAAACAACCAACCAGCCTAACACCAAAAATATGTACAATATATACAATATATACAATATACACAATATACCTCAGATGGATAACCTAACCCACACAACCACCTCAAACTACAGAGGGGAAGGAGGGAGGGTAAATTGGACTGCAGCAATGTGGATCTTCGAACATCTACATTTATGGTAGGTACAAAACTGTACTATGTTCTTCATCTCACATTGCTGCAGTCCTAACACTTGGGTAGAATCCCAAAGCAGAGGTAAGGGAGGATGGCTAAACTATAATGAAGCAGGAGCTGCCAAAATGCCCTGCAACACAGCAGTGGCGAAACCAGCCCTGGATTTAGAGTACAATGGAAGGTGGTAATGCCTAGAGAAGGTATGCACTGAACTCCAAGTGGCTGCCTCCAAAATATCCTTAGTTGCCACCCCCCTCAAAAAAGCTGTTGAAGTGGCAGTAGCCCTAGTGGAATGAGGCCTAATCCCAGCTGGAATCTCTTTGCCATGATGGGAATAACAGAAAGCAATGCAAAACCCAATCCACTTAGAAATAGTTTGTTTTGACACGGGCTTGCCCTGAGAGCACAAAGCAGAAGAAACTAATAACTGCTGAGATTGTCTGAACCCTTTAGTTCTGTCCAAATAATATCGCAACTGGCTGTGTACATCTAAAGTGTGCGAAATCTTTTCCCCTTTATTTTGGGGATTTGCATAAAAAGTAGGCAAATGAATAGTTTGGTTTAAAGCCACACTAGAAACCACTTTAGGCATAAAGGAAGGATTAGTACGTAAAGATACCCTATCCTTATGGAAAATTAAGAAAGGCTCAACTGCCATAAGGGCCTGCAATTCAGAAACCCTTCTTGCAGAGGTAATGGCCAACAAAAAAGCAGTCTTCCATGATAAATATTTCAACTCAGCAGTAGCTGCAGGCTCAAAAGGTTGTAGAGTGAGTTTCTCCAACACAAAATTGAGATCCCAAGCAGGAGTAGGAGCCCTTCGTGGGGGTCTTATATTCTTTGCCCCTCTAAGAAATTGCTTGAACAAAGGATGAGAAAACAATGGTGGGTCACAGTCGTAGTGAGCTGAAATTGCTGCAGCATGAATCTTAATAGAAGAGAAGGACAAACCTTTGTCTAACAACTCAGTAAGATATTGAAGAGCCACACTTAAATCAGGCTCAGAAACATCCAAATCCTTAGCTGCACTCCAAAACAAAAATCTCTTCCATTTATCTGCGTACACTTTCCTTGTACTAGGCCTTCTAGCTTCCAAAATCACATTCAAAACTTGTTGTGGAAGTTGAGACCCTCTATGGTTTAAAACAGAATATGCCAGGCTGTTAGGTGAAGAGAGTGAAGTTTGACATTGAGCAAATGACTGTCCTCCTGGGACAACAGATGTGGAATCAAAGGCAAAGGCCATGGAGGCTTCCGTACTAGACTTCTCAGCAATGGGTACCCGTGCTGTCGAGGCCAGTCTGGAGCTATCAAAATCATCCTTGGCTTGTCCTGTCTGACCTTCAGAAGTACCTTTGGGAGGAGAGGCAGAGGTGGAAAGGCATACACATGAAGATTTTTCCAACTGAAAGAAAGAGCATCCACTTTCCAAGCTATGGGATGAAACCTCTTTGTGCAAAACTTTGGCAGCTGGTGGTTTAGTGGAGAAGCGAACAGATCTATGTCTGGAGTTCCCCAGGACACTGTCAATTTCTGAAATACATGAAGATCCAGTTTCCACTCGTGGGGATCCATGATTTGTCTGCTTAACACATCTGCTAAGGAGTTCTGTGCTCCCGGCAGAAACCTTGCCTGAAGACTTAGTTGTAAACTGAAAGCAGTCTCCCACAAAATCATTGCTTGCCTGCATAGAGGATAAGAATGTGTTCCCCCTTGCTTGTTGATGTACCACATGACAGTTGTGTTGTCTGTTAGAATCAACACCTGCCCTGGAAGAAGTAAATCCTTGAAAGCTATTAATGCAAACTGGACTGCTAACATCTCCTTCAAGTTGATATGTAGATGCTGTAGTCTGACAGGCCACTTGTCTTGTATCCACTTTCCGTTTAGATGAGCTCCCCAAGCTTTGTCCGAGGCATCTGTCGCTAAAATTTGACTCGCCTCTGGCCGGGTCACAGAGAGTCCCTTGTTTAGGTGACATTCCTGAGCCCACCACAAAAATTCCTTTTGAATGCAAGGTATTATTGGAATGACAGTGTCCAGATCCTGGCAGTGCTGTGTCCATACATTTTGAGATACCATTGCAACTTCCTCATATGCAGTTTGGCATTGGGAAGCACCAGAATACAAGATGCCATGAACCCTAAGGCTTGAAGGACTGTCCTTGCAGTCAGCCCGGACTGAAGAGATAGATGATGGAAGTAAAGGGAAAGATTCTTTTGTTTGTCCGGGGTTAGAAAGGCCATCTGGGATGCTGTATTCAGTCTTACACCCAGAAAGCACATGTCTTGAGAGGGTACTAGACTGGACTTTATTTCGTTCACAGAATACCCCAGGCATCTTAGCACTGCTATCACATATTCCAAATGACGAAGGAGCTCGTCCCTTCCTTGAGCCAGAATCAGGCAATCGTCCAAATAAGGATAGATTTGTATTCCTTTCAGCCTGAAGAAAGCTATCACTGGAGCCAGAACTTTCGTAAATACTCTGGGCGCAGTAGATAAGCCAAAGGGCAATGCAGAGAACTGATAGTGAGAAGTCCCAGTCCAAAAACGCAGATACTTCCTGCAACTTAACCTGATAGGAACATGAAGGTAAGCCTCCTTGAGATCCAAAGTTACCATCCAGTGATCCTTGCCCAGCAGCGGTAAAAGCTGTTGTAACGTCAACATTTTGAACTTGGGAATGTCCAGATAAGTGTTGAGGATAGATAAATCCAAAATTGGTCTCCACGTGTTCACCTTTTTGGTACAAGGAACAGGCGAGAATAAAATCCTAGGCCCCTTTCTGGCATAGGAACCGGCTGTATGGCCCCTATTTGGAGTAACAGAGAAATTTGCTTGTGAGCCTCTATTCTTTGTTGAGGAGGAATGTCTGGCATGCCTTTGAAAGGAGGCAAGGTATGGAAATAAAACCTGTAACCGTGATGTATGATATCCAATACCCATCTGTCTTGGGTAATCAAACTCCAATTTTCTTTGAAAAGTGCCAACCTTCCTCCCAAAGGTGCTGCCAGGCGAGAAGGTTCTGGCAGCTGAAAAGGTAGGTCATTGGGTCTGTTTACGAAAGGACTGACCCCTGCCCTCACCAAGACTGTGCAGGAGAACTCCCTGTTCTAGGCCTGAAAGAGCCCTGACCTCTGCCCCTGCCACGTCTAGATCTACCCCTAGACTGGGAATCATAAGAAGGATACGTCCACCCCTTAGTAGGCCAATTTCTACTAAACTTTGGAGGCTGAACCTGCAAAAATCTTTAACAGTCTGCATAGACTTAGCCTTGTCTTCCATTTTCTTTAAAACTGCCTCAACAGGAGAACCAAACAAGACATCAGATTGCAAAGGGCATCCAAAATCCTAGTTTTAACATGGTCAGATAAATTTTGATCCCTCAGCCAGGCATGCCTGCGAAGAACTGACCCAGTGGCAGCCACCCTAGACGAGGCCTGTACAGCATCAAAACCACATTGCAAAGAATGCTTACCCACCTGTTCAGAAACATGCACTAAATCTTGTAACTCTTTACAATCAATACCTTCCGCCAGAGCATCAACCTTAGATTTCAACTGTGAAAGGAGATAATTTTGATATTTCAACATGTGAAACTGGCAATTCAAAGCTCTCATGGCAAGAGTGGAAGAAGTATAAACTTTCTTTCCCCATCTATCCAAGGCCCTGGCCTCTTTATCTGCAGGAACCGGATTCTTGACAACAGAAGCCTTAACACCCTTAGGCCCCTGGCTAACAGTTTCTGGGTCTGCCCTAGGACTTTTAAAAGATACTTATGAGCTTCAGGCACCCTGTAATACCTATCTGGTTTAACAGGAGCAGGAGGCAAAGAATCAGGATTAAGAGAAGCCTCTGCAAACACATCTTCCACCACATTCAGAACAGGAGGTATAGCCAAAGGCCTATGCTGGGGTAAAAAATTCCCTAAGCCTTTTCCTGGAATCAGAGAAGTCCTGACCTTCCCATTTAAAATGCTCTCTCATGGAGTGAAGGGTTTCTGAAAAAGAAAAATCCTCAGGAGGAGAAGCAGAAGGAGTAGAATCATCCACATCAGAATCAGAATAATGAGAATACTCCTGCAAGTCTTCAGCCGAAGACTCAGACACATCCGAAGCCTGCTCATAATCCCCCAACACTGGTTCCATCCTAGGCCTCTTATCAGGAGGGGGCATAGAGCCTCTAATTAAATTAAATCTTCTGCCATTTTAAGCATGTGCTTCTTGGGCACAGAACCTGAAGAACTAGGAGTGACACCCACAGAAGCTAAACTAGACCTGCCTCTAGGAGAAGCCTTGGAAGCAGAAAGAGAGGGCCTAGACCCCTTAGGAAGGGAGGGGAGTACAGTTATCTGAGAAGCCCCTACAGCCTGACCTGCCTCCTGGGAGGCCACATCCTGTAAAATCAAAGTTTCTCCCTGGGACTCCAGAGAGGCCTCCGTCGGAACCACCGGTTCCACTGACGCCTCTAAAGAACCGGCGTCCGGTTCGGACGACTCCTCTAACCTAGGTTTAACTGCCTTGTCCTTGCGCTTCTTTGAGGAAGCCGCCGGAGCATCCGGCGGCATATTGTAATTGCACCGCTTCCCAAAGACCAACCTGGCACAATCCAACCTTCGCTTTATAGTGCGTTTATTGAACCTAGCACAAAAGCGACACCCAACAACGTCGTGCTCAGGTCCCAAACAAGGTATACACAAATTATGGTAATCCCTATGCGGTATCTGTTTCCCACAAGAAATACAGTTATTCACTTTTTCTGACATCCGGTAAACCACTGAGGCAAGAAAAAGGCAAAATATTCCCGAACGGGGTACTTAACCAACTCTGACTTCGGTCTGAAACTCCGAATTCGAAAAATTTCAGAACGTCGAACGGCACTTGCAATACTGCTTCTGCATCGGACCATGCGGCAAAAAAGACTGAGGATATGACGTCGGTCATGCGCATTTGTACCCTGACGTTCTGATGTCAGTCAAATGCGCCTTGACCGACGTCAGCCTTATACTCTGAAATTCGGGCCGACCGAGGGACAGCAGACTACCCAAGTGTTAGGACTGCAGCAATGTGAGATGAAGAACATCAACAGAAAGGTGTTTAGAGTAGAAAGGTCCAAGATGGGACGCCATGTATTGCCTTTTCTGGGTACCAGGAAAAGTCTCGAATAGAAACCTTGTCCCTTTTCCTCTTCTGGTACCAACTAAATAGCTCTCATGTTTAAGAGACAGAGTACTTGATTTGGGGCCTCTGCCCACTGATTTGGGGGTAGATCTGGCCACCCGCTTGGTGTTGGTAACGTGTGGAAGTGAAATCTGTATCCTTGGGACACTATTTAAAACCCATTTGTCCTGGGTAATGAGTTCCCCGTTTTTGGCCTGCAGACAAAATAATGAGTTCCCCGTTTTTGGCCTGCAGACAAATCTTTCCACCTAAAGGAGCATTCAGTTGGGAAGTGCTTGGAAGTTTTAAAAGAAAGTCTTTGAGACAGTTTTCCATAGGGGGGGAGTCTTACTACTTCCAGATTTGGGTGCGGAAATCCCTCACTGCTTAGTCTTGCGTGTCCCTTGGGACTGAAACCTGGGGTTTCTGCTGTGTCTGGGTTTGGCTTTAGAAGACCCGGAAGGGGCTGGAAAGGACCAATTTTTAGAGGGCCAGTGCCTACTAAATCTAGGAGACTGAACTTGTAAGAAATCTTTAACAGTTTGCATAGATTTAGCTTTACTTTCCATCTTTTTAAGAACTTCCTCAGTCTTGTTGCCAAACAGGCGGTCCTGATTTAAAACAGCATCCAACAATTTAGCTTTAACATGATCAGGCAAAGATTGCTCCTTAAGCAAAGCATGCCTTCTGAACACAGACTCAGTAACAGCAGCCCTGCAAGAGGCCTCTAATGAATTCAATCCACATTGCAAAGTATTTTTCCAACCTGTTCGGCAGAATGCATTAAATCCTGTAATTCTTTATTGTCAGCACAGTCAGGAATCAACATCATTTTCTGTTTAAGCAATCCAATAACATGCTGTTGATACTTTAACATATGAAACTGGCAGTTTAAAGCCCTAATGCCCAAGGTTGCAGAGGTGTAAACCTTCTTACCCCCCATCTATCCAGTGCCCTGGAGTCTGTATCAGAGGGGGTAGGATTTTTAGCAGTAGAAGCCTTAATGCCCTTGGGTCCCTGTGAAAGTCTCTGGATCCGCAACAGAAGTTTAAAAAAGGAACTTGTGTGAATCAGAAACCCTGTAATATCGGTCAGGTTTTCTGGGAGCAGGAGGCAAAGAATCAGGGGCCAAACTAGATTCTGAAAAGGCATCATCAGTGTCTTAGTACAGGAGGTATAGCAAAAGGCCTATGCTGAGGCAGGAGTAAGAAATCCCAAAGCCTCTTTTTTGAATCAGAAAAGTCCTGACTTTCCCAGTGGAAATGCTCCCTTAAAGTATATAAGGTCTCACCAAAAGAAAAGTCCTCTGGAGGGGAAGCAGAGGGAACAGAGTTCTCTGCATCAGAATCCTCATAAGACGATAAAGGGCAAATCCAAATCACCAGAAAAATCAGAATCCTGGTCAGAAGATTCATAAACAACTTCAGTCCTAGGTCTCTTAGAAGGGGGAGGTTGGCTTCCCCTAAACAGAGTTACAAGATCTTCAGCCATTCTTATAACTTGTTTTTTAGACAGAGGCCTTAGCATGCGGCCTGGTTGTCGGTTTCTTAGGAATGGTTCGAGATTTTGGCCTAAATGAAGAAGGAGGGATTGGTTTAATATGCAAATCCATAGGCCTGAATACACCCTCAGGTGCCTGCACAGCGGCTCCGGACCCATCCAAGGTAGAGACATCCGCAGGTTCCACAGTTGAAGCATCTCGTGGCATACCGGACACCGAATGGGTCTCAGTAGAGGCCTGTGAGTCAGAAGTAGCAGGTATCAGGGGCTGCAAAAGCATCTCACTGAGTACCGGCGAACTAGCGACTGGCTTAGAAGCATTGTCTGCAGCTTTGGACCTTGGCGGCCTGTCTCTGTCTTTATCTTTGCGTTTTTATTTTTTTTTTAATCCCAGTAGTCGGATGGCTAACTGACGACATTTCTGGATAGTTAAACAGAGAACCAAAATATTTAGAGGCGAAAATATACCAACAACGGATAGTGCGCTGATTAAATAAAGCACAAAACTGACAGCAGGGTATGTCGTTGTCAGCGCCTAGGCAAGGAATACAGTACGAATGAAAATCTTTGTGAGGTATTTGCTTTCCACAAGTAATACAATTATTAACTTTTACTGACATCGGTAAGGAGCAAGAAAATGTTTCCCCAACGGGGTACTTAGCTTTAGTTGAAGACCTTGGTTCTGATACTCGAAAACGAAAATTTCAAGAGTCTACTGACCGGCACTTGCAAACTGCTTCTGCTTCGGGCACCACACGGCAAGAAAGACTGATGTAATGGCATCGGCTGCATGTTTTATACCCCTGATGAACTGACATCATGGAAGAGGGGACAGCAACCGACGCAGGACCCAAGACTTTGTTAATCAGGCCAACTGAGAGCTACTTGCAAGCAGATAACCCAAATTTAATGACTGCAACAGTGAAGCACGGAGAACATCCAGTGCTGTCTTGGACACAAAGATGCCGGAAGCAAGAGTTCTGCAGATTCCCTCTGGACCTTGAGGAGGAGTCTTGGAAGCAGATGGGGGGGGGGGGGGTATGCATAAAGAAACTTTCCTGGTCAATGGAAGAAGACATCTGTCCTCCAAGCTAGAGTTGATAGGATAATTATGCAGAAAAATGGGTGCAGGTGATGCTTGGAGAAGGAGAGTTATGGATTTGAAAACTTCTGTGTTCAGGGACCATTCGTGAGGGACCTCCATGTCCCTGCTTAGAGTCTGACTATGCATTCTGCTGAGACAGAGTACATGTTACTGTTAAGTGTAAGATTTAGCTGAGAAGTTGTGTGTCAGACCTCTTGTGCAAGCCTGCACAGGGAGCAGGATCTTGTGCCACCCTGTTTATGTACTACATTACCGTGGTGTTGTCCACATACAGCAGTGGAGTGCCTGGTTTACAAAATATATGAGAATGTCTGCAGGGCTTGTAGAAGTGCCCTAATTTCCTTTAAGTTGATGTATTTTTTCAATTCACGGGTAGGCTACTCTCTTGCACTCTGTGGTTTCCTGTCCAAGCCCCTTATGCCCTGTCTGAAGCATCTATAAACAGGACTTGGTTGCATGGAGCTGGAGTGAATGGAAGACCTGAGTTGAATGTAACCAGGTTGCTCCACCAAGGGAGCTCCTTCTTTATGTAAGGAAGAAGAGGAATGCTTGTATTGAGAGTGAGAGTGATTTCAGATACCACTGTATTTTCCTCATGTGCAGTCTGGCAAGGGGAACATAAGGATGGTGGCAGCCATGAGTCCCAGGGCCCTGACAGCTTGTCTGGCCAAGCAGTGATCCTCAATGCAAAGCATTAATAACTCGTTGGGTAGGGAGGGGGCCCTTCTCTTTAGGAATAGAGGTACGCATGACAGACCTGTCTAGGCTGTATCCCAGAAAGGTCAGCTGTTGGGTGGGAATAAAGTCAGGATTAGCACCTGCATAGGAATCTTAAACATCTAAGCTACATAATACACCTTGGGGGTTATGTCTGATTCACTTCTATTTTGAAGTTGAATTTACTGTGTTTTTAAATTATATTTATGTCATTAACTCATTAAACAATTATTTAACAAAGGGATCATGGGGGTACAAAAGGAAATCAATAGTTGGCGATTCATTTTTACATCTGAGGAAGTCTTGTTTGACGAAAACACTGTGGGGAGTGTTGCGTTTATGTAACTATTGAATAATAGCTGTTCTTTTCGAGCTATTGCCTGAATTTGTGATTTTGTCAGCCTCCTGGTGGTGCCTGTATTTGTGTTTGTTGCTGGTTCTTAGTCATTTCAGGCACCTTGCCTCATTGTCTGCTTTGATTTTTTGTAATTGATGGTGAACCCCAGGAGGGTCAGAAGTCACACAGTGTAATGAAGGATGTTCATGGATAAGGCCTGGAGTAGAAGATCTTCCATGTAAGAGAAGATCTGTATGCCCAGAGTGTGGCAGAAAGCCACTACTTGGGCCAGACACTCTGGGGAAAAAAACCCTGGAGCCGTAGAAAGAACAAAGGGCAAAGCAATAAACTGAAAATGTGATGACCCAGTAAAGGACAAATGGGAATATGAAGATAAGGATCATTTAGGCCTAAAGATGCCAGGAAGTAGGAATGGTATAAGTTTGTAAAGACAGCATTTTGAAAGAGGAAGGTCTCAGAAAGGTTTTGAGCTAGGAGAGGTCAAAGACAGGTTTCCATTGGTCTTCTTGCCTTGGGACAAGAAAGATGGAGTAAAATCCTTTTCTTAAACAGGAAGGGGGAACGTTTTCTATGGTTCCCTGGGCCAGCAAGTCTTGCATGATAGGGACTAGCAGGTGTATCAGGTTGGGAGGAGGTGGGGGTATTCCCCCAGGAGTCTGGCCTGCTATCCTAAAACATGGTGTAACCCTCCTTGATGATGCTTAAGACCCACTTGTCCAAAGTTACTTCTTCCCAGAAGGGAAAATAAATTCTTTTTGAGAGGGGAAGGAGAATTGGTGAAATATAGTCACAGGGCTTCTACTACACTGGGGCCTCCCAGAAGGAGTATTCCATGAATTTTCTTTTTCCTAGCAATCTTTTCTTAGGAATTTTCCCTTGCCTAAGAGGTATTCTAAGATCTCTGTTGTAGGAGGTAGATTAGCTGGATAATTTGTACAGTACCTGGGAACTTTATTCAAAGGGGAGTCTAGAATATTAGACTTGAAATCTTCTAGACCAGGTTAGCCTCATAGCCAGGGCATACACCTGATCATTCAGCCAGAAGCAGCCACCCAGGAAGAGGTATCCACAGCACCACAGCTGCATTTTATACTGTGCCTGGCTATCTGAGAAGCCTGGACCACTAGAGACCGCATATGTTGCACTGATTCCAGTGTCTGGGGCTCTGTGACAGTCTTGCTTAAGGATTGCAGCACACAGGGAATTATTTGGTCATTTCAGTTTGGTACTTAACAGCTCTGAAAGCTAAAGTGGAAGTAGTATAAACTTTCTTACAGCACCTGTCCCCATTGATTGACTGCCCTTGTCACTGGGGAGAACATTAGTGCCACGCAGCAGCTTGGAAGGTTTGTCTGAGGCTAGGGATACTGCAGCTGGGTTTGTCAGAGTTTTTATAGAGGTACTTACGGTCATCGGGAATTTTGTAGAACCTATCTGGCCTTTTTGGAGCAGGAGGCTGAGAATCAGCAGCAGAAGAATTGGCTTGAAATGTGTCTAGGTAAGCATCTTGCACTGGGAAACTCGAGGCAAAGCAAGAGTGCCCATCTCTAATAAGCTGTAGCATCACATCTGCACCTCAAACACCTGCCGGGATTGTGAATCAAAATGCTTCATCATTGTTGCTCAACTGCTCAGGATAAAACAGATGAACATTTATTTGTGGCTTCAGTTGAAGCAACTTTATTATACACACACACACACACACACACACACACACACACACACACACACACACACACACACACACACACACCAGGAATAAGGCTTTGTAACTTAAACTTATGAACAGACTGACTACCAAGTTCATACACGTTAACACTCTGGCTGTTCTCTCAAAACAACACTGCTGCCTGCACGTGTGCTCACTATTTATATGCACGTGCCTACATCTGGAAATGCTTCTTAAAGGAGTACCGCACCCACAGACTCAAAAAACATGTTTAAAACATAATGGCATGACGTTTCCTACACTTTAACAGCACTCTGGGATTATTTACAGTATTTTAAATATTTTTATATGTAATTCCAGACTCTGACCACCTGGAGGCTGGCATATTGACGTGGTTTGGCTAAATCAGGTTGCCATCCAGTATCCCAGAAATCATTGTTTGGCTCAAAAATGTTACATCATGCAGGCCTCCGTTTGCCTAAAGTTCCTGTCATTTCATAGATATTGCATGCGAGTAAAATAGAACAGTGTAAGTAACATTCCCTGCTGCTGGATGACCACTTAAAACAGAAACAGTGCAAATGCCACAGAACACACTCAAAGTGCTGTTTACTGCTGCCTTTTTTTCTAATTTAGTTTAAATGGCACTAATTTGTGAGACAATGAATTCCAGTCCATGTACTTCTCCCCTCCCCCACAACACTTAGCTTCCCTAGCTGTCAAAGTCCTGAGGGTAATTTGACCTGGTAATTCCATTGATTGGCAGATCTCAGCAGGGTGCTTGACTCATGTAATTTAATCTTTGCTCTAGCATTTCCTTTGTTAGACAGGACATTTTTTTGCTGCACTATAGCCATGGCCTTACTTGACTGCAATCACATCCAGTAAGGTCTTGCACCAAGGAGCAAAAAAATAAAACATTTATGCTATTAACCAGTTTAGATCTTTATTAATTTAAGTGTTAAGGAATCACTTCATGCTTCCACCTGGTTAAAAATTGAGATTTACATGTGTAAAGTGTGTTGGTATGCAGTGTTTTTGCCTTCATATGTTTTTACTCCACTGGTTGGTTTGCAAAAAAAACCTTTTGCAGTGTCCCTGGATTTGTCTTTGTACATACAAACCACATTGCTATATTTTCCCCTTCCTTTTTCTTGTGTCCAGAAGTCACATATAACAAAGTAATTTTTTATTGTTTTTTTTAAATAAATTACATCAAGGTTAACTTACCTTGAATCAGATAATGGATGCCACTGCAAAAATTCACTGTTGAAATATTTGTGCATGGACAAAATCCCTTACTAAATCTATTTGCCAGCCTCCAGTTCAATTGGTGCTATGGTTTTAATATACTGGTGTGTTTGCTCATGCCTTCCAAATATCTCCACCATTACATACCAGTTTTGCAGTGTAGTAACCACCTGACATGCCCATACACCTTTAGCCATCAATATGCAGCTACTCCTGTTCATGTGAATATGTGAATTCATTTTCAGACTTAAGGTGTGGAAGCTGCACTGAATAATTCTAGGTGCTTGTTCAGGTTTCACATGGTGCTTGCTTAGAGCTGCTCTCATGTTAAGCCACTATGAATATGTTGCACTGCCACCTCTGATACCAGGTTAATGTTTTAATCTTTCTATTCCTGCACTGCACACTAGCAGTATCTGGTGCAAATACAACAGAGAAGTATGCAAGCGATGCACCACCTAAGCATCATTTGCCATGCAGAATGTACAAGTATGCATACCAAATTTCTGTGTTTCCAAACATCAGTGTTACTACACTACTACTGAATAAAATGAACAGCACTCAGGCTGGGGGAAGGACAAGGGAGCCATGACATCACAGAATGGGTGGGTCTTATTATTTTAGTTAGAATCAGATGACGGCTGTGGTGATGTCACTTTGGGGGATGGAACTGATTAAAAAAAAAAAAAGTACCTGCACTGCCTGGCCTTGATAATGTCAGTAATTGGGTGACTCCAGCAAGCTTTATTCAAACGTGAGAGAATCATTTTGTAAGTGAAACCATCACAGTATGAGAAGGTAGGCTTCTGTTACAGAAGTAAGGGGAATTATAAAAATTGTAAATGCTTTATTGTTGTTGCTTTACAGAGGACAATGTAAATAGGGAGGAAAAGGGCCGTGAAGTTGAGGAATACATTAGAGAAACCTGTTGTACTCCTTTAAAGGTACATACACACACTGATCTACATCCTTCCTCTGAGGAATGATTCATATACGAAATGATAGTATTCAATGGCATGCAATTTACACAAATGATCTTCTGACATACAATTATGCAGAATTATTTGACATGCGATCATACAAAATTAGACGCATATAAAACAATCATCTCAAAACTGCTGTGCATTTTACACTAGGTTCAGAAACATGACCTGAACGTGTAACATAAAAGTCAGAATTGGATCTAGCAAAGGGGACGGTCAAGGAATGTTCAACTTTTGGGACATAATCATGAACGGGAATGGATACTGCGACGTGTTCTTCGGTATGAACATTGTCAGGGTTGCTCTGAGATCCACAGTCTGTATCAGAGGTACAATGCTGCGATATAATTTCTGATGTAGGAAGATATCTGCGGTTTCTCCTGTACTCTATTCCCTCAGATTCTACTTAGTAAGACCTCAGCTTGGCACATATACCTCTCACTTGACCAATTTGATCAAAGCCTTTCGCCATTTGCATCCTCACAGTCTCTTCTCCTTTTAATGGACAATGAAATCTGCTCCTTTTGTCATAGCTAGACTTCCGAGAAGAATGCTTCTTAAAAAGTTGGGCATTGATTGCTCTGTTGTTTTCAGCATTAGGCACCAACAAACTAGAACTGATAGGCAAGGTTGTTCTTGTTTGCCTACATAGAAATCTCTGAGCAGGTGTACCAAGTAGGTTATCACTGGGTATATTTCTGAGACTGAGTAAATTCAAGAAGATATCGGTATTGTCACACTTTGATCTCTCCAGTAATTGCTTTTTAATTGCTTTTTACTCTGTACTGCACGTTACACAAAGCCATTTGACTAAACTGAGAACCGTTGTCAGAAATAATTGTGTGTGGACTATCATGGACTGAGAAATGACATTTCATCTCAGTAATAACTGCACTGGACGTTAGGTTGGGTAGCAAACTGATCTCACACCAGATCAAAGAAGAGTCTACCAACACTTAGTAATGCTGACTGTTCCACTCAAATATGTCAGTTGCTACTGTTGACAAAGGTAGTTCAGGAATCTGATTTAGCAGAAGTGGCTCTTTTTGGAAATGCGGCTTAGTACTGTTGCACATTGAACAAGAAGAAAGCTCTATCAATATCTTTCGATAGAGAAGGCCAAAATACTAGTCCTCTCGCCCTTCTTTTGGTAGAATCAGAACCTGGGTGGCCACGATGCAAAATCTGAATGTATTCACATTGTAAGGTAGTAGGAACAATAACTTTTGGACCTGGGTGGCCACGATGCAAAATCTGAATGCATCTGCATTGTAAGGTAGTAAGAACAATAACTTTTGGACCTTTGAAAATGATACCATTTTCTATAAGCATCTCATCTCTGTATGGAAAGTTAGGTTGTACTTCTTGCGGTACACAGGATTGCTTTGATGGCCATCCTGCATTGATGAAGTGGCTAAGCTTTTGCTAAATTGGATCGGTCTTTGTATGATCTCTTAGCTCAGCAAGTCTTGTGGTAGAAAGATTATGCACTTCCATGACATCAAAGTCAAAATTCTCTGCATCAAGCTGTTCCATGTTATTACTGGGCAATCTAGATACGACATCAGCCAGCTAAAGTTTGCCTTTTGTATGGACCATTTTGAAATTACACTTCTGCAATTTCAGCATCATTCTTTGTAGTCATGCTGGAGCTAAATGCATAGGCTTCTTTAAAACAGAGACTACAGGTTGCTGGTCAGTTCCATCTGGACAGCTCGGCCATAAATATAATCATGGAACTTTGAACAAGCAAACACAGTTGCCAAAAGTTCCTTCTCAATCTGAGCATACTACATTTGGGTAAGAGTATATGCATTGGCAACAGGTCTGCCCTCTTGAAGAATAACTGCACCAAGACCGAACTTTGAAGCATCACAAGAAAGAACTACTGGTCTGTGGACATCATAGTATCTTAATGTAAGCGGGTTGGCAAATTGCTGTTTGAGGTTATTAAATGCTCTCTGGTGTTGTTCTAACCATGACCAGGCAACATTTCTGCATGTCAGCTCTCTCAAAGGTACTGACAACTCACTAAAGTCAGGGATAAATCTGCCCAAATAGTTAACCATACCAAGAAAATGCTGTAGAGCTTGGACACTGTCTGGAGACTGGCACCTCAAGAATGGCTGCTTGTTTAGAACAATCTGGTTGTAAGCCTGTACGGGTAAATAATGACCTACATAAATAACTTCTGGTAATCTGAATTTACATTTCAGAGGACTGACCTTTAAATTCACTTGAAGAGCTCTGTCCAGACTTTCCGGAGGTTTCTGTCATGCTCTGCTTCACCACTACCTCCAACTAGTATATCACCTACTATTACTGCACACAGGTAGCCAGAAAAAAATTGCTCCATTGCATGCTGAAAGACTTCACTGGCAGAATTTATTCCAAAAGGCATCCTGAGGAATCTGCATCTACCAAATGGGATACTGAATGTAGTCAGTAGTGAAGATTTGCAATCAAGCATTACTTGCCAAAATGAACTCTCTGCATCTAAGACAGAAAAAACAATGGCATTTGGCTTGAGGGTGGCAATTTCCTCGATTGTATGCACAGGAGGATGAGGTCTTTTTAATGCCTTGTTCAAGTCTCTTGGGTCAATGCATATTTTGATTTCATTTGAATTTTTCTTGTGGGAAGTTACCATGGAAGACACCCACTCAGTTGGTTCTGTGACTGGACAAATCACACCTTGCTGCACCATTTTGTCTAAGTGGACTTTGAATTTGTCTTGCACAGCTACTGGAACTCTCCTTGCTGGTCTGAAGACTGGACTGACATCTGGGTCTACCTTCATGGAATACACAACTGGAAGTTTGCCTAACTTGTCATCGAAAACATCAGCATACTCTGAGAAAATAGCATCAGTAAAGCTGGAACTGGGACATGTGCTTACATGATGTACTTCTTTGGTAAAAGAATGCAATTTCATTCTCAACCTGTCTCCAAGACCTACTAATGACTGCACAGGTCTTCTAACTACATAAAATTGCAAGCTGTAACTGTTCACAGCTGCATAACATGAAAGCACTATTGAGCCTTCGGTTTGAATCTCTTCACCGCCATAAGCAACAAGCTTCGCACAACTGACCAAATTAAGTTGCTCACCAGCTCTCACTTTTGCAAATGCTTCTGCTGACATTACATAACACTTTGAGTGTCGACTTTGAGCTCTGTGGGTTTGCCAATCAGGACAGTACAAAATACTTCATTCTTTGCCAACAAATTTAATACATTAACCTTTTCACTGACCACTGATACACCATTTACATAGAGAGCAGGGTTGTAGCTATCTACATGATCAACTTGCTTTTTTGAGTGACCTTTCTTAACTGAATGAGGCTTGCTTGATTTGCAATAAGTTTGAAAATGAATCCATTTTTTACACGTGTGGCACTGCTGACCAACTGCTAAGTACTTCTCTCTTTTAGACTCATGGTTGGCACAACAATTACGACAGTTAACTTGTGTTTTGCTGACTCACCCTTATACTGCACTGAGCATGCCCCTTTTACTGAGCTACTCTTGGAACTTGCTAGAAAGCTATGGGTTCCCCCTGCCTCACTTGCAGGGGTTGCAGCTGCCATGTGCTTAGGCCTGTTTCTGCTTGCCATGTGTTACATACTGTCTACATTTGCTCTAGAGGCTGTTGAAACTAAACTTTTATCACTTGCAAGTATATCTGTGTGCCTGTCAGCTCATGGATTTGACAAATCTCTACAGCTTTGCTTAACGTTAAATCACTATCATGAAGCAAAATTTTTCTCACTGTAGCACTATTAACACCACACGCAAGCCTGTCCTTTATCAACTCATATTTCAAGTCACCAAATCTGCACGTTTTAGCCTGATTTCTTAAGTCAGTGATATAAGCTGTAAAAGTTTCACCTGGCTTTTGCTCTCTTGTATAAAATAAGTGCCTCTGTAATGTAACCTTTGTCTGGGGGTTGAACATTTCTCTAAATTTACATTTCAAGCACTCTGAATCCTCTCTTGATTCAGCCAGTACCACAATATGGCAGTTTTCCCCCTCTCCTGCATATACTTTTGGTGCATACACAAATGAACGCTCTCTTTCAATATCTTACAAAGGAATGTAATGGAGTCCTCCACTGACGGTTCACTGCTCAAGAATAAACCAAAAGTAAAACACAAAGAGCCAGCCAACCACCAGGCTGAATAAACTTTTAATAAAAACACAGGCTTAAAATTACAAGTATATGAGCACTTTCTGGACTAAGCCCTTCCTCAGAAAAAAGCATATTCCAAATAAATCACATTTAAACAAATGAACAGCCAATCACAGCCTAGTATTGCACCCTCCTCCTTTTTAAGGCAGGTTTCAAGGGAATGACATCATTTAAACCAGGAGGTTTATGAGCTGTTAGCTCTATTATCCATTTCATCTCACTATATTCAGTATAATTCACCAGGTCTCCCCCCAAAATTAATATTTACAACCTGGAATACCACGAACCTAAAATTATCTATAAAAACAAAAAATCTCCACTGGAGCAAAGGAGCAGAAAAAGCTGACACAATGTTTAAGGTGTAAAGCACGACAATTTAATCCAATAAGTTTTTCGTTCAGCAAATAGCTAAACATCTGACAAACAAGAAGAACCAATAAAACAGCTTAAATGGTACAGAAGTAATTATGTAAAATCAATTATTCAATCATATTAAACAATCAATTAATTCCCTCCACTGTCTTATGAAGAAACAAAGCTAACAAACCTAATTAAAACACTGTTAGAAATACTTTTAGATGTTACTATAAAACTGATATTTAATATTTTATAAAATTGTAAATTTTTAACTTTAAAAGAACAATACTGTACAAAACCATGTAGCCGTTTACTAGAAACCTTTACAATAGTTAATCAAAAAAATTCAACACACAAAAAAAATGTGAAACTAAACATTTAAACAAAACATAAGAAAACTCTCTCACGAACGTGTTAAACTCTTCAACTTCAATATGCAGCCCAATGGCAATTTTTCATTGATGCCTGGGGCTCTATATGACTAATTTCAGTTGCCACAGTAACTCTTGTTGTTCCAACAGTAACTGGTAAGGACAACCTTTTACATCTGGGGATATCTGGTCAAGGACTCATGGTTTTCATTTACATGTCTAGCTAAAGCATTTTCCAACTTCTTCTTAATGTGGTAAATGTGTTCATATACCTTATCTTTAAACTTCCTGTCAGTCTTGCCTACATAAAATGCAGGACATGACTGACAGGAAGCCAGATACACAACAGATTTTGACAGACAACTATACCTCCCTCTTAGTTTATAGGTCTTACCACTAATCGTAACAGAGGTTCCAGTGGCTATATACCTACAAAAATTACAGGCCTTACATTTAAATGTCCCTTCTATTCTATCTGACCCGACTTTGACAGTTTCCATAATACTCTTCAAATTTCTACCTCTTTTACATATGACCATAGGTGCACTACCTAACTTACTGGTCAAATCTGTCTCAAAAGTAAACAAATTCCAATTTCTACATAAAATACCTTTTATTGAATAAGCTTCTAAACTAAATGGTGTAGTAAAGCCAAGGTTAAAATTACATGTCAAAAATTATACATTAATGATGTCAAGGGGGGATGTATTATTACCTATCCACTCAGCTGTAGCCGGTGTGGAAACCTGTCTTGCCAATAAAGGAGGATAAACCCCTAAAGTCCTTTTATACTGTACTTCTTCAATAAGATCATTCAACAAGCTATCTGGGTACCCCCACTAGAAAACATACCTCTCAACACGTTGCATTCTTCAAAGAACACTTCATCATTAGTTACCACATGGGCCGCACATACCAACTGTCCCTTTACGACACTCTTTTTCTGTTGGTACAGATGAGCACTTGTAAAATGTAACATTGTGTTGGAGTACGTTTCCTTACAGTGAATTTTAGCCACAAACTGCTTATTGTTCGAATCCTTAGATAACTCACGTCTAAATAAGCTATTCTATCAATAGATACTTTGTGGGTAAACTTTAGACAGGTTGTACTGTTATTTTGTCTAAGAAGGTGTTAATATCAGACATAACACCATCAAATATTATAAAAATGTCATCCAGGAATCTGGTGTAAAATTTGATCTTGTTTAGGGTCCCCGGTTAAAAGAAACAAATGCTCCCATTGAGCCATAACTAAATTGGAAACACTTGCACCGCATGGGGGCCCCATAACTACACCGACCTTTTGTAGATAGATTTCATCGTCTAACAACACAAAGTTACTGGTTAGCATTATGTCAAGCAGTTCTTGAACTAACCTCACCTCATTGTTCTCTGCACCATGGTAGAACATTCTTTCTACAACCCATTCAATTCCCGCATTGTGGGGTATAGAAAAGTACAATTCAACATCTACTGTTTGAAATGTTATGTTTTCATTAAATGGAATTCGACTGATAGCAGACAAAAATGCCCACGAGTCTTTGCAAATTTGGCCTTCCTTCTTCACATACTTTTTCAAAATGTTGTCAATGTACTTAGCACTATCATATGTTATGGATGATCTAGCATTCACTAATAATCTCATAGGGGGGTCCTCAAGACTCTTGTGTATTTTAGGGAGACCAAACGACGCCGGTATCTTAGGTGATAGTACTGACAAATAATTCAAAGTATTTAAATCAATAGTTCTTTCTAAAAACAAATCATTCATAAAATTGTTTATACGTTTATAAGAACCTACAATTATGCCCAGCATTTGACTTAACATGCTGAAAAAGTGCATTATGCATATCCTGTAGCGTAATAGCTGACAGGTGCTTCAAAATTCTTTATTTTAGCATACAGTTCATTTACCTACATAGAATGAGGTACAACATTGGCACAGAGCTAAGTAAATTATATTTTGTGTTTTACAGTCTGCATATCTATTAAGATAATACTCTACTAGTTACTGGATGTGAAAACAAATTGCTTTCCATAATAAATTAACAGGCTTTATAATGTCTACATTGAAAAGCTCCTTTTCACTGGCTTGTATTTCTATGCATGATCTTATGTTCCTGACTAAATAATTCCTTTAAGTTCTTATTCCTTTTAAAGCCAAAAGAAGGGTTCCTACCCACCACATTAACAATCCTATCATCAGTTTGCAAAATTTTCCAATAGCGTCTAATAATGTCACATACATCCTGTATATCATTACTGTATGTTCAACATCAACCTTACATTACCATCTCTATTCGAAGCACTTATAGGAGAAATGTCAGTTTCAGAGGGCATTTCTGTAGAAAACCATGACTTAGCTTTGCCCCTTCGGTGACATTTACTGCTGCTTATTGCTGCTTCGGTTTTGTTTTTATAGCCTCTTTTGTTCAAATTAAACCCTAATTCTGCAATTTCATTTTCAAAACATGCATCAATATTACAGAGGCTAGAGATCCCATTCACCTGGCCCTTAATTACATTATTAAATGTGTGTCCTGGGTGCATGTTATCATAGGCCAGAATGCTATTCTTCCAACAACTTTTTTTTTATACAATGAGGTATTATAGTTGCCCTCATTGTTTCTAGTTACACGCACATCCAGGAAATCGATGATCTCTACTGAGTATCGCATAGTAAATTTAAAAAAAACTTGTACTAGATTCCAAGTACATAACAACATTTTCTAAGTCAGTCAAGGTACCCTTCCGCAGGAAAAAGATGTCATCCATGAATCTAACGTAATGACATAATTCTTTCCATGCATGCATCTAGTCAAAAATCACCATTTCCTCCAATAGGCAAGCACGAGGTTTGCGTATGAATTGGCACATGAAGTGCCCATCACAATCCCCTGCTTTTTGCCTACAGTCATTTCCATAGCATAGACATATATTGTTTTCTAAAATAAGTGACAATATATCACAAACAAGCCTTCTCTCGTTTGCCTCAAAATGTACCTTATTAGTCAGGAGGTATTCAATGGCCAATATACCATAAGCATTACTGATCACAGTGAACACATTTTAACATCCCATGTTACTAGTATATAATCTCGTTTCTCCTGTGTAATCAAAAAATCATGCAGACCAGTTAAAAAATGGCCAGTGTCCTTTAAAACTAGTATTAGAAGTTTTCCCTAGAATATTAGAGTACATTCTATCCATATGGATAGTTGCTCAGTAATCCATCCCCTCCGCAAGACTACAATCTGTCTCATTGGAGGGTTCCTAAGATCCTTATGCACCTTAGGAAGTGCTTTAAATATTGGGGTAACAAGATGTTCAATCAGAAACATTTTTAATAACTCTTCATTAAAGATTAGTTGTTGGAAGAATAGCATTCTGACCTATGATAGCATGCACCCAAGACACACCACTCAAGACACACTTTTGAGAATATAAATAAGGGCCAGGTGAATAGGATCTCCTGCCTCTGTAATACTGATGCATGCAATTTCAACAAAAGAGGCTATTAAAAAAACAAATAGAAAAAGCAATAAGCAGCAGTAAATGTCACCAAAGGGGCAAAGCTAAGCCATGGTTTTCTACAGAAATGCCCTCAAACTGACATTTCTCCCATAAGTGCTTTGAATACAGGGGATAATGTAAGGTTGATGTTGACATACAGTAATGATATACAGGGTGTATGTGACATTATTAGACACAATTGGAAAATGTTGCAAACTGCTGATAGGATTGGTGTAATATAGTGGGTAGGTACCCTTTTTTTGGCTTTAAAAAGAATAAGAACTTGAAGGATTTATTTAGTCAGGAAAAAAGTTATGTACTCACCATAATGTTCCATCTGAGTAGTTGTACTTCATTTGTCTTCAACCTTTGGGCTTCGGATCCAAGATGGATCCAACACGGCCACATAGCTAGCATCTTTGATCCGAGCTCTCAGCTCCTCCCCTCTACCCATAATGCCCTCCATCTCCTTCCTCCTTTCAGATAGAGTTTTCTGCTCACAACAGGACATAAAAAACAACCCAACAAGGCCTTACCACTACAAATAAAGGTCATACTCTGAACCAGAGAACATAAAGAATGGCCATGAAAGGTACACTTCTTCAGCACATCATCAGAACAATATTAACAAGGCGGGGGGAAGGAGGGGGATGGTTGAAGACAAACTAAGTACAACTACTCAGATGGAACGTTATGGTGAGTACATAACTTCTTTATCTGAAGTAGTTGACTTCATTTGGTCTTCAACCTTTGGGACAGAGTTCCCCAGCTGCTTAGCACCTGGGAGGCCCTCATGGAAGGATATTCTGGAGCATGGTGAAGCCAAAAGAAGCCCCACCTCTAGAAATTATATCCAACTTGTAGTAGGAAATGAAGGTATGAGATGAGGATCATATGGCGGCAGAGCAGATATCATCCAGTGAGACCCCCTGGACCAGAAAGCTGCCGAAGTAGCCACAGACCTGGTAGAGTGTGCTTTCACCTGACTCGGCGGAGAGAGCCCTCTTGCTAAATAAGCTCTGGTAATGCATTGGGAAATCCATCTGGCAATTGTGACTTTAGAGAGTGGTTTGCCCAAAAAGGGCTTAGCATAAGAAACAAACAACTGGTCAGACTTTCGAAAGGATATGGTCCTGTCCAAATAGAAACTTAGTTGTCTATGTAAATCTAGCAAGTGCAATTTATATTCCCCCTCATTCTGCAAATGTGGAAAAAAGACTGGCAGGTTGACAGACTGATTTATGTTAGCATCAGAAGCCACCTTAGTCAAAAAGGATGGATCGGTACATAAGGAGACTATCCTTATGGAACATCATATTTTATTTATTTATTTATTTTACATTTGTTGACCGGGATAGTCCGACTGGATGCATGTCCATTTTCAGCAGAGGCCAGAGGAGAAAAGCTCCAAGGGTAAGCAGATACAGCATTACATAATACCAGCATTACATATTGCAAACAGACTATTTACAGAGATTACATAAGTAAGCAAGTTAAACAAGTTCCACAGGTTACAGTTAATCCTGAGCACAAGTCAGGATTAAATTAAATTACACAGTAAACTGGTTAACAGATTTTTACACATTCTAGAGAGAGTTAGCCAGGCTTGATACATTGACATAGCCAGTTAAGTGATAAATGTTGTTTAAGTCTAGTTTTAAATTGACCTAAGGTGGAAAGTAAGGTAATATCAGCTGAAAGAGAGTTCTAGGATCTACTTACAGAGTTTGCAAAGGGAGAATCACCGGCTGTGTTATTAATTTTGCTAGTCTGAATTAGTAGTTTGTTAGAGGATCGAAGCGGTCTAGGATTGTTATAGGGGGTGATAATATTTTTAAGTGCAGGAGTATTGTCCGGATTATAGAGGATTTTATAGGCCATAATCAGTTGGTTATACTGGATTAGGCTGGGTAGTTCAAGCCACCCAAGCTGATTTAGATTGATGCAATGATGCATCCTAAAAGGCAGTCCAGTGGCAAACCTGGCAATGTGGTTGTAGCAAACTGAGAGTTTAAGGACAGTCTTGTTTAAATTCGAGAGTAGAGGGGATGCATACAGAAGGGGTGAAAGAAGGTGAGAGCGAGCTATGGCAATTTTAGCTGGAGGGGTTAGGAAGGCTTTTATTCTGTAAAGTGATCCTAGTTTTTTATTGATGGTTATAAGGCACTTTGATAGAAAGAGCTTGGAGTTCCGACACTCTCCTAGCAGAAGTGATGGCTACCAAAAAGGCAGTCTTCCAGGATAAATATTGTAAGTCAATTGCAGCTGAAGGTTCAAAGGGGGGAGAGACTAGAGCCTGGAGGACCACAGTAAGGTCCCACGAAGGTGTTGGATCTTTCACCATAGGGCATAGCAAAGTCCCTTTAATAAAGGTCTTGCAGAGTTTGGAAGACGCTAATGAAGTCACATCGTCATCGATATGGAAATTAGAAACAACGACAAAGTTGTACTTTTACAGTGGACAAACTTGTGCCCTGTTGGAAAAGATCTGCCAAAAAATCCAGAACAACCAAAGTTGGAGCCATAAAGGGGTCTAAGGCTCGCTGCGAGGAACAGATAGAAAAACGCTTCCATTTGCTACGGTAAACTCTTCTGGTGGACGACTTGTGAGCTGCAATCACGGGAGTCCTGACAATCATGGGAACTGGAGAAGCCATATTGTGAGCTTCAGACTGACCAAATCTGGATGAGGTATCTGCGAGGGATGTGAAATAAGATCCGGAACTGGATCTAGAGTCCAAGGAGGAACCTTATCGCGTGAGACCATAGGGATGGGAACCAGAATTGGCGAGGCCAGAATGGGGCAATGAGGAGGATAGTGCTCCCCAGTCTGCGAGCTTTCTGAAGAAACTTGGAAATCAAGGGCAGGGGAGGATAAACAGAGCAGACTGGGTAACCAAGCATGAACTAGAGCGTCTCTGGGGGCTTCCCACTGAGGGGGGTTCAGAGCAAAAAACTGGCTGCACTTCGCATTGGAAGGAGATATGAAGAGAACGCTGCAAGGATGACCCCCACCTGAGGAAGATCCGCTCTGCCATTGAAGGATTCAGAGACCAATCGTAAGGCAGAAGGATAGACCTGTTGAGCCTGTCCGCAAGAATGTTGGACCAACCCAGAATCTGCGTTGCTACCAGAAAATGACCAGTGGAGATCACCCACTCCCACACTCTCATGGCTTCATGACAAAGGGGTAGGATCTGGTTCCCCTGTTTGTTGATATACCAGACTACTGACATATTGTCCGTCTGAATGGCAATCATTCCTAGAGGAAGATGAGCCTGAAGAGCTTGCAACACTAGAAGCATCGCCCTCATCTCTAGTACACTGATATGTAAACGGGCCTCTGTTAGGGACCATGTGCCTTGGACCATCTGCCCCGAGCAATGCCCCCCCCCCCCACTTGAGCTGGGAGGCATCTGTGGTCACCGTGGTTTTTGGCAAGGGTGGAAGAAAGGGATGACCCTTCATGAGGTCCAGAGACTGAATCCACCACCGAAGGGAGTCCACACCAGAAATAGCCGGACAGAGTATGACAAAGGTAAATCCAGAAGACACCACTGGATGGCCAGGGTCCACTGAAGAATGTGCATGTGGAGACGTGCTAAAGACAATAATTGGATTGTAGCTGCTATAGACCCCAAGGCCCTGAGGACTGCTTCCGCCATCGGAACCTCTGTATGAAGGACCTGTAACACATGCAGCTTTAGACTGTGCACCCTCTGCAGAGTGAGAAAAATTTGCATTTGTATCATATCCAACCTTACTCCGATGAAGTCCAGGCTCTTAACCGGAGTCAGTGCTGATTTGGAAAGATTGATGGTTATGCCTACATGGTTGGCTAAATATAGAAAAGAGTCCCTGCCATGACATAGCAGATGCTTGGTCAGGGCAGCAAAGAGCCAATCGTCCAGGTATGGGAAAACCTGTATACCCTGAAGCCTCAGGTGAGCTGCCACTACTTCCATCACTTTGGTAAACACCTGGGGGGCAGTGGTGAGACCAAAGGGGAGAGGGCTCTGAACTGAAAATGACTGGCTCCTAGCTAGAAGCAGAGGAAGCTTTGAGTGCATCTGTCCATTTTGATGTGGTTGTAAGCGTTTTGGAGGTCAATCGAGCACATCAAGTCGTTTGTCTGCAGATAAAACAGGACAGAAAGGAGAGTGACCATCCGAAATTTCGTCTTGGTAACTACCAGGTTCAGGGTGGAAAGGATCCAGGATGGGTCTTAGATCCCCCATCTTCTTTGGCACTAAAAAGAACCTGGAGTATAACCACAATCTGGACTGGTCTGGGAGGACCCTTTGGATGACTCTTTCTTAGCAGCTTTTCCATTTCCAAGGCTGCTGCCTCCCTTTGAGCGGGTGGGACATCTGGGAGGTATCTGGAAACAAGTGGAGGCTGGGTAAAGGGAATGGAATAGCCTCTGAATATGATCTGCATCACCCAGCGATAGTTTGTAATGGACTCCCATGCAGCTGAGTGCAGTGAAAGGAGACACCCGACTGCCTCCAGAGAGGAGCAGTCGGGCAATCCCTCAGGGCTACTGCCCGGGAATGTCCGAGAAAAGTTCAAGACCCAGTATTTTTCGGACCCCCTCTGCCTCTGGGCCAGCACCTATCGTAACCCCCCTCTGCCTCTGGGGGATGAGTTGTCCTGAGTGTCCCAGGAAAACACCTGAGACTTTCGGAACCACATCTTCATCACTCACGGATTCCTAGAGAAGGATCTGTGGGGGGGGGGGCAGATCCCGATGGCAGACAGAGTCTTCCCATCCTTCTCACTCTGGATCAGTGTCTCCTTCACTGATTTCCCAAAAAGGAAAGCAGCGTCATATGGGGGCATTGGTAAAAGACGCCTTGAAGGGGTCAGAAATTTGACACAGCCGGTGCCAGGAATGACTGCAACACCTGTACCGATTGTCCTAGCGGTTCCCTCCGTAGCATGGGAGAGTTGGCACATGGACGTACTGGAGATGGCCTTCAGAGTGGCCATGCGGGTGGAGAAAGTTTTCTTGTCCACAGCAGACATGGACTCCGGGGTCGATTCAGTGACCTCCTTGACCAAGTAATGCTGCAATCAAGTCAGGTGTGCCATGCAGTTCAGCACCCTAACAGCAAAGGTTGCTAAAGCATACACCCGCTTCCTGAAATGGTCCAGCGTACGTGACTCCCAGTCAGGCGGGTGGACCGTACAGCCCTCCTGACCAAGCTCTTTCTTGGTGGCCACTGCCACGACCATAGCATCCACTGGGCACCCTTTAAACCAATGCATTCTGTCCGATGGAGGGCTAAGGACTTTGTCAGGCCATTTCGGGATGGGCTCCACCATGTCCGGTTCCTTCTACAGCCGAGATGTTGTAAGATCCACCAAGGGATCTGCAGGAGGGGACACCCAGAAGTAGATGGTCCCGTGCCAAATGCCTCGAGAAACACTGCTTCATCAGGGGGTTGGCTTTTGGGCAGACCACCCCCCCTCCTGGTGAAGGATTTCCATGATGTCTCCAAATGAGACATCCTTGGGGGGGGGGGGGGTTTGGGGGAAGCCTTCCCCTTCCTCCAACTCCGTGTCTGAAGTGAGGGATTCAGATGGGGAGTCCAAGTACCTCCTCTTGCACGCTCGTTTGCATGCAGCCTCTTCAGTGGGACTCTTTGGAGGACCCGCAAACTTTCTGTAGCTCTCCAAGTGGAGTGTCCCGGGGCAAAACTGGCACATGTTGTCCCTGAGACGACAAGACGGTCGGGACCGTACACAATCCAGAGGGGGTCAGGGCTGAATCCAAGGATGATATAAGTCAAGGTTCTAGAAGGAATCGAGAAAACCCTCTCCACCACATAGAATGCAGAGGGGGAATGAACCTCCTTAGCCAATCCCAATGTAGCCATACTCCTTTGAACCATCAGGGGAGTTGGAGCAGAGACCCTAGGAGCCAAGATGCTGAGGGAGACGCTGTGCTCCGACCCGCCAGCACCCCCTCGGATCCAACCCCAAGACTACTATGGCTCCGAGAGCTCGGATCCGATATGGTCAGATCCTACCCACTCAAGGCAACTGCCGGCATCGAGGAAAGGAGAACTACCATTGCCACCGATCCCTTGACTCCAAGGGACTTCGAATACAAGGGCTCCAAACCACCGGCTGGATCAGAGAAGGAGCTATGGGAGAGAAAAAAGGATGCGAGGCACCCCTCTGGAGAGAGAGGGTACTGGCAAGACCCCATCTGGATTTGGGTGCAGATAAACTTCCACATAATCTTGTCCATCTCTGCTTCACTAACGCTCTGGGTGGAGTAGGATGAAGACACCACAGAAGCAGGCCTAGATGTACGCTGGGGGGGGGGGGTGACAGGTGACCTGACCATAATGACCTCTGGCTCTGGGCAGAACCTTGGGGAGCGGAAACCAGGGGAACTAGGCCTGGAAACAGAAGCCAATTGTGGTGGAGGACCGGCCGGCGCAGAGCAGTCAGGAACCGCTTGCGGGGCCTATCTTTCTTGGCCTTCTCCACTTCCGCAGGCCTCTTGCTGGGAGTTTGAGTCCCTGAGGCCTGGGAAGGGGAAGACCATAGAGCTAGAAGAGGTGGGAACGGCCATTCCCGATGCAGGCAAAAGGCCCTTGACAATCAGTTTGTTCCTACTGTCCTGAAGTGCTCTGGAGTTAAACTCAGCACAGAGAAGACAGGAGGTATCAAGATGTGTGGCTCCCATACACGCCACGCACAGTGTGTGGCCATCAGCCGGGGAGAGCTTATGGCCACACTCTGAGCAATGCTTGAAACCCAGCTTGACACACACACACACACACACACACACACACACACACACACACACACACACACACACACACACACACACACACACACACAAAGAATAGAAAAGAAAGTTGTTTTTTTTTTAACCCGACTGTCGCGGAGAGGAGAGTAAAGAAAAGGAAAATGTAAGATTACAAAAGAGAAATCACTTACAAAACCCTCAAAAAAATTTGACCAGGAAACACTTCACTGCTAAGAGCATGGACCACGCTGCTTGCTATATCAGCGGCAAATGAGATCTTAAGGGAGGAAGGAGACAGGGGGAATTACGGGTAGAGGGGAGGAGCTGAGAGCTCGGATCAAAGATGCCAGCTATGCAGCCATGTCGGATCTGAATCCCATAGGTTGAAGACGAAATGAAGGCAACTACTTCAGATCATAAGATCCATGCATAGAAATATAAGCCAACGAAAAGGAACTTTTCAATGTAGACAATGTAAAGCCTGTTCATTTATCACGGAAGACAATTTGTTTTCACATCCAATAACTAGTAAAGAATACTATCTTAATAGCTATGCAGACTGAAAAAACATGAAATGTAACTTACTTAGCTATGTGCCAATGTTGTACCTCATTCTATGCAAGTAAAATGAACTGTATGCTAAAACAAAGGATTTTGAAGCACCTTTCAGCAATTAGGCTACAGGATGTGCACAATGCATGTTAAGTCAAATGCTGGGCATAACTTTAGGTTCATGGTATTGCAGGTTGTAAATATTAAGATTGGAGGGGTGACATGGTGAATTATACTGAATATAGTGAGATGAAATGGATAAATAGAGCCAACAGCTCATAAACCTCCTGGTTAAAATTATGTCACTCCTTTGAAACCTGCCTTAAAAAGAAGGAGGGGGCAATACTAGGTTGTGATACTAGAATGTCATTTGTTTAAATGTGATTTATCTGGAATGTGATTTTATCTGAGGAAGGGCTTAGTCCCAAAAGCGCTCATATACTTGTGATTTTAAGCCTGTGTTTTTATTAAAAGTTAAACGTTTATTCAGCCTGATGGTCAGACTGCTCGTTATGTGTTTTACTTTTGGTTTATTCTTGAGCAGTGAACCTTCAGTGGAGGATTCCATTACATTACTGTTTGCTACATTTGATTTTGGAAACCAACACACATGGCTGAACAGAGAAATAATGAGGTGGAACTTGAATATCGACCTGAAAGAAGACGGACTTTGTCAGCTACTGAAAGAATGAGAAGGAATGAGAAGTTATGTTTTTACCATAACGTTCCATGTTAGTTGTCTTCTTCTCGCCTTCTTTCTTGCTGGATGGGTTCGGAGCCGATCCTCGGCTCCGACTCGGCCTAATACTAAAGCTCGAGAGCTATTTTTACCGGCTCAAGGCTATGCTATGTCCCATAATGCTAGGCGTCATATACCCAGATCTCGTTTGATAGCTAACACTATGGACATATATGTCCCACCACAACAGAGAACAATCCACCTAATCATAGATACAAAAAGGAGAAGGATATATACATACACACACACATACATACATACATATATATATATATATATATATATATATATATATATATATATATATATATAAATATATATATAACCCCTCTAGAATAGCTAGCAAAAAAGAGGGCGCAAGGGAGCTAGCTGGAGAAATAACTGAGGTGGAAATAATTCTCACAAGGTACTCTAGATCTCCCAGGCTAGGGGTATGGAGGGTGGGACGTAAGAAAGAAGGTGGGAAGAAGACAACTAACATGGAACGTTATGGTAAGAACATAACTTCTCAATGTTAAGTTGTCAATCTCGCCTTCATTCTTGCTGGATGGGACAGCGTCCCTAGCACCTAAATCCTGGGTGGCTCAATGGAACAAACTGAGTACCGTGGAACCAAAATCAGCCCGACTTCTGGAGGCCATATCGAGCTTGTAATGAGAAATGAAGGTATGAGGAGAGGCCCAAGTGGCCGCTGCGCAAATGGAATCCATCGGCAATCTTGACTGAAAGGCTACAGAAGAAGCTAAAGCTCTGGTTGAATGGGCTCTAGGCTTAGTAGGAAGTTGCCTGTTCCTCAACTGATAGACCAACATGATAAGACAGGACAACCACCTGGACAAAGTTACCTTAGAGACTGGTTGGCCTTGCCTCCCTTCCGCATAAGACAGGAAGAGCTGGTTTGATTTTCTCATTTGCTTAGTTCTATCTAGGTAGAAGCGTAATTGATGGTGAACGTCCAAACAATGTAACTTTCGTTCAGCTCTATTGGTGTAATTTGGGAAGAAGACTGGAAGATCTATGGTCCGATTCAGATTTTCCTCTGAGATTATTTTGGGTAAAAAGGATGGATTAGTCCTAAGTCTTTGTGAAAAACAAGATAAGGAGGGCGAACGCAAAGGGCTTGAAGTTCCAAGACCCTTCTTGCTGAGGTGATGGCTACTAAGAAGAGTGTTTTCCATGAGAGCAACATCAACGAACAAGAAGCCGCTGGCTCAAAGGGAGGAAGAATTAATGAAGACAGTACCAAATTTAAGTCCCACGGTGGGGGAGGGTCCTTAACCGGGGGCCTAAGTAAAAGGGTTCCTTTTAAAAAGGCTTTGCAAAGTTTGTGGGACATGATACTGGTCTCTGACAAGCCAACGTGGAAATTTGCAATAGCTGCCAGTTGAACTCTGATGGTAGCTGAGGAGGAGCCCAATCGAAAGAGTTCTGCTAGAAACTCTAGAACTGTCTGGACAGGAGCTGTAAAGGGGGTCCACGTGCTTTTCCCCTGCCCAAACAGAGAAACGCTTCCGTTTGCTAGCACAAGTCTTTCTGGTAGTAGACTTGTGAGAAGTGAGGATGATATCGCGAACTGGTTGAGAGATAAAGGGAAGCCTGGCTAGGGTTGGAAGTGGAGTAACCAAGCTGTGAGGTTGAGAGATCGAAGGGACTGATGCAGCCCGCCCGATTGATGGGTCAGAAGATCTGGCACTGGGTCCAGATGCCAGGGCTGCTCCAGTAGATGGCGTAGCAGGAACGGAAACCAAATTTGTCGAGGCCAGTAAGGGGCAATGAGGATCATCCTGGCTGTCAAGGCAGTTGCTTTCTGGATTAATTGAGTAATCAAGGGAAAGGGGGGGAATGCATATAGAAGACCCCGGGGCCAATCGTGAACTAGAGCATCTCTGGGGGGTAGACCTGGGAGAGGGAAGGGGGTGAAGAAGTCTGGGCACTTGCTGTTTAGAGGTGTTGCAAAAAGGTCACAGCAAGGCTGACCCCACCTTCTGGAAATTCTTTCCGCTACTGTCTGGTTGAGAGACCACTCATGAGGCATGAGAATGGCTCTGCTCAGTCTGTCTGCTATGACGTTGGACTTCCCGGGAATATGCGTTGCTACCAGAAACCATTGAGAAGAGATCGCCCATGGCCAAAGTCTGAGTGCTTCTTGACATAGGGGGTAGGATCTGGTTCCGCCCTGCTTGTTGATGTACCACACTACAGACATATTGTCTGTTTGAATTGCAATAGTCCCGGTGGGTAGAGAGTCCTGAAGGGCCTGCAACGCTAAAAGTAACGCTCTCATTTCCAAGACATTTATGTGCAAGTGGTATTCGAAGGGTTCCCATGTGCCCTGGACTGTCCTGCCCCGAAAATGCCCCCCCACCCGATCAGGGAGGCATCCGTTGTCACAGTGGCAACAGGAGGAGGAAGGACCACAGGTCTGCCCTGGAGTACTTGAGGGGAGACCGTCCACCAAGAAAGGTGTCTTTTGCATGACTGAGTGATTAGAATGGTGTGTGACATGGGGAGCTGCTGAAAGGACCACTGGGAAAATAACATCCACTGCAGGATCCGCATATGAAAATGCGCTAGAGGGAGTAAAGTGATTGCTGCTGCCATGAGACCAAGTGTTTTTAGTACAAATCTGGCTTGGACTCTGGTCTCCTGTAATAGGATCTGAACATGGTTGCGAATTTCTGAAACTCTTTGTGTGGGTAGTTTTGCGGAGAGCTCCACTGTGTTTAAAACGGCGCATATGAAGGTAATAGACTGACAAGGCAACAATGCAGACTTTTCGAAATTTATAGAGATACCTAGCGCGTTGCACGTTTGTATAGCGTAATCTCTGGATTAGAGTAGTCGATGCCTGGTGGTGGCAGTAAGGAGCCAGTCGTCTAAATATGGAAACACCTGGAATCCTTGTTGTCTCAGGTGAGCCACAACCACTGCCATACATTTGGTAAACACCCTGGGGGCTGTGGTGAGGCCAAAGGGCAGGGCTCTGAATTGGTAGTGAATGGCTCCCAGCCGGAAGCGGAGAAACCTTCTGGAGCGCCTGTTCATCTTGATATGGTAGTACGCATCCTGAAGGTCTATAGAGCACATCCAATTGTCCTGACCCAGAAAGGTAGAATGGACTGTAGCGTGACCATCCGGAACCTCATTCTTTGAACTGACTTGTTCAGCCTGCTGAGATCCAAAACAGGTCTCCAGTCCCCTGTCTTTTTGGTACCAAAAAGAACTTGGGAGTAGATACCGGATCCTTGTTGGTCTGCTGGGACTGGATGGATGGCCCTTTTTCTTAGCGGCTTTGAAATTTCTAGTGCTGCTAGATTCCTCAGACCAGGTGGAACGTCTGGAAGGGGCCCTTTTGGCTGTTGTGGGGTGTGAGTAAAGGGAATTCTGCAGCCCTCGGATATGATCGACCGTACCCATTTGTCTTGCGTGAGGGAATGCCAGGCTTCTGGGTACAGTGACAGTCTTCCCCCGACTGCCTCCGAAGGTGGACAGTCGGGCAGCTCCTCAGGGGTGCTGGAAGGGTTTGTCAGAGAAAGATTCTCTGCTACGCTGATTCTGCAGACACCCCCTGCCCTCGGGCGGCGTCTATTATTGTTCCCTCCTCTGCCTCTGGAGGGAAGCTCACCACGTGCGTCAGGCACTACTCCCTGAGGTTTGCGGAACCACATTTTCCCACCTTTCTGACCCTTAGGGTATGGTCTAGAAGGGGTAGAAAAACTGACTCCTATGGCAGAGAGAGTCTTGCCTTCCTGCTCGCACCTGGTCAATGTATCCTTTACTTGAGGTCCAAACAAGGCAGAACCGTCAAAGGGGGTGTTAGTGAAAGATGCATTGAAGGGGTCGGCAAAGTTGCAAAGCCGCATCCAGGCGTGTCTCCTTAGAGCAACGCCCGTGCCTGCAGCCCTACTCGCTCCATCGGCAGCATAGGAAATGAGCCGCATGGAGGAGTTTACAATAGAGTTCAGGGTCCCTAGCTGGGAGTTGATCTTTTCCTGAGACCCCGCAGCTGATGGGTCCTGTAAGGTATCACCTAGTTCTTTGAGAAGGTCTCTCTGAAGACGGGTGAAATGGCACAAATAATTCAGCGAACGCATGGCAAAGGTCGCTGAAGAAAACATCCGCTTGCCGTACTTATCCATAGTCCTAGATTCCTTATTCGGAGGATGGACAGGAAATGAAGGGTCAGCCAACTCCTTCTTAGTGGCCGCCGCCACCACCATGGCATCAACGGGGATACCCTTAGTGAGAAACTGCTTGTCCGAAGGGGCTGTAATAAATTTTGTGGGCCTCCGGGGAGTTGGTTCCATAGTATCCGGAGCCATCCACGCTTTCCGAGCCACCATCTCTATGAGTGGGTCAAAATGAGGGGACTCCCAGGAGGTGGAAGGGCGAGAACGGAACGCGTCCAGGTACACCGACTCGTCCAAGGAAGGGTTGAGGGCAGACCAGTTCCCCCTCTGTTTAAGGATCTCTAGGATGTCAGAAAATGAGACATCCTCAGAGGGGGACCTTGGGGACCCTTCCGAATCATCCAGGTCGGTGTCAGATGTCACTGGCTCCGGGGAGTCCACATGCTTCCTCTTGCATGTCCTCTTCCGAGGGGGCTCCCCCGCAGGATCAGGGGAGGCCTCAGAAGAGGAGGATACGCCCAATGGGGCGACCTGTAGCGTTTGTTCTCCACGCTTAGGTTCGGGAGGGTAGGCAGAGGCCGAAGCAGGCACCATGGAAGGAGGGGCCGATCGTGGCGCCGGTATAGGAGCCAGCATGCTCCTCATGACCTCAAAGGCGCCCCTATCAGACAGAGAGGAGGGACCCAGCTCCGAAGGGTTGAGAGCTCCTCCCGGCACCGAGAGGGACGGCTCCGAGGCCGATGTCGGGGCCGAGCTCACCTGCGCCGACGCTCCGAGAGGGAGAACGGGGTCGGACAAGGGTCCGATGCCACTCGCCCCCTCGAATCCGACGAGGGATTTCCAGCGCCCGGATCCCTCCAAGGACAGAGCCAATGAAGGGATCGGAGCCGATGAAGGAACCGATAAGGGTGGAATCGGTTCTGACGCCCCCACGGTACCAACCCCGACGGCCTCCGGCTCCGAGCTCGAAGGAATAGTCGGAGGAGGAACTGGAGCAGGGGTTGCGGAAGCCGCTGTCTGTTGAGACGGGCTATGCAATAACTGGGCGAGCGCCTGCGACTTCAAAAGCCTACTGACTACCCTCTCGAGGTTGTGGTCCGAAAGCCTGGAAGATCTAGAGGAGTGAGACCTATGGCTCCGCTCCGACAGCAAAGGGGACTTTGGAGCCGACCTGACAGACTCCAATGAAGGAGATCGGGAGCGCTTTCGGCTTGGAGATGGCTCCGACGTCAAGGTCGGAGCCGACTGAGGCCTCAAGGTATCGGTTCCGACCGGAACAGACGAGGCAGAAGGTCCGCTCGGCGCCGGCTCCGGACATGGAGCAGACGGTTTGGCGGGCTTAGAAGGTTTTCCTGACAGAGGCTTGGTAGGAGAACCTTCGGGCTTCAATAAGCCCCTTAAGATGAGCTTATTTCTGCACTCCTGCAGGACTCTTGGGCTAAAAGCATGACAGATGGAACAAGAGTCCTGCAGGTGCAGAGGGCCCAAACAATACACACAAGAAGTGTGACCGTCTGTCAGAGACATCTTCTGACAGCACGAGTCACACTTCTTGAATCCCGATATCTTGGTATTCTTAGACATGATACCACAGGAACGGGACAACAAAGTCTAAACAAGTATACAAACACACACACACAACACTTGACAGACACTCTTAAAGTTACTACAATAAAACAAAATTCCACACACACCTACTAAAGGAACCTGTATAAACCTACTGTACAAAACTACTATAAAAAGGGGGGGGGGTTAAGGCCTAACCACCTTAAGGGTGGAAAAGAGTAGGAAAACTACTAATAAAGGGAGGGAAGACTAGTCGGGAGACTACTAGAAAAAAATCTAGGGAAAAAAACAACTATAATCATAAAAAATTTTAAATACGAACTGGAGACGGTGAAAATGCAACCTCGTAGCTGAAGCGGCAAACGAGATCTGGGTATATGACGCCTAGCATTATGGGACATAGCATAGCCTCGAGCCGGTAAAAATAGCTCTCAAGCTTTAGTATTAGGCTGAGTCGGAGCCGAGGATGCCTCCGAACCCATCCAGCAAGAATGAAGGCGAGATTGACAACTTAACATTGTAAGTTAAACCTACAATCCCTTGTAGGCTTTGGATATGGGCATTTTGGCAAAAGGGTTAATGGACAATGACTCTAATGTAAGCAATGAAATAGAATTTTCTGAATTACTAAGCACAATGCAGAATTTACTAATGAAGTTAAAACATTTACAGTGGCAAAAGTTTCACCATGAAGCATGCTTAGAGCATAAAATTGTTCCAAGACGGTTACGAGTACTCTGCATGCCTACCCAAGGTGAAACGTATCCAGAGCTGCTATCAGAATGGCAGTGTATTAACCTCAAAACTAGCTTTTCATACATGAGATTACTAATTAAATTCTTTTTGCCAAAGGAAAAGAGGCTAGTTGATGATCTTGATCTTCTGCAGAGAAGAATAGAGACTACTTATACTGGTGAACACCATGCACAGAAACTGGAGGAGATTTTCTGTGCTGTAGTTGCCTATGATGTTAGATTACAATAAATTAAAACCAGAAAAATGGAGAGGGATTATAACGATTTTGCTACAGGAAATATACTTAAATGGCCGCGAGAATTGCGACGAGGGTTGGGAGCAGAAAAAAGAACAAATGTGCCTTCTCAACCTTCCAGAATGCATAGTGAAAGTTTATCTGTTGCAAACGAACATGAAATTGCGGTTTCAATACAAATGGATAACAGCATGGTTGCCACGGCAACCGGGAATGAACAGAGCATGTCCGAAAGTTTGTTATCCACGCAACATACTGAAAAAGGGTCACCTGACTCGTGACAAACTTTAAACAACATGGCGGAAGAAAGTACAGTTTTGTACCTACCATAAATGTAGATGTCCGAACTGGATAGCATCTGCAGTCATAACAAGTGGGTTGTCCTGTCGTCAGGCAGCCCTTCAGTCGGCCGGATTCCAAAGTCCGGGTCCGGCTTCGGCTGATGTCGCACTCCACCCGACGTCATCTCTGTTGGACTTCGGGTATAAAGGCATCAGCCGACGCCATTTTCCTCAGTGTTTCTTGCCCCAGATGCCAGTAGCCCTCTTGCAGGCTAAAATTTGGATAGATGCCAATGTTTCCAAATAGATAGAGGTAAACACAACAATAAGCATGTATGTACATATACACAAACAAATACACCATAAAAGACTCCCCCCCAACAGCTAGCTATTAGAAGGGTAAACACCCTAGGAGTACCACAGAGGGATGGAGGGAGGGTAATCCTGACTGCAGATGCTATCCAGTTCGGACATCTACATTTATGGTAGGTACAAAACTGTACTATGTCCTTCATGGATGCATCTGCAGTCATAACAAGTGGGTAGAATACCATAGCCAACTAGGGAGGAGGATAAAAGTAGATTATGGTGTGTTTAGGATCCCTTGCAGTACAGCAGTGGCAAACCCTGCTCGGGATCTGGAATATAGAGGCAAATTATAATGCTTGGCAAATGTATGCACGGAGGTCCAAGTAGCCGCCTCAATAATGTCTTTGGTTGCCACTCCTCGTAAGAAGGCTGTGGTAGTGGCTGTTGCCCTTGTAGAATGAGGTCTTATGTTCTGTGGGATTGGTTTTCCATGGAAGGAGTAACAGAATCGTATGCAATTTCCTATCCATTTGGAGATTGTCTGTTTGGAAATAGCTTTTCCTTCCCTTCCTGTTGCATAGGCTACAAAAGTTGGTCAGTCTTTCTGCTATTTTTGTTCTGTCCAAGTAGTAGCGTAGCTGTCTATGTACATCCAAGGTATGCAGTATTCTTTCCCCTCTGTTTTGTGGGTTGGGAAAGAAGGTAGGTAGGTGGATTGTCTGGTTTAAAGACACTCTGGATACCACCTTAGGCATAAATGTAGGATTAGTCCTCATGGACACTCTATCTTGGTGGAAGATTAGGAAGGGTTGCACTGCCATTAAGGCCTGTAGTTCTGAAACCCTCCTTGCTGAAGTAATTGCCAGTAGGAAAGCAGTTTTCCATGACAGGTGTTGTAGGTCTGCTGTTGCTGCTGGTTCAAAGGGTGCTAGTGTCAACTTTTCTAGCACAAAGTTTAAATCCCAAGCTGGTAATGGTGGTTTCCTTGGAGGTTTTACATTCTTGATTCCTCTGAGGAATTGCCTGAGCAAAGGGTGCGAAAAACAGGTGTATCAAAGCTGTATTCTGCTGAAATAGCTGATGCATGTATCTTGATGGAGGAGTAGGACAGGCCTGAATGAAGAAGTTCGCCAGATACTCCAGAATGTTAGGCATATCTATGTTTGACACATCTTTTCCTCTTTCCGTACTCCAGATGACAAACCTTTTCCATTTTCCAGCATAGTTCCTTCTTGTTGAAGGTCTGCGTGCTTCAAGAATAATGTCTTTAACTCTTTGGGAAAGTTCTGGAATAGCTGCTGTTATGTGATGTTCCATGCAGCCAGTTGCAAGGTTTTAGGTTTGGATGTATGATGCTGTAGTTGTTCTGCGTTAACATCAAAGGCATCAGGGAATTGTCCACATATTGTTCGAGACATGCTCCTCAGTAGTGGGTACCAGTGTTGTCTTGGCCAGTTTGGAGCTATCAGTATTATCCTTGGACGTTCTTCCTTGATTTTCAGTAGTACCTTGTGTATCAAAGGAAGAGGCGGAAATGCATATGCTGTTAGGCCTTTCCAGTTGGAAGAGAGTGAATCCACTTTCCATGCTAATGGGTGGAATGTCCTTGTGCAGAATTTTTTGAGCTGGTGATTGAGAGGTGATGCGAATAGGTCTATCTGTGGCATTCCCCATTTCTTTGAGATGGTCTTGAAGATGTCCGGGTGAAGCTTCCATTCGTGGGCATCCGAAGTGGTTGTGCTTAATATGTCTGCTAGGGTATTGTCTTTCCCTGGTACAAATATTGCCTGTAACTGGATGTTGTAGCTGAGTGCCAGGGTCCACAGCTCCAAGGTCATTCTGCATAGGGGGTATGAATGAGTGCCTCCCTGTTTGTTGATGTACCACATGACTGTGGTGTTGTCTGTCCTTATCATCAACTGGCCCTCTTTGAGAAATGGTTTGAACTTTTGGATTGCCAGTTTTACTGCCAGCATTTCTTTTAGGTTGATGTGCAGTTGAAGTTGATCCTGTGTCCACAATCCTTGCACGCATTTGTCCAGCATGTGGGCCCCAGCCTAGGTCTGAGGCGCCTGTTGTGATGGTCTGGCTTGCTTGACATCTGCGAAAGGGTAGGCCTGGGTTTGACTGGCATGCCTGAGCCCACCATAGGAACTCCTGTTTTAAGCATGGAATTAGTGGGATTTCTGTTTCTAGACTGTGTCTGTGTTGGGACCACAATTTCTTTAGGTACCACTGTAGTTTTCTCATATGTAGTCTGGCAAATGGAACCAAGATTATGCATGATGCCATGAAGCCCAAGGCCTGCAGTACTTTTCTTGCTGTTAACTTGTTCAGTTTTGTTAGTGCCAAGAAGTATAGAGGGAGTTCTTTTGTTTTTCTTTAGTCAGGAATGCCATTTGTTTTACTGTGTCCAATTCAGCCCAAGAATGTCCTTGTTTGGGATGGTATCAGCCTTGACTTTTGTAAATTGACTGTGTATCCCAGTGCTTGTAGCAAGTAAATGACCCTTTGTAAATCTGTTGTCAGCTTGCTTTTGTTGTCCCCTTGTAGCAGGCAGTCGTCCAGGTATGGGTAAATTTGAATTCCCTGAAGTCTGCAATGTGCGATTACTGATGCCAGGCATTTTGTGAATACTCTGGGCGCAGTAGATAAGCCAAAAGGCAATGCTGAGAATTGATAGTGCTCTGATCCTGCAAGAAATCTGAGGTATCTTCTGCAGATTGGTCGAATGGGGACGTGCAGGTATGCCTCCTTGAGATCTAGAGTTACCAGCCAAGACTCCTTGCCCAGCATGGGAAGAAGTTGCTGTAAGGTCAGCATTTTGAATTTTGGGACAATGATGTATGTATTTAAGGTGGACAGGTCGAGAATTGGTCTCCAACTTTTTCCTTTCTTGGAACTAGGAATAGTCTGGAGTAGAACCCTTTCCTTGCTCTGCTGTTGGCACTCTTTCCACAGCTCTCATGTTTGCTAACTCCATTATCTGGCGTAGAGCCTCTGCTTTTTGATTTGGAGGTAGATTTGGCATTCCTCTTGACTGGAATAGTGTGGAAGTGAAACCGTAGCCTTGATCTATGGTTTGTAAAATCCACTTGTCCTTTGTTATGTAGTGCCAGTTCTTTGAAAATAAGGTTAACTTTCCGCCTAGAGGAGCTGCTATTTGTTCCCTGGTAGGCGGATTTAGGTTAAGTCACTGTGGTTGTGTTGATGTAGTGGCAGTGGCTGTGTCTGTGCCTCTGTTGTTACCTTGCCACTGTCTTCCTCTGTAGGCACCTCCTCTGGATTGGTTTCTGCCTCTGGAACGCCTATTCCTGCCCCTTTGAAATTTTGTGGAGTCTGGAAAGGACCAATTTTTGCAGGCCAGTTCCTGCTAAACCTTGGGGTTGAACCTGCAAGAAATCTTTAACAGTTTGAACAGATTTTGCCTTTTCTTCCATTTTCTTCATAACCTGCTGGGCAGATGTACCAAACAAACTTGTCTTGTCCATAGGAGCATCTAGCAACTTAGCTTTAACATGATCCGGTAAAGCTTGTTCCTTTAGCCATGCATGCCTTCTTATCACTGTGCCTGTCATGGCTGATCTAAATGAAGCCTCCAGTGCATCATAGCCACATTTTAAGGAATGGTTGCTAACCTGTTGTATGTTATTTACCATCTCTAATACATATTTCTTATCAAGAGATTCATCAGTGGTTAGTTTTTAGTTAACTGATCCAGCATAAACTCTTGGTATTGTATCATGTGAAACTGACAGTTTAAAGCTCTAGCTGAGAGAGTAGCTGAAGTGTAGACCTTTTACCCCATCTGTCTAATGACCTTGCTTCCCTTTCAGAAGGAATAGGGTTTTAGCTATGGTCGCTGCTACTGCCTTGGGGCCCTGGGATATAGTTTCTGGGTCTGCAAGTGGAGCCTTGTAAAGGTGGTGATGAGTATCTGGCACCCTGTAAAATCTGTCCGGTTTGGCAGGGGCTGGGGTAAAGAATCTGGAGCGGAGCAAACATCATTGAAAGCATCATCCACCACAGAGAGAACAGGGGTATAGCTAAGGGCCTGTGCTGTGGGAGGTGCAGAAAAGTCCTAAGTCTTTTCTGGAGTCTGAAAAATCCTGTTGCTGCCATTGGAACTGTTCTCGCATGGCATGCAAGGTTTCCAAAGGAGAATTCTTCTGGTGGGGAAGCAGCTGGGATGGATTCTTCAGCTTCAGAATCTTCAAAATTGGAGAAGAGAGCCTCTGGCTGGTCAGTTATGTATGTTTCATCTGCAGAATCATCAGAGGTCACTGGCTCGGGGCTCTGCCCTAGGTCTCTTCTCTGGGGGCTGAGAGGCCCTGTCTGGGTGAGATTGAGATCCTATAATTAAAGAAATTAAATCTTCTGCCAAAGTAAGCATTTGAGAACTAGAAGAGGGTCTGGATGTGGGTGGTTTAACAGGCACTGTTTTAGTAGTCTTGGCTGCTTTAGCCCTGGCGAAGGCCTTAATGGACATGGCTGCTGGAGGCCTAGCAGCACCACGTGTTGGGGTAGAAACATCCAAGGGGATGGTGTCTGATAAGTCAACCACCGTAGTGGGTAAAATTTCTGAGGTCGTTTCAAGAGATGTAGCAGGGGCCTCAGTTGTAGGAATAGGTTCAGCTGTACTTTGTTCAGTTTTCTCGGTTTCGCCGAAACCGAGACACTCGCGTTTGCTTGACCATGGTTTCGCCGAAACCGCGGACCGCGAGTGTCGGTCTTTATCTTTGCGTTTTTGCTAGATTGGGTAGTCGGAGGATCCGACGGCATAATGTACGCAAAAACAGAACCGAAAAACTGTTCTGCAAACTCCGACCGACGCCTAAGCGCTCGCCGGTTGAAAGAAGCACAGGCGAACAGGCTGCTACGCCGTGGGCTGGGCCTAAACAAGGCAGACAGTAAGAGTGGAAATCTTTATGAGGTATTTGTTTCCCACAGTTTAAACAATTGTTAACTTTTTCTGACATCGGCTGAGGCAAGAAAGAGTCCCCAACGGGTACTTAGCTTTAGAAGTCTTCAAGTAGTATTCGGTAGAAGTAATCTCTGGCTCCGACCGACCGCCACTTGCGAACAGCTTCTGCTTCGGGCGCCACGCGGCAAGAAAGACTGAGGAAAATGGCGTCGGCTGATGCCTTTATACCCGAAGTCCAACAGAGATGACGTCGGGTGGAGTGCGACATCAGCCGAAGCCGGACCCGGACTTTGGAATCCGGCCGACTGAAGGGCTGCCTGACGACAGGACAACCCACTTGTTATGACTGCAGATGCATCCATGAAGGACATCAAGAGAGACTTGGGGCATGGCCGATGGTATTTGCTTCTACAACCAAGTCTTCTTTTCCAATTCTACTGGTGCTGGTGAAGAAAAAGATGAATTGGAAACATTACTCCAGCAGCAGAGAATTCAAGAAATGGAAAATATCAATGTGACTGGTGACGGTTTCAATATTGTTTACAATATATCTGACTATGCACTTTTTGAGGAACAAATGTATATTTTAAACAAAAGATTGATGTTTGTTCCGAGTGTAGGGTCTGTATATAATGAAGTTGTAACAGACTTGATGTTGTTTGGTAAAAATGTTTCAATGAAGCAAATGTTTGGCAATAGTACTGGTAAGCAACACGTTTTATTAAGACTACCAAGTATTTTCATACCCATTATGAATCCTAGTGCTTGTACTTTTCTGAAAGTCTGTGAAGATGAACAGAGTACGTTTTTTAATACCAAATGCAAAAACAAATTACAAATTAACACCTTCACAGACAGATGCCCTAAACTCTTTAATATGTGATAATAGAATAATAATTAGACCCGCCAATAAAAGTGGAGCTGTGGCTGCGATGAATCAAGAGGTTTATAAAGAAAAGATTTTAACTCTTCTACAGGATAGATCTACTTTTATGCAGATTTTCTCCTTTAAATTTAAAACTATAATTAACAAAATAAGGAACATGTTAATGTTGTTAGCACAGGAAGGCAAATTTTTTTTTCTGATTGAACATCCTATTACCCCAATATTTAAAGCACTTCCTAAGGTGCATAAGGATCTTAAGAACACTCCGATGAGACTGATAGTCTCGGGGAGGGGCTGGATTACTGAGCACCTATCCACATGGATAGAATGTATGCTAAAATAAGTATTAGACGTTTTCCCTAGAATATTAAAGGACACTGGACATTTTTTAAACTGGTCTGCATAGTTTTTTTGCTTACACAGGAGCAACGAGATTATGTACTAGTAACACTGGATGTTAAAAATGTGTTCAGTAATGCTTATGGTACATTGGCCATTGAATACATCCTGACTAATAAGGTACATTTTGAGGCAAACGAGAGAAGGCTTGCTTGTGATATATTGTCACTTATTTTAGAAAACAATTTCTATGCTATGGAAATTGCTACGGGCAAAAGGAGGGGATTGCGATGGGCACTCCATGTGTCAATTCATACGCAAACCTCGTGCTTGCCTATTGGGAGGAAATGGTGATTTTTTTGACAAGATGCATGCATGGAAAGAAAAATTATGTCACTGTTAGATTTGTGGAAAGGGTTGCCACCTTTTCAAATGCCCAAAGTGGGACATTTTTTGTAGAAATGTGAGATTTTGCAGAACAAAACATGCCCACAGCCAGTGCAAAGGACAGAACTTCACGTTTTTGCTAAAATAAAAGGTTATTTTATAGTATTTGAGCTGTTTATGCTATGTTGTATAGTATTTATGTGTTCCAGATACAAAATAACTGTCTTATGCAACTACTAAAGAAAACTTAAATATATTTTGTCCTAAAATATCAGGACATTTGATATTTTTTAGTTTTTTTTCGCAGGAAACAACTGCCCAGAGAGGACAGGTGGTAACCCTATTTGTGGATGACATCTTTTTCCTGTGGAAGGGTACCTTGACTGACTTGACTGACTTAGAAAATGTTATGTACTTGGAATCTAGTACAAGTTTTTTAAAATTTACTATGCGGTGCTCAGTAGAGAGCATAGATTTTTTGGATGCGCATCTAACTAGACACAATGAGGGCAATTATAATACCTCACTGTATAAAAACAATTGTTGAAGAATAGCATTCTGGCCTATGATAGCATGCACCCAAGATACACTTTTGATAATATAAATAAGGGCCAGGTGAATAGGATCTCTCGCCTCTGTAATATTGATGCATGTTTTGAAAACGAAATTGCAGAATTAGGGTTTAATATGAACAAAAGAGGCTATAAAAAAAAAAAAAAGAAGCAGCCATAAGCAGCAGTAAATGTCACTGTAGGGGCAAAGCTAAGCCATGGTTTTCTACAGAAATGTCCTCTGAAACTGACATATCTCTCATAAGCACTTCGAATAGAGGGGATAATGTAAGGTTGATGTGGACATACAGTAATGATATACAGGGTGTATGTGATATTATTAGACGCAATTGGAAAATTTTGCAAACTGATAAGATTGGTAATATAGTGGGTAGGAACCTTCTTTTGGCTTTAAAAGGAATAAGAACTTGAAAGATTTATTTACTCAAGAACGTAAGATCATTCATAGAAATATAAGCCAATGAAAAGGAATTTTTCAATGTAGACAACGTAAAGCCTGTTCATTTATTATGGAAAACCATTTGTTTTCACATTCAGTAACTAGTAAAGAGTAGATATGCAGACTGTAAAACATGAAATGTAGTTTACTTAGCTCTCTGCCAGTGGGATTTTGAAGCACCTTTCAGATATTAGGCTACAGGATGTGCACAATGCACTTTTTCAGCACGTTAAGTTAAATGCTGGGCATAATTTTAGGTTCATGGCAGTGCAGGTTGTAAATATTAGTATCAGGGGGAGACATGGTGAATTATACTGACTACAGTGAGATGAAATGAATAATAGAGCTAACAGCTCATAAACCTCCTGGTTTAAATGGTGTCATTCATTTCAAATCTGCCTTAAAAAGGGGGTACAATACTAGGCTGTGATTGGTTGTTCATTTGTTTAAATGTGATTTAATTGGAATATGATTTTATCTGAGGAAGGGCTTAGTCCAGAAAGCACTCATACTTATGATTTTAAGCCTGTGTTTTTATTAAAAGTTAAAAGCTTATTCAGCCTAGTGGTTGAACTGCTCTGTGTCTTTCAATAGCTTCTAACACAACTAAGTTAAGCAAAATGAATGCCCTTGTACAAGCATCTTTGTCAGAAAAAGCTGCTTGTATGAAAATATCGTATTCCTGCTCAAATATTCTCCAATTCTCTGCTATATTATGATCAGACACAAGTGGACTAGGTCTGCGAAATGCCTCTGCCATCTCAACACACCGCAGTGAAGGCGCTTGAAATTATGTACGAACATACACACATAAATATGCCAGAACTTTGTGCCAAAAACAATAGTTGTGTAAAATCTCACCATAACCATAGATGTCATTTTCTTTCATTTTGCAGTATTCTTACTGTGGGATCTTCCGCCTCAGGTGACCTGAATGTCGGCTCCTGTGCAAAAGCTTAAGCCTGGTTGCTGTTATAGTGTGTGAGAAGTCACACATAGGGCCATAAACCAGGGGCCTTAAATGTGACGTCTGCATGCACAAACCTCAGAACTAACTGCCCAGTCGACAGTAGTCTGGGTAGTGCCCAATTATGTCCTCTAGACTGGTGAAATGCAACAGATTGCCCAGTATGACCACAGTGTAAGTAGTGCCCCAAGATGCTCCACAGGCAGGCGAAAGGTAATGTAGGGGGATAGGTGGGAGGGAAGGAATACTGCAACATGGAAGAGAAAGACATTTATGGTTATGATAAGATTTTACACAACTACTGTTTCTGTTGTCCCGTTCAATTCTCAGCTAGAGCGTCTTCTGTGTGGAGACATGCATGAATGGGCGTACCTTCGTTGAAGGTTGTGCGTCAGGGCCGGCAACTCTGCATGTAAAAATCTACTGCCAATCATTAGCGGACCGGAGATCCGCTGTGGTGACCCCTAACTAGGAAAAGCCGAAAGACACAACAACAACAACGACTGTTTCTGGCATGAAGTTCTGGCATATTTAACTATTCTACGTCTTTCTATTCTCATGTTGCAGTATTCCTACCGTGGGAGAGTACCACAGCTTAAGGAGGAGGAAGGGTGGAGGAAGAGGTAACAGCTTCTGCAGCATTGCCCTTGCAAATCCTGCTCTGGCTCTGAAGTTATGGTCCAGTTTATAATATTTGGCAAAGGCTTGTATTGAGGACCAGGTGGCTGCCTCAATGATGGTAGTTGTGTCCAGGCCCTTGAACAAGACCCTAGAAGAGGCTACTGCTCTAGTAGTGCTCGCCCTGACCCTCAGATGCAAGTGTTTTCCATGGTAGGAATAGCAGAAGCAGATAGCTTTCCTAATCCAGCAGGAGGTAGCTTGTTTGGATACTGCCATGCCCAGGGCGCTGGGATGGAAGGACACAGAGTGGATTATACTTTTTAATGGTCTTAGTCTTGTCCAAATAGAACCTCAGCTGCCTGTGGACACCAAGGGAGTGCAGTCTTCTCTCAGTCATTTTTAGGAGATGGAAATAAGGTGGATACGTGAATAGATGATTTGGTGACAGTTCATTGATAAAAAAAAAATAAATACAAATGAAGAAAAAACAGCAAGTATCCCAACACTCTCCATATCACTACATCGTAAGAAAACAGATGTAAATCTTGAAAGAAGTGGAAAAAATCTAACGGTTTCCTAACAGTCTAATTAAAACACATCCATATCAAATGATCAACAGAAAATATCTATGGAACGAATGGCCTCTTGAGAAAGTACAACTTCAAGTCTTCCCTTAATATAATCTGAAAATGTGAAACAAAATGTCCTTGCATATAAGTATATATGTCTGAAAATTATATCACATACATCATACATTTGTGTTCATCAATAAAGTTGAAATGCATGTTGCAGTAATGCAATTTGTAAACCACTAGATGGCAATACTTTCAAACTTCTGTGATGCCACACACAACTTCTCTGCGACTATACTCAACAATTGAGCTTTGCTACAGAAATGTGGATTACAGAAAAAGCATTACTGTTCTCTGAATCAGTTACTCCACACATCAGTAAGTAGGCTACCATTTACTTAAGAAGGTAACAGGGAATAAGTCAATGGCACTTTTATGGAGCTGTACAATGGTCAAAATGAAATCAAATTGCCAGTGGGCTCTTCAAGAACTGATTAAATGGCAGCTAAGACTCGGTGTGTGACCCTTGCTTAAGACTGATATATGCTCTAAAGGCTAACCATTGCAGAAAGCTTTAAAGATTAAAAGTAACCCTAAGGACCACATCCTCTTAGGGAACTAAAAGTGTGGACACTGTAAGAAGTCATGCAGTTTTACGTAATCTTAACTGAGGTCATTTAGGACAAACTGTTTGACCAAAGATGCACTGTTTAATATCAATCATAAACAGACCTGTTAGGTTTGTCATATTCCTCATAACATCAAAACATTGCAAGCAAACAATGGCTTATCTCTATGTAATAGGCATTCAAATGGCCAAAGCCATACCATTAATAAAACAGTCTCCAGAAGTGCAATGCCAGTGGCAAGAGAGACCTCCCTGTTACTGGAGCTAAACTGTATGCACTGGTTATGTACTTACAAAGTAAGGATGTAAGGAGGGCTCTCCATTTAATATTTTGAACAAGTACAGAATGGTTTACTACCTAAAGTACAATGGAGACATATAGGAAACAAAAGCACCTTGTTTACTAGCATGCTTAGGCTGCAACTTAAAGAAAGGGAGGTTGTGTACAGCAGCTAGAAAGTACAGTTGTGTACACTAACCATAAATGTAGATGTTAGTGTGTATTCACTGTTGCAGTCATCACTTTTGGGTTATCTGCTTGCAGTAGCCCTCAGTCGACCTTATTAACAAAGTCTTGGGTCCTGCGTCGGCTGCTGTCCCTTCTTCCATGACTTAAGGTCGTCAGGGATATAAAACATGCAGCCAATGCCATTACATCAGTTTTTCTTGCCCCAGATGTCAGGTGCCCCCTAAATGGGAAGCAATTAAATCTATAAATATACAAGGTTATACCTCCAACAAAAAAAGCAAATACACCAAAAAGCTTTTGAAGACAGCAAAGGAAAGTAGAGGTATATCCGAAAAAAAAAAAAAAAGACGGGGGCTGGAGGGAGGGTAACCAGGACTGCAAGAGTGAATACACTTGAACATCTACATTTATGGTAAGTGTACACAACTGTACTATGTTCTTCGTGTTTCACTGTTGCAGTCTTCACTTTTGGGTAGATTCCCAAAGCTAAGGATGGGAGGAGGAATTTAAATGGAATTAGGACTAGCTAAAAGGCCCTGCAAGACTGCAGTGGCAAAGCCAGCGCTGAATTCAGAGAAAATTGGCAGATGGTAATGCTTGGTGAAAGTATGTACAGAACTCCAGGTAGCAGCTTCTAGGATGTCCCTGGTAGGGACGTCTCTGAGAAAGGCTGCGGAGGTTGATACAGCCCTGGTAGAGTGGGGTCCAATCCCCTGTGGGATAGGTTTACCATGGTGTTTGTAGCAGAAATGAATGCAATGGCCTATCCATTTGGAAATGGTTTGTTTTGAAATAGCCTTTCCCTCTGCCCCTGCAGCAAATGCCACCAGCAGTTGATCAGATTTCCTTTGAGGTTTAGTTCTGTCCAAGTAGAATCTAAGTTGTCTGTGCACATCTAAGGAGTGCAGAATACATTCCCCTTTGTTCTGTGGATTAGGAAAGAAGGTTGGCAAATGTATGGACTGATTAAGGGCTACACTGGATACCACCTTGGGCATAAAGGAGGGATTGGTCCTGAGGGACACATGTCCACATGAAAGATGATGAAAGGCTCCACTGCCATGAGGGCCTGTAATTCAGACACCCTTCTTGCTGAAGTGATTGCTAAAAGGAAAGCTGTTTTCCAAGAAAGGAATTTTAAGTTCGAAGTGGCAGCTGGCTCGAAAGGAGGAAGGATGAGCTTTTCCAATACAAAGTTGAGGTCCCAGGCTGGAGTAGGAGCTCTCCTGGGTGGTCGTAGATTTTTGGCCCCTCTGAGGAACTGTTTAAGTAGTGGATGAGAGAAATGGGTTGGTTCTGTGTTATAATGAGCTGAGATGGCTGAGGCGTGAATTTTGACGGAGGAGAAATTCAGGCCCTTATGAAGCATCTCAGTTAGGTATTGTAAAATCTGAGGTAAATTGGGCACTGTTGTGTTCATCCCTTGAGCTTGGTTCCAGGCACAGAATCTTTTCCATTTTTCAGCGCAAGACTTTCTGGTACTAAGCCTCCTTGCCTCTAAAATGATATCCATCACTGGTTTACTGAGGGATGGTAAAGGAGAAATTATGTAATTAGCCAGGCTGCTAGATTCAGTGTTCGAAGTTGAGGGTTCTCCTTCTGAGACAATAGAGTAGGAGTCTGAGGCAGGTGCCATGGGGCCCACAGTGACACACTGCGCAAGAGGGGGTAGCAGTGTTGGCGTGGCCAGTCTGGTGCAATCAAAATCGTCCTTGGTTTGTCTTGTTTGATCTTTAGTAGTACTTTGGAAGAGCAGAGGCAGAGGAGGAAAGGCATAAACAGATAGGTTTTTCCAGCTGAAGGACAGAGCATCCATTTTCCAAGCTTGTTTGTGGGGAGTCCTTGTGCAGAATTTGTCCAACTGATAGTTTTGGGGGGAGGCAAACAGGTCTATACATAGGCTCCCCCATTTGCTTGTCAACATGTTGAAAATCCTTGGTTCTAGTTTCCACTCGTGTGGGTCCATGAGGTTTCTGCTTAGTTCATCTGAGAGTATTTAGTTTTCCTGGCAGGAAGTGAGCTTGTAAATGTACTTGATAACTCAGGGCTATGTTCCACAATGCCATGGCTAGTATGCAGAGGGGGGGGTAAGAATGCATACTCCCCCTGCTTGCTGATGTACCTCATAACAGTGGTGTTGTCCATCTTTATCAGTAATTGTCCTGGAAGAATATGGTCCTTGAAGGCTGTCAGAGCATTCTGCACAGCTAACATTTCTTTTTTGATTGATATGCACGTGCATTTGACTTGGGTTCCATTCGCCCTGAATGCACTTCCCTGGCAGGTGGGCCCCCCATGCATAGTCTGAGTCTGTTAAGGTTTGGGTGGCAGGGGGTAGTGTGAATGGTAGTCCCCTGTTTTGGTGGCAGGCCTCTGCCCACCAAAAGAACTCTAGGCATAGGCAAGGTATGGTAGGAATCATTGCTTCTAGATCCTGTGAATGTTGACAACATAGGCTTTTGAGATACCACTGCAATTTCCTCATATGCAGCCTTGCATATGGAATTAGAAGAATGCAGGAGGCCATGAACCCCAAGGCTTGCAGTATTTGCCTTGCAGATAGCTGGATTTTTGTGGCCACTTGTTTGAAGTAGGTTGTCAAATGAATCAGTTTCTCTGGCATGAGGAAAGCCATCTGGGAAGTTTTACTCAAGCTTGCTCCCAAGAATATAATTTTTTGACAGGGTACCAGGTGTGATTTATTTTCGTTTATGGTGTACCACAGACAAGTCAGTACTCTTTGAACAAAAGCCAGATGATTCAAAAGTAAGTCCTGGCTTTCTGCCTGAATTAGACAATCATCCAGATATGAGTATATTTGAATGTTTTTTTGCCTGCAGAATGCAATGACTACAGCTAGGCACTTTGTGAATACCCTGAGCGCAGTAGATAAGCCAAAGGGCAGTACAGAGAACTGATGGTGCATGTAGCCTGCTTTGAAGCGTAGGTATCTTCTGCAAGACTCCCTGATAGGGATGTGCAGGTATGCTTCTTTTAAATCTAGTGTTGCCAACCATGCATCTTTACCTAGCATAGGAAACAGCTGGTGAAGAGTCAGCATCTTGAATTTTGGAATCACCAGAAAGGTATTTAGAGTAGAAAGGTCCAGGATAAGACGCCATGTATTACCTTTTCTGGGTACCAGGAAAAGTTTCAAATAGAACCGTTGTCCCTTTTCCTCTTCTGGTACCAACTGAATAGCCCCCATGCTTAAGAGAGAGTACTTGCTTTTGGGCCTCTGCCCACTGATTTGGGGGTAGATCTGGCCACCCGCTTGGGTAAGGTGTGGAAGTGAAATCTGTATCCTTGGGATACTATATTTAAAACCCATTTGTCCTGGGTAATGAGTTCCCAGTTTTTGGCCTGCAGAACAATCTTTCCACCTAAATGAGCAGTCATTTGGGAAGTGCTTGGAAGTTTTAGAAGCAAGTCATTGAGACCGTCTTCCATAGTGGGGGAATCTTACTAGTCCCTGATTTGTGTGCAGAACCCCCCACTGCTTTGTCTTGTGTGTTCCCTGGGACTGAAACCTGTGGTTTCTGCTATGTCTGGGTTTGGCTTGAGAAGACCTTGAAGAGGCTGGAAAGGACCAATTCTTAGAGGGCCAGTGCCTACTAAATCTAGGAGGCTGAACTTGTAAGAAATTTTTAACAGTTTGCATAGATTTAGTTTTATCTTTCATCTTTTTAAGAACTTCCTCAGCCTTGTTGCCAAACAGGCGGGTCCTGACTTAAGGGGAGCATCCAACAATTTAGCTTTAACATGATCAGGTAAAGATTGCACCTTAAGCCAAGCATGCCTTCTAAGCACAGAACCAGTAACAGCAGCCCTGCAAGAGGCCTCTAAAGAATCAAATCCACATTGCAAAGTAGGTTTTCCAACCTGTTCAGCAGAATGCATTCTTCTTTCGGCTTTTTCCCGGTTAGGGGTCGCCACAGCGGATCATCTGTCCGCTCATGATTGGCAGTGGAGTTTTACGGTGTCAGGTTGCCAGCCCGGCACCCAACCTTCCACAGAAGGCACACACACACACACACACACACACACACACACACACACACACACACCTAGAGCCAATTTAGAGTGTCCAATCCACCTACTGCGTCTTTGGGATGTGGGAAGAAACTGGAGCACCTGGAGGAAACCCACACGGCCACAGGGAGGACATGCAGACTCCACACAGAAGGCACCCCAGCCAAGAATCGAACCGGAGAACCTCTTGCTGTGAGGAGGCAACGCTAACCGCTGCACCACCGTGGCCGCCCTTTCAGCAGAATGCATTAAATCCTATAATTCTTTATTTTCCGCACAGTCAGAAATCAACATCATTTTCTGTTTAAGCAATCCATTAACACGTTGTTGATAAATTGACATACGAAACTGGCAGTTTAAAGCCCTAATGGCCAAGGTTGCAGAAGTGTAAACCTTCTTACTCCATCTATCCAGCGCCCTGGAGTCTCTAACAGAAGGGGTAGGATTTTTAGCAGTAGAAGCCTTAATGCCCTTGGGTCAGTGTGAAATAGTCTCTGGATTCGCAATAGGATTTTTAAAAAGGAACTTGTGTGAATCAGGATCCCTGTAATATCAGTCAGGTTTTCTGGGAGCAGGAGGCAAAGAATCAGTGGCCAAACTAGATTCCGAAAAAGCATCATCAATGTCTAGTACAGGAGGAATAGCTAAAGGCCTATGCTGAGGCAAGAGTAAGAAATCCCTAAGCCTCTTTTCTGAATCAGAAAAAAACTGGCTTTCCCATTGGAAATGCTCCCTTAGCATATGTAAGGTTTCACCAAAAGAAAAATCCTCTGGAGGGGAAGTACAGGGAATACAGTCCTCTACATCAGAATCCTCATAAGTAGATAAGGGCAAATCCAGATCATCAGAAGAATCAGAAAAATCAGAATCCATATCAGGAGATTCATAAACAACTTCAGTCCTAGGTCTCTTAGAAGGGGGAGGATGGCTTCCCCTGATTAAATTTATAAGATCCTCAGACATTCTTATCATTTGTTTTTTAGGCATAGAGGCCTGAGCATGCGGCCTGGGCGTCGGTTTTTAAGGCATGGTTCGAGATTTAGGCCTAAAAGAAGGAGGCGTTGGTTTAATATGCAAGTCCGTAGGCCTGAATACACCCTCAGAAGCCGGTGCCTGCACAGCTGCTCCGGACCCATCCAAGGTAGAGACATCCGTAGGTTCCATAATTGAAGCATCTCGTGGCATACTGGACTCCAAATGGGTCTCGGTAGAGGCCTGCGAATCAGAAGTAGCTGGTATTAGGGGCTGCGAAATCACCTCACTGAGTACCGGCGAACTGGCAGCTGGCTTAGAAGCGTCGTCGGCAGTTTTGGACCTCGGCGGTCTGACTGTCTTTATCTTTTCATTTTTTCAGAATCCCAGTAGTCGGATGGCAAACCAACGACATTTCTGTATAATTAAACAGAGAACCGAAATATTTAGAGGTGAAAATATACCGACGATGGATAGTGCGCTGATTAAATAAAGCAAAAAACCGACAGCACGGTACGTCGTGGTCAGGGCCTAGGCAAGGAATACAGTACAAATTAAAATCTTTATGAGGTATTTGCTTTCTACAAGTAATGCAATAATTAACTTTTACTGACATCAGTAAGGAGCAAGAAAAAGTTTCCCCAATGGGGTACTTAACTTTAGTTGAAGATTTCGGTTCTGAAACTCAAAAACTAAAATTTCAGGAGTCGGCCGACCGGCACTTGCGAACTGCTTCTGCTTTGGGCACCGCACGGCAAGAAAGACTGATGTAATGATGTCAGCTGCATGTTTTACACCCCTAACAACCTGACGTCATGGAAGAAGGGACAGCAACCGACGTAGGACCCAAGACTTTGTTAATCAGGCCGATTGAGGGCTACTCCAAGCAGATGACCCAAAAGGATGACTGCAACAGTGAAACACGAAGAACATCACGTGATTAAAACAAATAAGTTATGTACTCATCATAATGTTCCAACCACGTTTGCTGTCCATCTCGCCTTCATTCATTGATAGATTCTCGGTTCCGACTCTGCCTATACAAAAGTCCGAGAGCTTCCACCGGCTTGTGGCTACACCTTATCCCATCATGCTCAGGGAAGATTACCCAGATCTTGTTTGCAGCTACTAAAGGTTTTCCATGTCCAAAGATAACAGAAGAGACAATGCCCCCGGTTTAAAAAACCCCCGAAAACCCCCGGGGGGGGGCCCCCGGCCCCGGGCCCGGGTTTTGGGGGGGGGGGGGGGGGCCCCCCCCTTTTTCCCCCCGGGCCGGGGCCCCCCCCCCCGGGGGGGGCCCGGGAAACCGGGGGGAAAAAAATTTTTCCCCGGGGGGGCCCGGGTTCCCCTAAAATTGGGTTTTCCCCCCCCCCCGGGGGGGGGTTTAAAAAACCCCAAAGGGGGAAAGGGGGGGTTTTCCCCCCCCCGGGGGGGGCCCCCCTCCCCCTTTAAAAACCCTTTTGGGGAAAAAAAGGGGGGGAAAAAAAAAAAAAGGGGGGGCCCCAAAAAAAAACCCCGGGTTGGTCCCCCCCCCAAAAAAAAAAAACCCCCCCGGGGGGGGGGAAAAAAAAAAAAAAAATTTTTTTTTTTTGGGGGGGGGGGGGTTTTCCGCCAAAAAAAAAAAAAAATTTTTTTTTGGGGGGGAAAAACCCGGCCAAAAAAACCCAAAAATTTTGGGGCCCCCCCCCTTTTCCTTCTTTTTTGGGGCCCAAAAATTTTTAAAAATTTTGGGGGCCCCCCCAAAAAAGGCCCGGAAAAAAAAAAAAAAAAAAAAAACCCCCCCCCCCCGGGGGGGTAAAAAAACCCCCAAATTTTTAAAAAAAAAAAAAAAGGGAAAAAAAATTTTAAAAAATTTAAAAAGAAAAAATTTTTTTTTTTTTTCCCTGGGGAAAAAAAAATTTTTTTTTTCCCCCCCGGGGGGGTTTGGGGGGGGGGGCCCCACAAAAAAACCAAAAAAAATTTAAAAAAACCCCAAAATTAAAAAAAAAAAAATTTTAAAAAATTTTTTTAATTAAAAAAAAAAAGGGCGAAATTTTTTTTGGGGGGGTTTTTTCCCCTTTGCCCCCCTTTTTTTCCCTTTTTTTAAAAGGGGGAAGGGGGGGGGCCCCCCTTTCCCCCGGGAAAAAAACCCCCCCTTTTTAAAAAAAAAAAAAATTTTCCCCCCTTTGGAAATTTTTTTCCCCCCCCCAACAAAACCCCCGGTTTTTTGGGGGGAGGGGGGTTTTCCGGGCCCTTTTGGGGGGGAAAAAAAGGGGGGTTTTTTTGGGGGGTTTTTTTTTGGGGGAAAAAAAACCCAAATTTGGGGGGAAAAAAATTTTTTTTTTTTTTAAAAAAAAGGGGGGGGGGGAAAAAATTTAAAAATTTTTTTTTTTCCCGGGGAAAAATTTTTTTTTGGGGGAAAAAAAAAAAAAATTTTTTTTTTTTTTTAAAAAAAAAAATTTTTTTTAGGGGGGGGGGGGGAAAAAAATTTTTAAAAAAAAAAAGGGGGCCCTGAAAATTTTTTGGGGGGGGTTTAAAAACCCCCAAAAAAAACCCCCGGAACCTTTTTTAAAAAAAAATTTTTTTTTTAAAAAAAAAGGGGGAAAAAAAAGGAAAAAAAAAAACCCCCCCTTTTTTTGAAATTTTTTTTTTTAAAAAAAAATTTTTTTTTTTTTTTTTTTTTTAAAAAAATTTTTAAAAATTTTTCCCTTTTTTTTTTTTTTTTTTTTTTTATTTTTTTTTTTTTTTTTTTAAAAAAAAAAAAATTTTTTTTTTTTTTTAAAAAATATTTTTTTTTTTTAAAAAAAAAAATTTATTTTTTTTTTTTTAAAAAATTTAAAAAATTTTTTTAATTTTTTTTATTTTTAAAAAAAAAATATAAAAAAAAATTTTTAAATATAAAAAATTTTTAAAATATTTTTTTTTTTAAAAAAAAAATTTTTTTTTTGAAAAAATTTTTTTTAAAAAAAATTAAAAAAAAAAAAATTTATATTTTTATTTATATTTTTAAAAATTAAAAATTTTAAAAATAAAAAAAATATATTTTTTAAAAAATTTTTTAAAAAAAATTTTTTTTTAAAAAATTTAAAAAAAAAAAAATTATTTTTTTTTTTTAAAAAAAAAAATTTTTATATATTTTTTAAAAAAATTTTAATTTTTTTAAAAATATAAAAATTTTTTAAAACACTTTTTTTTTTTTTATTTTTTAAAAAAAAAATTTTTTTTTTATATATATAAAATTATTTTAAAATTTAATAATTTAAAAAAATTTTTTTTAAAAAAAAAAAATTTTTTTTTTAATATATATATAAAAAAAAAAAAAATAAAAAAAAAAAAAAAAATTTTTTATAATATATAAAAATAAATTTAATAAAATTTTAAAAAAAAAAAAAAAAAAAAAAAAATTTTTTATTTATATTTTTTTTTTTTATATTATATATATATATTTATCTTTTTTTTAAATTAAAAAAAAAATTTTTTTTAAAAAGGTTTAAAAATTTTTTAAAAGGAAAAAACCAAAAAAAAAAAGGGGGGGGGTTTTTTGGGGGCCCCCCAAGGGGGGGGGGGGGAAATTTTTTTGGGGGGTTTTTTTAATTTAACCCCTTTTTTTTAAAAGGGGTTTTTTTTTTTGTTTTTTTGGGGGGGGAAAAAAAAATTTTTTTTTTTTTTTTTTTTTTTTTTAAAAAAAAAAAAAAAAAGAACACAAAAAAAAAAAATTTTTATATTATATTATATAAAAAAAAAAAAAAAAAAAAAAAATATATTTTTTTAAAAAAATATATAGATATATATATATAAAACACATAACCCAACAAAAAAGAAGTTATGTCTTACCATAACATTCCATCTGAGTTGTTGATCTTCTTCCAGTCATCACTGATGGGTTCGGTTCTGCGCCCTCGGAACTGAATCGGCCTTATACCAAGCTTGCGTGCACCAAAAAACTCTCAAGCTAAGCTGCTACCCACAATGCCCTTTGCTCAGTTACCTCAGATTGAGTTTGCATGCAACATATAGAGAAAGAATAAGCCAGAGGCCATCTCTGCGAAGAAGCCCTAATACACCACGAAGACCCAGAAGATGCGCCAGGAACCTTAGGAGGAGGTCGGTGTGAGGGTGTGATGACTGGAAGATCAACAACTCAGATGGAACGTTATGGTAAGACATAACTTTTTTATCTGAAGTTGTTAATCTTCCTCCTAATCGTCCCTGTTAATCTTCTTCCTAATCACCACTGTTGGGACAGAGTCCCCAGCTACTTGGAGAACCTGGGTGGCCCTTATGGAAGAACATTCCTGAGAACCATTGAGCCAAGGGCCGCTCTTCCCCTGGAGATCAGATCCAATTTGCAATGCTTGATAAAGGTGTGGGGCTTAGCCCAAATGGCAGTTGCACAAATGTCATCCATGGAGGCCCTAGAGTGGAAGGCAACAGATGCTGCAATATCCTTAGTTGAGTGAGCTTTGATATGGCCCGGCTTAGATCCCTCCGTAAGTGAATATGTGAAGGAAATGCAATCCCTGAGCCATTTAGACAAAGTAACTTGATACTGCACCTCCCATTCTAGGGCCTGCAAAGGAAGCAAAGCTGGTCTAACTTGCAGAATGATTTAGTTCTGTCTATATAAAAGCGTAATCGTCTATGAACATCCAAGGAATGTAGGCAGTATTCTCCCTTGTTCGAGTAATTTGAGAAAAACACGGAGCTCAATGGACTGATTAATGGAAAAGTCAGAAACCATTTTGGGGAGGAAGGATGGGTTAGTTTGAAGTGATGCTCTGTCCTTATGAAAGATCAGATAAGGGCTCTTGATACATAACGCTTGTAATTCCGAAATTCTTCGTGCTGAAGTTATAGCCACCAGGAATAAGGATTTCCAAGATAAGAATTTTAGGTCACAGGTGGCAGCTGGCTCAGACGGGGGCAAAGGAAGAGCCTGCAGAATCCAGGACTAATTCCATGCCTCCACCGGCTGTCTAATGGGAGGCCCGCTGTGAAAAATACCCTTGAGGAAGGTTTTGCAAAGATGAGAGGAGATGAGTGGTACTCCTTCAGACTCGTTATGGAAGTTGGAAATAGCTGCTAAATGGACTGGGATGGTAGAAGCCAAGGCACCTTTGTCGAACAGCTCAGCCAAGTAATGAATAGTGGCCACGGAGGCTGCGAACGGGTCTAGCTCCTGATTACATGACCAAATAGAGAATCTTTTCCATTTATCCTTGTGAGGTTTTCTGGTGGATGTCTTATGAGAAGCCAAAATAATATCCCAAACAGGTGAAGAAAGCGTTTCTTGCCTGGCAACTAACGGAAGTGAGGAAACCAAGCTGTCAGCTTGAAGGTGGACAGATTCGGAGGAGTCAGCCCTTGTGGGTGAGAAATTAGTTCTGGATGAGTGTCTAGGATCCAAGGAGGTCGTAACAGATGAGGTCGGAGGAAGGGAAACCACACTTGAGGCCAAAATGGAGCAATGAGGATCACTTTGCTTCTCAGCCATATCACCTTCCGCAGAAAGAGGAGAATCAGAGGGTAAGTATATAGGAGACCCGTGGGCCAATCGTGGACTAGAGCGTCTCTCGGTGACTCCCCGAGAGGGGGAAAGAGGGCTATGTAGCTGCAGCATTTCGCATTTGAAGGGGAGGTGAAAAGGTCGCAGCATGGCTGGACCCAGCGACTGAATTTCCGTCGCCACACTCGGGTTGAGAGACCACTCATGCGGATGAAGTATGCATCTGCTCAGTCTATCCACAATCACGTTGGAGCTCCCCAGTATGTGCATTGTGATCATGAAGCAGTTGGAATCTACTGCCCACTGCCAAATTCTCATGGCTTCGTGACAAAGGGGGTAAGACTTGGTCCCTCCCTGTTTATGTACCAGACAAAGTACAGTTTTGTACCTACCATAAATGTAGATGTTCGAGTGCTAATACAGCTGCAGTAATCACAGATGGGTTTTCTGCCATCAGGCGGGTCCTCGGTCTGCCGAATTCCAAAGTCTAGGTCCGGCGTCGGTTGTTGTCGCTTTCTTTCCTGACGTCAGTGCGGCAGGGGTATACAAGACACAGCCGACGCCATATTCTTCAGTCTTTCTTGCCCCAGATGTCAGGTGCCCCCAGAAGGAAGGCAATACATAAAATATATATGTATATAGTCAAGCAATGCAATATAATCAAAAATCAGTAGCTGCAAGCAAATACACCATAGAAGGATAACCCAATCAGGTTGTATGAGGAGGTGTTAGCCACTAGGCCTTTACCAAGAGGGGAAGGAGAGAGGGAAACCTGTACTGCAGCTGTATTAGCACTCGAACATCTACATTTATGGTAGGTACAAAACTGTACTATGTTCATCGTGCATACAGCTGCAGTAATCACAGATGGGTAGAATCCCAAAGCTACGCACAGGGTGGTAGGCACTAGGTGGAACTGGGAGCAGCCAGAATGCCCTGCAACACAGCAGTGGCAAAGCCTGCTCTAGTTTTGGAATATAAAGGCAGGTGGTAGTGTTTTGTGAAGGTATGCACAGAACTCCAAGTGGCTGCCTCCAAAATATCTTTGGTAGGGACTCCTCTGAGGAAGGCTGTAGAGGTAGCTGTTCCCCTTGTGGAGTGGGATCGGATGCCTGTAGGAACAGGTTTGCCATGAAAGGAGTAACAAAACCGTATGCAATGGCCTATCCATTTTGAAATTGTCTGTTTGGAAATTGGCTTCCCTTGAGCTCCTACAGCATAGGACACAAAAAGTTGTTCTGATTTCCTGAAGGGCTGTGTTCTGTCCAAATAGTAACGTAGCTGTCTATGGATGTCTAAGGAATGTAGCAGCCTTTCCCCTTTGTTTTGAGGATTGGGGTAAAAGGTAGTTAAGTGTATGGCCTGATTTAAAGCTACCCTGGATACTACCTTAGGCATAAATGACGGGTTGGTTCGTAGGGAAACCCTGTCCTGATGGAAGATGAGAAAGGGCTGCACAGCCATGAGGGCTTGTAGTTCCGAAACCCTACGAGCTGAGGTAATGGCCAGAAGGAAAGCTATTTTCCAGGACAAATATTGCAAATCTGTTGACGCAGCTGGTTCAAAGGGAGGTAATGTTAATTTTTCTAGAATGTAGTTAAGATCCCAGGCTGGTATTGGTTGTTTCCTTGGAGGTCTTATATTCTTAGCTCCTCTGAGGAACTGTCTTAAAAGTGGGTGAGAGAATAAGGGTGGATCAGTGTTGTATTCTGCAGAAATGGCTGAGGCATGAATTTTGATGGAGGAGAATAAAAGTCCACTGTTCAACAGCTCAGCTAGATACTGTAATATCTGAGGCAAATTCAGTTTTCTAGGATCCTGGCCTTTTTTCTCATTCCAAGCGCAAAAACGTTTCCATTTTCAGAGTAAGCCTTTCTAGAAGATGGCCTTCTGGCCTCCAAAATGACATCCTGCACCTCTTTGGAGAGTAGGGTTTGTTGTGGTGTTAAGGAATTTTCCATGCAGCCAGATTTAGAGTTTTCAGCTGACTGTGAAGAGTTTTGTAGCTGTGCTGAGTCAGTAGAAGAGGCATTAGAGGTAGGGTCCAGGGAGGAGTATGTGTTAGGCTCCTCAGGAGTGGGTACCAGTGTTGTCTTGGCCAGTCTGGAGCAATCAGTATGATCTTCGGTCTGTCTGCTCTTGCTTTCAAGAGCACCTTGGGCAGAAGAGGCAAAGGTGGGAAAGCGTAAACTGTCCATGCTGTCCAACTGAAAGAAAGGGCGTCCACTCTCCAGGCCTTTGGATGAAAGGTCCTTGAACAGAACTTTTTCAATTGATGATTCCTGTGGGAGGCGAAGAGATCTATGTCTGGTCTTCCCCACGCCTGGATTATCTTTGTAAACACTTGAGGATGCAACTTCCATTCGTGTGGATCTGTCATATTTCTGCTTAGATTGTCTGCCAGTGTGTTTTCCAATCCTGGCAAGTACTGTGCTTGAAGATCGATTTGCCATTCCAGAGCCAAGTTCCAAAGTGACATGGCTAGCCTGCACAGGGGGTATGAATGTGTTCCACCTTGTTTGTTTATGTACCACATTACTGTGGTGTTGTCTGTTCTTATCAATAATTGCCCTGGATGCAGGAGGTCCTTGAAAATTGTAATTGCATTTATCACTGCTAGCATTTCTTTTTCACTTGATGTGAAGGTGCTTTTCCTTTTGGGACCATTTGCCCTGAATGCACCTGTCTGTCATGTGCGCCCCCCAGGCGTAGTCTGAGGCGTCTGTTGTGATGACTTGATTTGCTTGAGGCTTTCAGAATGGAAGACCCGTGTTTGTTTGGCATGCTTGGGCCCACCATAGAAATTCCTTTTGCAAACATGGAATTATTGGTATTATTGTTTCCAAACTGTGGCTGTGTTGAGACCATAGGTTTTTTAGGTACCAATGAAGTTTCCTCATATGCAACTTTGCACATGGGATTAGAAGAATGCAAGATGCCATGAAGCCCAGAGCCTGCAGGATTTTCCTTGCAGTGAGCCTGGCACAATTTGCTAGTATTTTGAAGTAATGAGTTAGTTGCCCTTGTTTTTCTGGCGTAAGATAGGCCATCTGGGTGTTTGTGTCCAAGTTGGCACCCAGGAAAGTTATTTTCTGAGATGGTGTTAGCCTGGATTTTTCCTTGTTGACTGTGTATCCCAGAGAATTCAATAACCGTGTTACATAAGCCAGATGTTCCAGAAGTATGTGCTTGTTGTCCGCTTGGATCAGGCAGTCGTCCAAATAAGGGTAAATTTGTATCCCTTGAAGTCTGCAGTAGGCAATTACTGATGCCAGGCATTTCGTGAATACTCTGGGCAGTAGATAAGCCAAAGGGCAATGCAGAGAATTGATAGTGGATTGAACCTGCAAGAAATCTGAGGTATCTTCTGCAGCTTTGTCTGATTGGGACATGCAGGTATGCCTCTTTGAGGTCCAATGTTACCAGCCAAAACTCCTTGCCCAGCATGGGAAGAAGCTGCTGTAATGTGAGCATCTTGAATTTTGGTGCAGTAGAAATGTGTTTAGGATGGATAAGTCCAAAATGGGTCTCCAGTCGGTTCCTTTCCTTGGTACCAGAAAAAGTCTGGAATAAAAACCTTGACCTTGTTCGTGAGTAGGTACCTCTTGAATAGCTTTCATGGCCATAAGCTTTGAAATTTGTATTTGAGCCTCTGCCCTTTGATTGTGTGGCAGGTTCGGCATGCCTCTCATTTTTGGAAGAGTGTGAAAATGAAATCTGTAGCCTCTGTTTATAATGTTCAGGATCCATTTGTCTGTTGTGATAATATGCCAATTTCTTGTAAATAATGCCAGCTTTCCTCCCAAGGGTGCTGTCAGCTGAGACTTGCTTGGCATGAAAAGGGGGAAGTCATTGGGTTTGTTTCCTGTATTGCTGTGCACTGTCCTCGCCACCTCTTGGTGCTGGAGTTTGCCATTGTCTGCCTCTATATGATCCTTGAGGTTGTCCTCTGCCCCTTGTGCACCTGTATCTACCTCTTTGCGGCTTGTCCGTGGCTGGAAAGGACCAGTTCTTTGAAGGCCAATTTCTGCTAAAACGTGGTGGTTGAACCTGTAGAAAAGCTTTGACAGTTTGCATAGATTTAGCTTTTTCTTCCATTTTCCGTAGTGTCTCCTCAGCATTAGTATAGCAATAACCCACGCCTGGGTGTGGGTAATGCTAAATTTACCCACGGTTGGCGTGGTTTGGTCCCGAGGGCGAAGCCCGAGGGACCAAACAAAGCCAACCGTGGGTAAATTTAGCATTACCCACCAGAAGTGGTTATTGCTATTATACCATGACATTATTTAAGAAAAGAAACTATTACTTTTCTTAAATAATGGCATAGTATAATGCCTGTTTACTGCCCTTCCGCAGATGTCTGGCATCCGCGGCAGTTCTGATGTACTGCGGCGCCTGCGCAGTACATCAGAGCTGTGAGCAAAAACAGCGGAGAAAGCAAGATCTCCGTTGCTTTTTAATCTCGCTATGTTAAATGAGTTTAACATAGCGAGACAGTTTAAAAATAAGCAGCGGACATCTCCGTTGCTTATTTTAAACTGTCTCGCTATGTTAAACTCATTTAACATAGCGAGACACTAAAAAGCAACGGAGATCTTGCTTTCTCCGTTTTTAACATTGCTCGCTATGTTAAATGGGTTTAACATGGCGAGAGCTTTAAAATAAGCAGCGGAGATCTCCTGCTTATTTTAAAGCTGTCTCATATGTTAAACCCATTTAACATAGCGAGACAATGTTAAAAAAGCAGTTATACTAATGGAAAAAGTCCGGGTGACCGGACCTTTTTCCATTAGTATAACTCGATTTACAACGGGCACGCTGGCCAATCAGCGTGCACGTTTTTGGGGGGATCATGGTATAATACCAAATAGTACATCCTTTTGTAAAGGAGCATCTAGTAGCTTAGCTTTAACATGGTCAGGCAAGGTTTGTTCCTTAAGCCAGGCATGTCTACGAATGACTGATCCTGTCACAGCAGCTCTACTTGAGGCCTCTAGGGCATCATAGCCACATTGTAAGGGGTGTTTACCCACTTGTTCTGCACTATGCATCATATCCTGCAACTCCTTCAAATCTGGTTGTTCAGGTTGAGACATTTTATTTCTTAGTTGTGATAACAGAAACTGCTGATATTTAAGCATATGGAACTGACAATTTAAGGCCCTCATGGCTAGGGTGGCCGAGGTATACACCTTTTTCCCCCACCTTTCTAAGGATCTAGACTCTCTTTCGGAAGGTAGTGGATTCTTAGCAGTAGAGGCCTTCATTCCCTTAGGGCCTTGAGAAATGGTTTCAGGGTCAGCATTATGGCTTTTGTAAAGAAATTGGTGAGAGTTAGGAACTCTGTAGTACCCATCAGGCTTGACTGGGGCAGGAGGCAAGGAATCCGGATTTAGGCAAGCCTCCGAGTAAACATCATCAAGTATGTCCAAGACAGGAGGTATCGCCAGAGGTCTGTGCTGAGGTAACAAAAGAAATTCCCTAAGTCTTTTCTTGGAATCAGAAAAGTCTTGGCCTTCCCAATGGAAGTGTTCCCTCAAGGTGTGCAAGGTTTCCCCAAAAGAAAAATCCTCTGGGAGAGATACAGAAGGAATGGACTGCTCAGCATCCGAATCTTCAAAAGAGTCAGTGTTCCTCTTCATCAGAATGTTCTGAAAAAATGGAATCCTGGTCAGAAGAGGGAGAAGCTTCCTCCACTCTGGGTCTCTTGTCTGGAGGGGGCTGGGAACCCCTGATAAGAGTAATTAAATCCTCAGCCATTTTTAGCATCTGCTTTTTAGGCATGGGTCCTGGAGATGGGCCCTGTGCAACAGGCCTCTTGGGATGCATGACTGATTTGGACCTATCCACATTAGGAGGCTCAACACTCACAGTGACTTCGGTGGTTGTAGTCTGGGTATGGGCCGAGGTACCTGCGGTCTCGGTTACAGAGGACACTACCAAAGAAGTGTCGTCGGTAGTCAGGGGCTGCGTAGGCGCCTCGCTGAGAACCGGACCACATGTAGCCGGTTTTAGCGTGGTGTCGGTGGAGACCGCGTGTCGGTCTTTGTCCTTGCGTTTTTTGGACAAAACGGTAGTCGGAGTATCCGACGACATTTTATAATCAAAGGCTTTACCAAAAAAGTGCTGGGCGAACTCCGCCCGATGCTTAATAGTGCGTTTATTGAAAGTAGCGCAAAAGCGACAGGCCGAGACGTCGTGGTCTGGGCCTAAACAAGGTATGCAGAGGGAATGGAAATCCTTATGCGGTATTTGCTTCCCACAAGAAATACAATTGTTAACTTTGTCTGACATCGGTCTGAGGCAAGAAAAGTTTCCCCAACGGGGTACTTAGCTTTAAAGAAGACTTCGGTTTCCAATTATTTGTAATTTCAGGAGCTGGCCGACCGGCACTTGCGAACTGCTTCTGCTTCGGGCACCGCGCGACAAAAAAGACTGAAGAATATGGCGTCGGCTGTGTCTTGTATACCCCTGCTGCACGTCAGGAAAGAAAGCGACAACAACCGACGCCGGACCTAGACTTTGGAATTCGGCCGACCGAGGACCCGCCTGACGGCACAAAACCCATCTGTGATTACTGCAGCTGTATGCACGATGAACATCAGACATATTGTCCGACTGGAGAGCAATCGTTCCGGACGGAAGAAGCAGATGAAAAGCCTGCAACGTCAACAGCACCGCTCAACTCCAGGACATTGATATGCAAATTGACCTCTACATCGGACCATGTGCCTTGGACTGACTTTCCCTGGAAGTGTCCCCCCCATCAGGGAAGCATCCGTGGTCATCGTGGCGCTAGGCTGTGGAATCTGGAAGGGACGACACCAAAGATTTTCGTCTGTACGCATACACCAGACGAGATCTTGTTTCTAAATGTTGGTGATGAGAAAGTACCGTTTTGTACCTACCATAAATGTAGATGTTCGAGTGTATACACTGCTGCAGTCATTACACTTGGGTTATCCTGCCGTCAGGCGGTCCCGCAGTCGGCCTGCGTTCCAAAGTCTTGGTCCGGCGTCAGTTGCTGTCGCTTCTTCCCTGACGTCAGTGCGCCAGGGGTATATAAAAGAGGCATCCGATGCCATTTTCTTCAGTTTTTCTTGCCCCAGATGTCAGGGGCCCCCAATAGGTAGGCAATATATATATATATATATATATATATATATATATATATATATATATAGCTATATAAAAATAAAACAATATCTTCAAGCACAAGCAAATACACCACAGAGGTTGTATAGAATAGAGTGATATAGATAAGTTCAGCTAGTTCAGAGGGGATGGAGGGAGGGTAACCTGGACTGCAGCAGGGTGAACACTTGAACATCTACATTTATGGTAGGTACAAAACTGTACTATGTTCATCGTGTTACCCTGCTGCAGTCATCACACTTGGGTTGAATCCCAAAGCTAAGGATGGGTGGTGGAGTTAAACAGGGTTAGAAGAAGCTAGTAGGCCCTGCAAAACTGCAGTGGCAAAACCAGCTCTAGTCTTAGAATATAGAGGTAAAGTGATGGCGTTTGGTGAAGGTGTGCACTGAACTCCAAGTTGCAGCTTCCAGAATATCCTTGGTTGGCACTCCCCTGAGAAAGGCTGCTGATGTAGCTGTAGCCCTGGTGGAGTGGGATCTAATGTTAGCAGGTACCGGTTTCCCATGATGCGTGTAGCAGAAACGTATGCAATGCCCTATCCATTTAGAAATGGTCTGTTTTGAAATAGCTTTTCCTTGTGATCCTGCAGCATAGGCTACAAAGAGCTGGTCAGATTTTCTGAAAGCCTTAGTTTTATCCAAGTAGTAACGTAATTGCCTGTGAATGTCCAAAGAGTGCAGGAGTCTTTCTCCTTTGTTCTGAGGATTTGAGAAAAAGGTGGGCAAATGAATGGTTTGGTTTAGGGCCACACTGGATACCACCTTTGGCATAAAGGAAGGGTTAGTTCGTAGAGAGACTCTGTCTTGATGAAAAATGAGGAAAGGCTCCACTGCCATTAGTGCCTGCAGCTCTGAGACTCTTCTAGCTGAGGTTATTACTAGTAGCAGGGCAGTTTTCCATGAAAGAAATTTTAAATCAGCTGAAAAAGATGGTTCAAAGGGTGGCAGTGTAAGCTTTCCCGGAACAAAGTTGAGAACCCAAGTAGGTGTTGGTGTTCTCCTGGGCGGTTTTAAGTTCTTAGCCCCTCTGAGGTAATGTCTTAGGAGTGGATGTGAGAATAAAGGAAGATCCGTGTTGTAATGAGCTGAAATTGCTGAGGCGTGGATCTTAATACATGAAAAGGAAAGTCCTTTGTGCAACATCTCAGTTAAATATTGTAGAATCTGAGGAATGTTTGGATCAAGGGGATTTTGGCCTTTAGCCTGCGCAAAATCTTTTCCATTTGTCTGAATAGGTTTTCTTGGTGCTGGGCCTACTGGCCTCCAGAATGACATCCATAACAGCTTTGGATAGAGGTATTGGCTGGCTGTTTAGGTAATTTGCCATGCAGCCAGGTTTAAAAGTCTTGAGCTGGCTGTGTAGAATCTGATTGTCTCACTGGGTGAGCAGGTGAGGAATTTGTGGTAAAATCCATGGCGGGCCGTGGGCCATGTTCCTTAGAATTGGATACCAATGCTGGCGTGGCCAGTCTGGTGCAATGAGTATAATTTGTGGCCTCTCTAATCTGACTTTCAGCAGTACCTTTGCTAGAAGAGGCAGTGGAGGAAAGGCATACGCCATTAATGTTTTCTAACTGAATGAGAGGGCATCCACTTTCCAAGCTTGTGGATGGAATGTCCTTGTGCAAAATATTTGAAGTTGGTAGTTTTGGGGACTGGCAAACAGATCTATGTCTGGGCGTCCCTATTTTTGAGCTATCATTGCAAATACTTGTGGATCTAGTTTCCACTCGTGTGGATCCATGATGTTTCTGCTTAGGTCATCTGCCAATGTGTTTTTCTTTCCTGGCAGGAATTGTGCTTGTAATTGAACCTGGTAAGACAGTGCCGTGTTCCACAAGGTCACTGCTTGCCTGCATAGAGGGTAGGAATGTGTGCCCCCTTGCTTATGTACCACATTACTGTGGTATTGTACGTCTTTATTATTAGTTGTCCTGGGTGTAAGAGGTCCTTGAAAGCTGTTAGGGCATTCTGTACTGCTAGCATTTCTTTTTGATTGATATGCAGATGCCTTTGATCTGTAGTCCATTTGCCCTGAATGCACTGTCCTGCCATGTGTGCTCCCCAGGCATAGTCCGATGCATATGTTGTCATAGTTTGCCTGGCTGTGGGTAAGGTGAAAGGCTGACCCTTGTTGAGGTGGCATGCCTGTGCCCACCATAGAAACTCCTGCTGAAGGCAGGGAATGAGTGGTATCATTGTTTCCAAGCTGTGGCTGTGCTGAGTCCATACGCTTTTCAGGTACCATTGTCATTTCCTCATATGCAGTTTTGCAAATGGTATTAGTAGTATGCAAGATGCCATGAATCCCAAGGCCTGTAGAATTTTTCTTTACGGGAGTTGGGTCTTTGTTGCCATTATTTTGAAATTGAGTCAGCTGTTGTTGCTTGTCTGGTGTGAGATAAGCAATCTGGGCCATTGTATTCAAGCTGGCACCCAGGAATATTATGTTTTGTGAGGGCACTAGTTTTGATTTCTTTTTGTTTACTGTGTACCCTAGGCAACTTAGAAGGTGTTTGACAAATGCCAGATGCTTTAAAAGAATGTCCTTGCTTTCTGCTTGAATAAGGCAGTCGTCCAGGTATGGGTATATTTGAATTCCTCTTTGTCTACAGTATGCAATTACTGGTGCCAGGCATTTTGTGAAGACCCTGGCCGCAGTAGATAAGCCAAAGGGCAGTGCAGAGAATTGATAATGCGTTGCACCTGCAATGAAGCGGTGGTATCTTCTGCAATTTTGTCTGATAGGGACATGCAGGTATGCCTCCTTGAGGTCCAACGTTACTAGCCAAGCACTCTTGCCCAACATGGGAAGAAACTGCTGTAGTGTTAGCATCTTAAATTTTGGTACTTGCAGATAAGTGTTCAGAATTAAAAGATCCAGAATGGGTCTCCATGCTTTGTCTTTTCTTGGGACTAGAAAGTGTCTTGAGTAAAATCCTTGTCCTTGCTCCTGTGTAGGTACCTGTTGAATGGCTCTCATGTCCATGAGAGCTGTAATTTGTTTTTGTGCCTCTGCCCATTGATTTGGTGGCAGGTTTGGCATTCCTTTTATCCTTGGCAAGGTATGAAAGTGGAATCTGTATCCTTGTGAGACAATGTTTAGGACCCATTTGTCTTTTGTGATGATGTGCCAGTTGTCTGCAAAAAATGCTAATTTTCCTCCCAAGGGAGCTGCCAGGAGAGATTTGCTTGGTAGTTTGAGGACTGAGTCATTGTGTTTGTCTTCTGCTAGCTTGGGGCCTGTCTTCTCCTCCTTTCTGGGTAGCAGTACCCCATTGGCGAGGAAGGGCCTTGTGACTGACCTCTGCCCCTTGGACATCTGCATTTGCCCCTCTGTGATCTGTCAGAAGCTGGAAAGGACCAGTTTTTTGTTGGCCAATTTCTGCTGAAACGGGGGTTGTACCTGTAAAAAATCCTTGACCGTCTGCATAGACTTTGCCTTATCCTCCATTTTCTTTAAAACCTCTTCTGCTTTGACACCAAACAATACATCCTGCTGTAAAGGTGCATCCAATAATTTTGGTTTAACATGATCAGGTAGGGTTTGTTCTTTTAACCAAGCATGTCTACGTATGACAGACCCAGTAACAGCTGCTCTACAGGAAGCTTCCAATGAATCAAATCCACATTGTAAAGTATGTTTGCCCACCTGTTCAGCTGCATGCAACAGATCCTGCATTTCCTTGAATTCAGACTGTTCAGTATGTGTGCTCATTTTTTGTTTTAATTGAGACATTAGGAATTGCTGATATTTCAGCATGTGAAACTGACAATTTAATGCTCTTATAGCCAGAGTTGCAGAGGTTTATATTTTCTTTCCCCATCTATCCAGGGCTCTGGAATCCCTTTCAGAGGGCACATGATTTTTAGCCATAGAAGCTTTAGCCCCCTTGGGACCCTGGGAAATTGTTTCTGGGTCAGCCACAGGGTTTTATAAAGGAATTTGTGTGAGTCAGGTACTCTGTAGTATCTGGTCTGGTTTGGCTGGAGCAGGAGGTAGAGAGTCTGGATTTAGACTAGACTCCAAGTAAACATCATCCACAATATCTAAAACTGGAGGGATAGCAAGTGGTCTGTGCTGGGGTAGTAAAAGGAACTCTCCGAGTCTTTTCTTAGAATCAGAGTAGTCCTGGCCTTCCCAGTGGAAATGCTCCATCATGGTATGTAAAGTTTCCCCACAGGAGTAGTCTTCAGGGGGAGATGCTGAGGGAAGAGAGTCTTCAGCATCAGAGTCTTCATAAGAGGGAAAAGTGTAATCCCGTTCCTCAGAAGAATCTGAGGAAATTGAAACCCGGTCAGAGGAAGCATAATCCTCCTCTTGTCTTGGTCTTTTATCTGGAGGGGGATGGGAACCCCTGATTAGGGAAATCAAATCTTCAGCCATCTTAAGCATCTGTTTCTTAGGCATGGGGCCTTGAACTGCAGACTAATGTACAGTCTTTTTTGGTTTTAAAGGAGTTTTAAGCTTGGCATAAGATTTAATGGTGAGTGTAGTCTGTCTGAATACGCCTTCTGCAACCAAAGGTGTTTCCAATGCATCGGGGTCTCCTTCTGCTCCGGTGTCAGAAGGGCCTAAAGAAGATGGCTGCGTCGGCCTAGAAGACTCCGCTTGAGAATACGCAGCTGTCTGGGGGTTCCAATTCTGCGTTCGTCAGGGGCTGCGTAGGCGCCTCACTGAAAACCGGAGAACCGGCGACAGGCCCAGCAGAGGCCTCGGAGTCTGGCTTGTTCCTAGGCTGCCTGTCCTTATCCTTGCGTTTTTTATGCATGCCAGTCGTCGGCTGCTCCGACGGCATGATATAATTAAATATCCTACCAAAGTAATGTCGTGCGAAGTCAAAACGATGTTTGACAGTTCGTTTATTAAACCTAGCACAAAACCGACAACCTGTGACGTCGTGGTCTGGGCCTAGGCAAGGAATACAATAAGAATGGAAGTCCTTATGAGGTATTTGCTTCCCACAAGAAATGCAATTGTTAACTTTTTCTGACATCGGACTGAGGAAAGAAAAGGTTCCCCAACGGGGTACTTAGCTTTATTGAAGACTTCGGACTGAAATTAGAATCGAAAATCTCAAGTGTCGGCCGACTGGCACTTGCGAACTACTTCTGCTTTGGGCACCACCCAGCAAGAAAGACTGGAGAAAATGGTGTCGGATGCCTCTTATATACCCCTGGCGCACTGACGTCAGGGAAGAAGCGACAGCAACCGACACCGGACCAAGACTTTGGAACACAGGCCGACCGCGGGACCGCCTGACGGCAGGATAACCAAGTGTGATGACTGCAGCAGGGAAACACGATGAAAGTACAGTTTTGTACCTACCATAAATGTAGATGTCCGAACTGGATAGCATCTGCAGTCATAACAACTGGGTTGTCCTGTCGTCAGGCAGCCCTTCAGTCGGCCGGATTCCAAAGTCCGGGTCCTGCTTCGGCTGATGTCGCACTCCACCCGACGTCATCTCTGTTGGTCTTCGGGTATAAAAGCATCAGCTGACGCCATTTTCCTCAGTGTTTCTTGCCCCAGATGCCAGAAGCCCTCTTGCAGGCTAAAATTTGGATAGATGCCAATGTTTCCAAATAGATAGAGGTAAACACAACAATAAGCATGTATGTACATATATACAAACAAATACACCATAAAAGACTCCCCCCCAACAGCTAGCTATTAGGAGGGTAAACACCCTAGGAGTACCACAGAGGGGAAGGAGGGAGGGTAATCCTGACTGCAGATGCTATCCAGTTCGGACATCTACATTTATGGTAGGTACAAAACTGTACTATGTCCTTCATGGATGCATCTGCAGTCATAACAACTGGGTAGAATACCATAGCCAACTAGGGGAGGAGGATAAAAGTAGATTATGGTGTGTTTAGGATCCCTTGCAGTACAGCAGTGGCAAACCCTGCTCGGGATCTGGAATATAGAGGCAAATTATAATGCTTGGCAAATGTATGCACGGAGGTCCAAGTAGCCGCCTCAATAATGTCTTTGGTTGCCACTCCTCGTAAGAAGGCTGTGGTAGTGGCTGTTGCCCTTGTAGGATGAGGTCTTATGTTCTGTGGAATTGGTTTTCCATGGAAGGAGTAACAGAATCGTATGCAATTTCCTATCCATTTGGAGATTGTCTGTTTGGAAATAGCTTTTCCTTCCCTTCCTGTTGCATAGGCTACAAAAAGTTGGTCAGTCTTTCTGCTATTTTTGTTCTGTCCAAGTAGTAGCGTAGCTGTCTATGTACATCCAAGGTATGCAGTATTCTTTCCCTCTGTTTTGTGGGTTGGGAAAGAAGGTAGGTAGGTGGATTGCCTGGTTTAAAGACACTCTGGATACCACCTTGGGCATAAATGTAGGATTAGTCCTCATGGACACTCTATCTTGGTGGAAGATTAGGAAGGGTTGCACTGCCATTAAGGCCTGTAGTTCTGAAACCCTCCTTGCTGAAGTAATTGCCAGTAGGAAAGCAGTTTTCCATGACAGGTGTTGTAGGTCTGCTGTTGCTGCTGGTTCAAAGGGTGATAGTGTCAATTTTTCTAGCACAAAGTTCAAATCCCAAGCTGGTAATGGTGGTTTCCTTGGAGGTTTTACATTCTTGATTCCTCTGAGGAACTGCCTGAGCAAAGGGTGCGAAAAAACAGGTGGATCAAAGCTGTATTCTGCTGAAATAGCTGATGCATGTATCTTGATGGAGGAGTAGGACAGGCCTGAATGAAGAAGTTCGCCAGATACTCCAGAATGTTAGGCATATCTATGTTTGACACATCTTTTCCTCTTTCTGTACTCCAAATGACAAACCTTTTCCATTTTCCAGCATAGTTCCTTCTTGTTGAAGGTCTGCGTGCTTCAAGAATAATGTCTTTTACTCTTTGGGAAAGTTCTGGATTAGCTGCTGCTATGTGATGTTCCATGCAGTTAGTTGCAACGCTTTTAGGTTTGGATGTATGATGCTGTAGTTGTTCTGAGTTAACATCAAAGGCATCAGGGTATTGGCCACATATTGTTCGAGACATGCTCCTCAGTAGTGGGTACCAGTGTTGTCTTGGCCAGTTCGAGCTATCAGGATTATCCTTGGACGTTCTTCCTTGATTTTCAGTAGTACCTTGTGTATCAAAGGAAGAGGTGGGAATGCATATGCTGTTAGGCCTTTCCAGTTGAAGGAGAGCGAATCCACTTTCCATGCTAGTGGGTGGAATGTCCTTGTGCAGAATTTTTGAGCTGGTGATTGAGAGGTGATGCGAATAGGTCTATCTGTGGCATTCCCCATTTCTTTGAGATGGTCTTGAAGATGTCCGGTGCAGCTTCCATTCGTGGGCATCGAGTGGTTCTGCTTAATATGTCTGCTAGAGTATTGTCTTTCCCGATACAAATATTGCCTGTAACTGGATGTTGTAGCTGAGTGCCAGGGTCCACAGCTCCAAGGTCATTCTGCATAGGGGTATGAATGAGTGCCTCCCTGTTTGTTGATGTACCACATGACTGTGGTGTTGTCTGTCCTTATCATCAACTGGCCCTCCTTGAGAAATGGTTTGAACTTTTGGATTGCCAGTTTTACTGCCAGCATTTCTTTTAGGTTGATGTGCAGGTGAAGTTGATCCTGTGTCCACAATCCTTGCACGCATTTGTCCAGCATGTGGCCCACCCATCCTAGGTCTGAAGCGTCTGTTGTGATGGTCTGGCTTGCTTGACATCTGCGAAAGGGTAGGCCTGGGTTTGACTGGCATGCCTGAGCCCACCATAGGAACTCCTGTTTTAAGCATGGAATTAGTGGGATTTCTGTTTCTAGACTGTGTCTGTGTTGGGACCATAAATTCTTTAGGTACCACTGTAGTTTTCTCATATGTAGTCTGGCAAATGGAACCAAGATTATGCATGATGCCATGAAGCCCAAGGCCTGCAGTACTTTTCTTGCTGTTAACTTGTTCAGTTTTGTTAGTGCCAAGAAGTAAAGAGGAAGTTCTTTTGTTTTTCTGTAGTCAGGAATGCCATTTGTTTTACTGTGTCCAATTCCGCCCAAGAATGTCCTTGTTTGGGATGGTATCAGCCTTGACTTTTGTAAATTGACTGTGTATCCCAGTGCTTGTAGCAAGTAAATGACCCTTTGTAAATCTGTTGTCAGCTTGCTTTTGTTGTCCCCTTGTAGCAGGCAGTCGTCCAGGTATGGGTAAATTTGAATTCCCTGTAGTCTGCAATGGGCGATTACTGATGCCAGGCATTTTGTGAATACTCTGGGCAGTAGATAAGCCAAAGGGCAATGCTGAGAATTGATAGTGCTCTGATCCTGCAAGAAATCTGAGGTATCTTCTGCAGATTGGTCGAATGGGGACGTGCAGGTATGCCTCCTTGAGATCTAGAGTTACCAGCCAAGACTCCTTGCCCAGCATGGGAAGAAGCTGCTGTAGGGTCAGCATTTTGAATTTTGGGACAATGATGTATGTATTTAAGGTGGACAGGTCGAGAATTGGTCTCCAACTTTTTCCTTTCTTGGAACTAGGAATAGTCTGGAATAGAACCCCTTTCCTTGCTCTGCTGTTGGCACTCTTTCCACAGCTCTCATGTTTGCTAACTCCATTATCTGGCGTAGAGCCTCTGTTTTTTGATTTGGAGGTAGATTTGGCATTCCTCTTTGACTGGTAAAGTGTGGAAGTGTAAGCCGTAACCTTGATCTATGGTTTGTAAAATCCACTTGTCTTTTGTTATGCAGTGCCAGTTCCTTGAAAATAAGGTTAACTTTCCGCCTAGAGGAGCTGCTATTTGTTCCCTGGTAGGCGGATTTAGGGTTAAGTCACTGTGGTTGTGCTGATGTAGTGGCAGTGGCTGTGTCTGTGCCTCTGTTGTTACCTTGCCACTGTCGTCCTCTGTAGGCACCTCCTCTGGATTGGTTTCTGCCTCTGGAACGTCTATTCCTGCCCCTTTGAAATTTTGTGGAGTCAGGAAAGGACCAATTTTGGCAGGCCAGTTCCTGCTAAACCTTGGGGTTGAACCTGCAAGAAATCTTTAACAGTTTGAACAGATTTTGCCTTTTCTTCCATTTTCTTCATAACCTGCTGGGCAGGTGTACCAAACAAACTTGTCTTGTCCATAGGAGCATCTAGCAGCTTAGCTTTAACATGATCCGGTAAAGCTTGTTCCTTTAGCCATGCATGCCTTCTTATCACTGTGCCTGTCATGGCTGATCTAAATGAAGCCTCCAGTGCATCATAGCCACATTTTAAGGAATGGTTGCTAACCTGTTGTATGTTATTTACCATCTCTAATACATATTTCTTATCAAGAGATTCATCAGTGGTTAGTTTTTTAGTTAACTGATCAAGCATAAACTCTTGGTATTGTATCATGTGAAACTGACAGTTTAAAGCTCTAGCTGAGAGAGTAGCTGAAGTGTAGACCTTTTTACCCCATCTGTCTAATGACCTTGCTTCCCTTTCAGAAGGAGTAGGGTTTTTAGCTATGGTCGCTGCTACTGCCTTGGGACCCTGGGATATAGTTTCTGGGTCTGCAAGTGGGGCCTTGTAAAGGTGGTGATGAGTATCTGGCACCCTGTAAAATCTGTCTGGTTTGGCAGGGGCTGGGGTAAAGAATCTGGAGCGGAGCAAACATCATTGAAAGCATCATCCACCACAGAGAGAACAGGAGGTATAGCTAAGGGCCTGTGCTGTGGGAGGTGCAGAAAGGTCCTAAGTCTTTTTCTGGAGTCTGAAAAATCCTGTTGCTGCCATTGGAACTGTTCTCGCATGGCATGCAAGGTTTCCCCAAAGGAGAATTCTTCTGGTGGGAAGCAGCTGGAATGGATTCTTCAGCATCAGAATCTTCAAAATTGGAGAAGGGAGCCTCTGGCTGGTCAGTAATGTCTGATTCATCAGCAGATTCATCAGAGGACACTGGCTCAGGGGGCTCTGCCCTAGGTCTCTTCTCTGGGGCTGAGAGGCCCTATCTGGGTGAGATTGAGATCCTCTGATTAAAGAAATTAAATCTTCTGCCAAAGTAAGCATTTGGGAACTAGAAGAGGGCCTGGATGTGGGCGGTTTAACAGGCACTGTTTTAGTAGTCTTGGCTGCTTTAGCCCTGGCGAAGGCCTTAATGGACATGGCTGCTGGAGGCCTAGCAGCACCACGTGCTGGGGTAGAGACATCCAAGGGGATGGTGTCTGATAAGTCAACCACCGTAGTGGGTAAAATTTCTGAGGTCGATTCAAGAGTTGTAGCAGGGGCCTCAGTTGTAGGAATAGGTTCAGCTGTACTTAGATCAGTTTTCTCGGTTTCGCCGAAACCGAGACACTCGGTTTGCTTAACCATGGTTTCGCCGAAACCGCGGACCGCGAGTGTCGGTCTTTATCTTTGCGTTTTGGTAGATTGGGTAGTCGGAGGATCCGGCGGCATAATGTACGCAAAATCAGAACCGAAAAACTGTTCTGCAAACTCCGACCGGCCTAAGCGTTGTCGGTTGAAAGAAGCACAGGCGAACAGGCTGCTACGCCGTGGGCCGGGCCTACACAAGGCAGACGGTAAGAGTGGAGATCTTTATGAGCTGTTTGTTCCCCACACCTTAAACAATTGTTAACTTTTTCTGACATCGGCTGAGGCAAGAAAGAGTCCCCAACGGGTACTTAGCTTTAGAAGTCTTGAGTAGTATTCGGTAGAAGTAATCTCTGGATCCGACCGACCGGCACTTGCGAACAGCTTCTGCTTCGGGCGCCACGCGGCAAGAAAGACTGAGGAAAATGGCGTCGGCTGATGCTTTTATACCCGAAGACCAACAGAGATGACGTCGGGTGGAGTGCGACATCAGCCGAAGCCGGACCCGGACTTTGGAATCCGGCCGACTGAAGGGCTGCCCGACGACAGGACAACCCAGTTGTTATGACTGCAGATGCATCCATGAAGGACATCATCTGCCTGTGAATGTCCAAAGAGTGCAGTAGTCTCTCCCATTTATTCTGTGGTTTAGGATAAAAAATTGGCAGGTGAATAGTTTGATTTAGAGCCATATTGGATACCACCTTTGGCATAAATGCAGGGTTAGTTCTTAAAGACACCCTGTCCTGGTGGAAAATAAGGAAAGATTTCACTGCCATTAGTGCCTGTAATTCTGAAACTCTTCATGCTGATGTTATTGCCAGCTGATGTTATTGCCAGGAGCAGAGCAGTTTTCCAAGAGATATATTTTAATTTTGCTGTGTTAGCTGGCTCAAAAGGAGGTAAAGTTAGTTTTTTCCAAAACAAAGTTGAGGTCCCAAGTTGGAGTAGGTGCTCTGAGGTACTGTTTTAACAGAGGATTAGAGAAAATTGGTGGATCCATGTTGAATTGAGCCGAGATGGCAGAGGCATGGATCTTGATGGATGAGAAGGAGAGACCTTTGTCCAGCATCTCAGTTAAGTATCTGAGGAATGTTTGGGACAAGAGGGTCAAGGTTGTGAGCTTGGTTCCAGGCACAGAATCTCTTCCATTTATCCAAATAGGCTTTCCTGGTACTTGGCCTTCTGGCCTCCAGAATGGCATCCATAACAGCTTTGTAGAGAGGCATTGCTTGCTTGACTAAGGAATCTTCCATGCAGCTAGGTTTAAGGTCTTTAGCTGGCTGTGTAGTATTTGATTGTTGTGCTGAGTCAGCAGATGTGAGGTTTGAGGCAAAATCCAGGGTGGTTATTGTGCTAAGCTCCTTAATATTGGGTACCAGTGCTGGCATGGCCAGTCTGGTGCAATCAGGATCATCTTTGGCTCTTCTTGCCTGGCTTTTATGAGTACCTTTGGCAGGAGAGTAGTTGTGGGAAAGCGTATACTTGTAGGTTCTCCCAGATGAATGAGAGGGCATCCAATTTCCATGCTTGTGGATGGTAACTCCTTGTGCAGAATTTTTGTAGCTGGCAGTTTATTGGGGATGCAAACAGATCTATGTCCAGGTTTCATCATTTCTGTGTTATCATTCTGAATATTTGTGGATTCAATTCCCATTCGTGGGGATCCATGATGTTTCTGCTTAAGTCGTCTGCCAGTGTGTTTTTCTCTCCTGGCAGGAATTGTGCTTGCAGATGAACTTGAAGGTTTAGAGCTGTGTTCCACAAGGTCATGGCTTGTCTGCACAGGGGGAAGGAGAGAGTGCCCCCTTGCTTGTTTATGTACCACATAACTGTGGTGTTGTCTATCAGTAGTTGCCCTGGATGCAGCAGGTCCTTGAAAGCTATCAGGGCATTTTGTACAGCTAGCATCTTTTTGATCGATGTGAAGATGCCTTTGTTCTGAGGGCCACGTGCCCTGAATACATTTGCCTGCCATGTGTGCTCCCCAGGCGTAATCCGATGCATCTGTTGTCAGTGTTTGCCTGGCTGTGGGTTGTGTAAAAGGCTGTCCCTTGTTGAGGTGACAAGCTTGAGCCCACCATTGAAACTCCTGTTGAAGGCAAGGGATTAGTGGTATAACTGTTTCCAAACTTTGACAGTGTTGAGACCATACATTCTTTAGGTACCATTGTAGTTTCTTCATATGCAGTTTGGCATATGGAATTAGTAGTATGCAGGACGCCATGTAACCAAAGGCCTGCAGAATTTTTCTTGCAGGGAGTTGGGTCTTTGTTGCCATCAATTGAAAGTATTGAGTCAGTTGTCTTTGCTTGTCTGGCGTGAGATACGCAATCTGGGCCGCTGAGTTCAAGCTGGCACCCAGGAATATAATCTCTTGTGAGGGCACTAGTTTTGATTTCTTTTCATTTACTGTGTACCCCAGGCAACTTAGTAACTTTTTTACAAACGCCAGATGCTTTAGAAGAATGTCCTTGCTCTCTGCTTGAATCAGGCAGTCATCCAGGTACGGATAAATTTGAATTCCTTTCTGTCTGCAAAATGCAATTAATTGTGCCAGGCACTTTGTGAAGACCCTGGGCGCAGTAGATAAGCCAAAGGGCAGTGCAGAGAATTGGTAGTGCACTGAACCAGCTATGAATCTGAGGCATCTTCTGCAGTTTTGTCTGATAGGGACATGCAGGTATGCCTCTTTGAGGTCCAAAGTCACGAGCCAAGCTTTCTTGCCCAGCATGGGAAGAAGCTGGGGTAATGTCAACATTTTGAATTTCGGAACATCCAGGTAAGTGTTTAGAGGTGAAAGATCCAGAATGGGCCTCCAGGCTTTGTTCTTTCTGGGTACCACAAAGAGTCTTGAGTAAAATCCTTATCCTTGCTCCTGTGATGGTACCTTTTGAATAGCTCTCATATCCATGAGTGCTGTAATTTGTTTTTGAGCCTCTGCTCATTGATATGGTGGCAGATTTGGCATTCCTTTTAACCTTGGCAGAGTGTGAAAGTGGAACCTGTAACCCTGAAACACAATGCTGAGAACCCATTTGTCTTTGGTGATCATTTGCCAATTGTGGTAGAAGAGTGCCAGTTTTTCTCCCAAGGGGGCTGCCAAGAGGGATTTGTTTGGCAGCTATAGTGGGAAGTCATTGGAGCTGCTTTTTATATTGTTAGGGCCTGTCTTCCCCTTCTTTCTGGCCTGATGCAACCCATTGCCGAGGCCTATAAGGACCTTGTGTTTGACCTCTACCTCTTGGACGTCTGTATCTTCCCCTTTGAGGTCTGTCTGTAATTGGAAAGGACCAATTCTTAGTTGGCCAATTTCTGCTAAATCTAGGAGGCTGAACCTGTAAGAAATCCTTCACCGTTTCCATAGATTTTGCCTTATTCTCCATTTCCTTTAATACCTCTTCTGCCTTAACTCCAAATAACACATCCGGCTGCAAATGTGCATCCAATAATTTTGCTTTCACATGATCTGGTAACGTATGTTCTTTTAACCAAGCATGTCTTCTAATGACAGAGCCTGTAACTGCTGCTCTGCAGGAGGCCTCTAGAGAATCAAACCCACATTGCAAAGTACGCTTTCCCACTTGTTCAGCTGCATGCAATAAATCCTGCATTTCTTTAAAATTAGGAGGATCCGATTCTGGAAGCGTTTTCTGTTTTAACTGACAGTAAAAATTGCTGATATTTTAGCATGTGAAACTGGCAATTTAAGGCTCTCATTGCTAAAGTTGCTGACGTATATACTTTCGCTCCCCATCTGGCTAATGCTCTGGAATCTCTGTCAGAGGGGACTGGATTCTTGGCTGATGAGGCCTTAACTCCTTCGGGTCCCTGAGAAATAGTTTCAGGGTCAGCTACAGGGCTTTTATACAGAAATTTATGTGAGTAAGGGACTCTGTAGTATCTGTCAGGTTTAACAGGGACTCGAGGTAAGGAATCAGGATTTAAGCTGGATTCAGTATACACATCATCCACAATATCTAACACTGGCGGAATAGCAAGGGGTCTGAGTTGAGGTAATAAAAGGAAGTCTCTGAGCCTTTTCTTGAATTCTGAGTAATCCTGGCCTTCCCAGTGGAAATGCTCCCTCATGGTATGTAGGGTTTCCCCAAAGGAGTAGTCCTCAGGCGGTGAGGCTGATGGAATTGATTCCTCAGCATCAGAATCCTCATAAGGGGCTAAAGAGTATCCTAGGTCTGAGGATGAATCAGAAGAGATGGACACCTGGTCGGATGAGTCATAGTCTGCATCCTGTCTAGGCCTTTTATCAGGAGGGGGATGGGACCCCCTGATCAGAGCGATTAGGTCTTCGGCCATTTTGAGCATTTGTTTCTTAGGCATGGAGGCCTGTCCTGGAGAATGTTATTTGTTTCTTTGATTTTAAAGGAGGCTTAGACTTAGCTGAGGGTTTAATGCTTAACTGAGTAGGTCTGAAGACACACTCTGAAGCTGTGGGTTGCTCAGCTACTCCGGATCCCTCTGAAAGGTTAGTCTCGGTAGGCTGAATAACTTGAGCGTCCGAAGCCCAGCCATCTCCACGTGGGAGTCAGAGGTGGCCTGTGGTTCTACAGAAGCGGTCATCAGGGGCTGCGAAGGTGCCTCGCAGAAAACCGGAGAACCAGCGACTGGCCTAGAAGAGGCTTCATCGTCAGTTTTAGGCCTCGGATGCCTATCCTTGTCTTTGCACTTTTTGTGTATTCCGGTCGTCGGAAGTTCCGACGGCATGGTATAATTGAATTTTCTACCAAAATAATGTCGGGCAAAATCAAACAGACGTTTAATAGTGCGCTTGTTAAACCTAGCACAAAACCAACAACCAGTGACGTCGTGGTCTGGGCCTAGGTATGGGATACAATAGGAATGGAAATCCTTATAAGGTATTTGCTTCCCACAAGAAATACAGTTATTAACTTTTACTGACATTGGTCTGAGGCAAGAAAAAGTTTCCCCAACGGGGTACTTAGCTTTATAGAAGACTTCGGTTCTGGATTCGAAATGAAAATCTCAGGAGACGGCCGACCGGCACTTGCGAACTGCTTTTGCTTCGGGCACCGTGCGGCAAGAAAGACTGAAGAAAATGGCATCGGCTGCATCTTGTATACCCATGTCGCACTGACGTCAGGGAGGACGCAACAGCAACCGATGCCGGACCAAGACTTTGGATCTCAGGCCAACTGGGGAACTGCCTGATGGCAGGATAACCCAAGTGTAATGACTGCAGCAGTGTAACACGATGAACATCCTTTGAGTTCAGGGGGTGAAGATTGGGTATCCACTGGGCCTGAAGGAGCCATTGTAGTAATCTCATGTGTAGTCTGGCAAAGGGGACTATGGGGGATGGCTGCAGCTACAGATCATAAGGCTTGAAGAATCTCCCTTGCAGACACCTTGCTTTGGCAGAGTATCACCTGAGCTTGTGCCCAGAGTTTCTGAATCCTGTGAACAGGAAGAGAAATTAGGCTTGACTGCGTGTTGAATATTGCCCCTATGAATTCCAGTTGTTGTGATGGATGGAGGTTTGATTTCTTCCAGTGCATGGTGATGCCTAACGACTCTGCTAGGAGCAAGGTGTAGTGGAGGGCCCTGACCAGGAAACGCTTGGTGGGGGCGGAGAGGAGCCAATCGTCTAGATATGGAAACACCTGGAATCCCTGAAGTCTCAGATGAGCTGTTACCACTGCCATACATTTCGTAAACACTATGGGGGCCGTCGAGAGACTGAAAGGCAGGGCTCTGAACTGGTAGTGATTGGCTCCCAGCCGGAAGCGAAGGAAGTTCCTGGAGCACTTGTCCGTCTTGATATGATAATACACATCCCGGAGATCTAATGAGCACATCTACACACCCTCCTGCAGATAGGGGAGGATGGACTGAATCGTGACCATGCGGAACTTGGTCTGAACTACTGATTTGTTTAGCTGACTGAGATCCAGAATGGGTCTCCAGTCCCCTCTTTTCTTTGGCACCAAAAAGAATCTTGAGTAAAACCCTGATCTGCACTGATCTGAGGGGACCTTTTGGATGGCTCGTTTTTGAAGTAGCTTTCGTATCTCGGATGCTGCCTCCTCCCTTTGACTGGGTGGAACTTCGGGAAGGGATTTCGGAGGTCTTGGATAGGAGGATTAGTGGAATGTGGTAGCCTCTGGTAATGATTCTCTGCACCCACTGATCGATTGTAACGGACAGCCAGGCATCTTGGTGCAGAGAGAAACATGCCCCGACTGCTTCCAGAGGAAAGCAATCGGGCAGCACCTCAGGAGCGCTGATATGGTCTACCTGAGAAGGAATCTCTGGAGCCCTGGTTCCGGGTACCCCCTCTGCCCCGAAAGGGGCATCTTCCATTATTGGCACCCCCTCTGCCTCTAGAGGAGTCCTTGTCACGTGCCTCTTGGAAAGGACCTTGACACTTCTTGTGCCACATTTTACCGCTCCTCTGGTTCCCTAAGAATGAACACAGAGGTTTGGAAAAATGTAGGCCAATGGCAGACAAGGTCTTCCCGTCTTACTCGCACCTGGCTAGTGTATCCTTGACCTTCGCACCAAACAGAGCTGAGGGAAAACTTGGAGTCCACGAGGTCACAGATGTGCATCCAGGTATGACGTCTCATGACTACGTCTGCACCCGCAGCTCCAGCTGCTCCTTCGGTCGCATGTGACAGCAACCTCATGGATGAATTAGATATGGATTCTAGGTTGGCAAGTTGGGAAGCAACCTTATCTCGTGCTCCATCCGATACTTGACCCGCAAGAGTTCCTGAGAGTTCAGAGATAAGATCTCTCTGGAGCCTCGTAAAATGTACCATAAAGTTAAGAGACCTAACCGCGAAGGTCGCTGACGCAAAGACTCGCTTCCCTAACCTGTCCACTGCCCGGGACTCTCTGTTGGGCGGGTGAACAGCAGGACTCTCTTCTGCAAGGTCCTTTTTTGTGGCAGCCACCACCACCATAGCGTCCACTGGCAAGCCTCTGGACCAATGGGGTTGATCTTCTGGAGGGGAGAGAACTTTGTCTGATCTCCTGGGGATGGCCTCAAAGGAGTCAGGGTTCTTCCAAGCCCATTGCACGATGATCTTAACCAGCTCATCGGCAGGGGGGGGTCACCCAAGAAGTAGAGGGCTGAGAGCAAAAGGCCTGCAGGAATACGGATTCCTCTGATGAAGGGGTTGAGGACTTCATCACCCCTCTGTTTCAAGACCTCCATGATGTCCCTGAAGGAGACAGTCAGTGGGCGAACTAGGGGACCCTGCCCCATCATCGTAGTCCATATCCTCTGTGACTGACTCCTCCGTGGAGTCCGTGTATCTCCTCTTACAGACCCATTTCTGAGGGAGTTCTTCGGTGGGAACATCCGAAGAAAACTCGGACAGTGAAATGCCCTGAACAGGGATCTCCTGGGCCTTGCAACTAAAACAAACTGACTCCTGTGGCTCAGAGGGAACTGGGGGAATAACCAACCGTGGAGGATTGCTGGCAGCAAGAGCCCTCTCCATCACCCGGAAAGTGGGCCCTCCCGAAGAGGAATGGGAGCCCGGAACCGAAGAAGACTGAATCGGAACCGGGGTCACAACCCTGCTCCAGATGTTCCGCCCCCGGGGACGGAGCCTCAATCAAGCTCGAAGCGGTAGTCACCCTCTGCTCCGAAGTTGGGGCCGACAAAACCATCGGAACAGACACCGGGGACCAGGGGCTCAACCCCCCCAAGCATGAGATTGAGGAAGGGTAGGCTCCAACGAAACCTGCACTCAAAGGGATCTCGGAACGTCAGAGTTGCTGTTGGCACTGAGGAAGGAATTCCTCTGTTAAAAGTTGGGTAGATAAGCCTCACAACCGAGGGATCCAAGGGAGGAGAGTAAGTAGGGGTTGCTGGAGAAATACACCCAAAGCCAGGAGTGGAATAGGGTCTAGGCGGATTTGAGATTCCCCTAGCAGTCAGCAGCTGATCAAAAAGTCGCACCACATCCAATTCGGAAAGGCTTCTGGTGGATCTCACCGATGGACCTGAAGGGGAGTCCGACCTGAAGGGGTGTCAGGCCGGCCCAAAAAGGGGCTGCAGGCTTGTCTGGCAAACGGGTCCACATTGGATGAGTATTGGGTCCGTGGGGTGTCGCAGAACGGCACCGATTTCAATTTTGCAACAGGTAATAACGATATGGTCAGAGCCATGAAAGGGCTCGGAGCAGAAGTCACTATAGGAGTGGACGATAAGAACGGTTCTGATGTCGTTGTCAAAACTGATAATGGGGTCAATAGGAACGGTTCCGAAGTCGTCGTTGGAACCGATAACGGGATCAAAACAGGAGAAGTCGGTGCCAGTAAATGGAAATACTGGTCTGTATTGATGACATAATACTGGTCGGCATCAACAATGTAATACTTGTCTGTATCGAAGACATCATATTGGTCGGTATCGAAGACATCATACTGGTCGGTATCGAAGACGTAGGCGGTGCTGTAACACCGACGTGGCTACCTCGGTAAACTTTACTGGAGCTGAGCTTGGAGCCGATGTAGTAGTCGGCACCGAGGAGGCAGAACGGTGTTCAAACGATGACTTATAGGCCTTGTGCTAATGACCTTTACCTCTGTCACCAGCCGGTGAAGAGGGGTCCGATCAAGGACGTTTTTTTATCCAAAGCTGGAGGGGGTGAGACCTCCATTGCAGAAATGCTCTCAGAGAAAGGCGAAGCAAGCAGGCCCTTTAAAATAAGTTTGTTACGACGTTCAATCAGCGTCCGCTGACTGAAACTAGCACAGATATCACAAGGGGGTTTCGCTGACTAATGCGGAACCCCCAAACAGTAAATTCATTCCTCATGGAGGTCACTATTCAGCAGGAAGAGCAGTGCTTAAATCTCGTAGTTCCCTTTTCAGACATTCCAAAAACACTCTTGTATACAAGGGACAGAGAGAGGAAAGAGAGGAAATGGAGGAGAGAAAAAGTAAATACCAACAATGGTAACAACATACCGTAAAGGTAGAAAGTTAGAGATACCAAGAAATTACCAATAATGGTAAGAGAAAAATACCTGTGGGTAGAGCAGTAGCAATATAGAACAACAAGAACAAGTTATAAGGAAGAAAAAACTTTTTCAAACTATTAAATCTATAAGAAAAAAGCACTTCGCTGGAGAGCTCGATGAAACGCTGCTATATGGCTGTGCGGCAAACGAGATCTGTGGTAACTGAGCAAAGGGCATTGTGGGTAGCAGCTTAGCTTGAGAGTTTTTTGGTGCATGCAAGCTTGGTATAAGGCCGACTTGGTTCCGAGGCCTCAGAACCGAACCCATTAGTGATGAATAGGAAAAAGATTAACAACTTCAGATCTCTATTTCACTAAACTACAAGGAAGGAGGAGCAGTTCCCCAACTATAACAAACTGACTCCTACAACAGATAGGGAGAAGGAAAGGAAAAAGGGGCCCTTTAAGTTAAACGGGACAAAGGGAGCCCTCAACGGACTACCAAATAAAGAAACAGAAGAAATATTAATCCAAAACTCTCTAATTTAAACCAGTTTAGAAACTGGGACAGGGTGAAAAGTCAGACAGGCGTAGAGGTAGAACGACTGCCAACAGAAAAAAATCAAGCAACAGTAACGAACACTCTCAAACTGCTAAATACTAGTCTGAACAGTTTAAATTATTAAACCTACAACAATAAGGAACAGTTTAGTAATTTTACAAATAAAGATTCCACTTAGCTTAGAGCCTGCATGGAAGCACCCAATCTTGTTTAGTGGCAAACGAGGTCTGGGTAATCTTCTCTGAGCATGATGGGATAGGGTGTAGCCACAAACCTGTGGAGGCTCTCATGCTTTTGCATAGGCAAAGTCGGAACAGATTCTTGGTTCCGAACCCAACCAGCAATGAATGAAGGCAAGATATGTTATAACATTATTCAGTTTTCTAGATGCAGTTATAGCCAATGCAGCTAAGGTAATCTGTCATAAACGCAAGCTTCATTCAGACTATCCAATGACAGTCTAAAAAATTATTAAAACCTGACAGACAAGGCTGGAGATAGTTTATAATGCATCTAACAGATGGCCCCAAAATTAACTTATCCACAATGAAATTTATTCTGCAACGACTCGTGGAAAAATAAAATACTAGGTGATAATGCTCATGGTGACTTTTACTTCAATTCATGACAAAATTCTACTCTAAGGTAAGGAATCACCCAAAAGAGATTATGCAATCTATTCAGAGTCACGGGACATAAAATCCAAACTAGACCAGCTGATTTTAACAATTATGAGTACAAAACAGTAGAAGAAACTGAATCATGTCTGAGAGTATAACAGCTATAGAATTATTTTTCAATTGTAAAAACAACAATTGAGGACAACAAAATGTCTCTGAAAATTAGACACTAGTTGCATCCTAATGCCATGAAAGAAATGTTCTTATAGCATCCTGATTTGTTTGCTACCATAGGAAAATGCAATGCATACTGAATAATTTTATAATAATTCTCTAATGGCAATGTATAACAGGATGGTTAGGAAGAGATGAATCAAATCAGTAGTGATCCTGCCACCAAAACAGTACTATATAAAAAATCATAGATTTAAAAACTTCTTTAAAGCAAACATTTGCTAAGTAAAACCTCAGGTTACCTACACGCATTCGGAATTTGCAAGATCTTTTCCTCCCTTGCTCTCTGGGTTACAGAAAATAGATTACTGACTAACTTAAGGAGACCTTTGTCTCAAAGTAGCTAAAGGACGGATGGAGGAAGGGTAGGTTTGATACAATGACTGTTTTTCAAAGACCAACTGTCATAGTAACCATGGCTGTGCACATCTGCATTACCTACTGTTAAGGAGAGAGAATGTAACAGCAGATCATGCAGATTATAGCACGAGTGGACATTCAAACAGTACCCAACTTACCTGTCTATCATCTCTACAATGAAACAACAAATGCAAATCCTAACATTTGCAGTACCCTGTTTCACTACAGAGACAGAGAAAGACAAACAGTATAATGCCAGTAAAGCAAAACTAAAGGTCACCGAGTATTAAGTGGGAGCTGTTTTATCAAAACACAGCAGCACCATAAAATATGAGTAAGACATTACAACACTGGTTAATATCACAATATGTTAAAGTAGTAGTTCTATAAATGTTAATGCCCAAAACAACATGAAGCGTCCTTGTAGCAACCCCACTACACCTGTAGGGTGTTAAGCATGTTGATATTTCCATGGAGAGACTACTAATAGATCCATAGATATATATGCGGTGTGCGTTTATCAGTATATGACACTTAGACATACACTCATATATTCAAACTTCAGCATCAGGAGGCAGCGGTAGAGTCTGTGCACGAAGGAATTTTCACTAGTTATCCTTCCTAACCTAAGGATGCAAAAGGGTAGGCAACAAAACAGCAGAAGGAAAATACTACTGCAGCAATGAATATACCCTAAAATCCACAATTATGTTAAGTTTCTACACAACTGTACTATGTTCATCATATACTGTTCACTGCTGCAGTAGTGTAAACTGTTAGGAACAGTCCAAAGTTTATGGATCAGAGGGTGGCTGTTTCTGGGAAGGTATAAGTTTGCATCAGCCCTTGCAGGAATGTCACAGCAAATCCTGCCCTTGCTCTAGAGAAATTGTCCAAGTTGAACTACTTGAAAAAGGTATGGACAGATAGTGAAGTAGCGGTTTCTAAAATAGCCTGGGTGCTGAACTCCCCTCAGGAATGCAGTAGTAAATGCTACTGCACTACTGACATGAACCCTTGCTTGCCCTGGTCCCCATTTGCCATGGAAAAATTACAAGAGAAGATTAATTTCAATCCAGGCTGTTTTTGAGAGAGACCTGCCCTCCCCTTCCCTTTGCAACAGTAATGAATATCGGATTCATTTCTCTTAGTTCTGCAGTTTTGATAAGTAAAATCTCAGTTACCTACATGCATTCAGAATATTCAAGGTTTTCCCTTCCCTGCCCCCTTGGGCTACAAAAAATAGATTGACTGATTCAAGGAAATTTTTGTCATCACCTTAGGCAAGAATGCGAGGCTGGTGGGTTGTGTTACTCTGTCCTTGTGGAAAATGACAAAGGGCAGCTTGCATAAAAGTAACTGTAGTTCAGATTTCCTCCTAACAGATGTTATAACTACCAGAAGCACAGTCTCTCAAGTCAAGAATTTGAGAGGTGCGACAGCTGCAAGCTCAAACAGAGGCAAGGTCAACTTTTCTAACACAGAGTTTAGGTTTCAGGGAGGACAGATTTCCTTACTAGGTGGCCTTAGATAAACCATCAGCAAGGAATAAGGGGGGGGGGGAGGGGAGAATCTCATGAGAGATGGGCAGAAATAACAGATACACGCACTTTCAAAGAGGCATTAGATAATTATGACTTGTAAAGATCTGACAGATATTTGAAGACCATAGGCACTGATGACCAGTTAAGGTCCAGATTTTTCTCTGGCATCAAAGCAGAACATTTTCCATTTTGATATGTTTGATTTTCTTAAGCTTGGTACCATGGTCTCCCTCAAAACAGCAAGCAGGTGAATATGTGCTGAAATAGGAAAATTGTAAGATTATCCATGCTGTCAACCTTAAAGTCTTCAAGATGGGGTGCACAAGTGAACCATGCTTTGGGGTTAGAGGTCCAGGCTGAGGCAGAGGGACAGGCTCCATCCTTACTATATTCAATAGCAGAAAAAGTGCAGTCGTGTACACTTTCCATAAATGTAGATGCTAGAGTGCATTCGCTGTTGCAGTCATCACCTGTGGGTTATCCCTGCTGTGGTAGCCCTCGGCCGACCCGAATACCAGAGTCAATGTTTTTCTTTGTTGGCTGCTGTCACTTACTGAATGAGGTCAGGACGTCAGTGCTATAAAGGAAGGCAGCTGACGCCATTACATCAGTTTTTCTTGCCCTAACCAGTCAGAGGCCCAAGTAAATATGGTAAAGTGGTCCTGGTGGCTAAAGGCCACCGTTAGAAGCTTATGTCTCCCTAAAGAAAGAAGATACAAGGGGGAAGGAGGGAGGGAAACCAGGACTGCAACAGCGAATACACTCGAACATCTACATTTATGGTAAGTGTACACAACTGTACTATGTTCTTCATGTTTCAATGTTGCAGTCATCACCTGTAGGAGGATTCCCAAAGTTGAGGAGAGGGATGATAGGATTAGTAAGAGACATAGGAATGGGTCACCATGCCCTGCAGAACTGCAGACGCAAACCCTGCCATAGCCTTAGAAAATAGAGATAATGGTAATGCTTGGTAAAGGTATGGACAGACGTCCAAGTGGCAGCTTCCAGGATGTCCCTGGTGGTAACTCCTTTGAGCAATGCTGTGGAAGTGGAGGCTGCCCTAGTGGGATGGGCTCGAATAGACTAAGGGGGGGGGGGTTCCCATGTAATCTGTAGCAGAAATGGATACAGTGTGATATCCATTTGGAAATGGTTTGTTTGGAAATGATCTTCCCCTCTGCCCCTGGGAATAAGCTGACAAGTAGTTGGTCTGTTTTCCTGAAGGGTTTAGTACAGTCCAGACTATCTGAGCTGCCTGTGCACGTCTAGTGAGTGCAGAATTCTTTCCCCCTTGTTTTGAGGGTTAGGAAAGAAGGTGGGTAGATGTATGGCCTGGTTGACCATCACATTAGATACCACCTTGGGCATAAAGGAGGGATTAGTCCTCATGGAGACCCTGTCTGCATGGAAGTTGATGAAGAGTTATCAGTGCCTGAAGTTCTGAAACCCTTCTGGCTGAGGTAACAGCTAGGTGAAAAGCAGTCTTCCAGGAGAGGTATCTTACATCAGCTGAAGCAGCAGGTTCTAATGGTGGTAAGGTTAGTTTTTTCAAAACATAATTCAGGTCCCAGGCTGGAGTTGGAGGCCTTCTGGGAGGTCTGATATTAGAAGCCCCTTTGAGGAATTGTTTAATCAAAGGATGGGAGAACAGGAGCTGTTCTGTATCAAAATGAGATGAAATGGCCGAGGTGTGGATTTTAAAATAGGAGAAGGAGAGGCCACTATTAAAGTAGCTCCGCTAGGTAGTCCAGGATAAGAGGGATGGAAGATTGAGAGATACTGTCCCCTCTGGACTGGCTCCCGGAGCAGAATCTTTTCAATTTTCCTGCGTAAAATTTTCTGGTGCTGGGCCTTCTGGCCTTTGTGATAATGTCTAGGACCTGTTTGCTTAACAAGGGCACCCGGTTTGCCTTTAGAATATTATTCATGCTGACAGTTTAAGAGTCTCTAAGTCTGGGTTCAGCACCCCCCTCCACCTGAGTCAAGAGGTCTGAGATCAGGGGAAGCTGTCTGGGAGGGTGTAAGGTCATGCTGTGCAGTAAGGGGTACCAATGTTGTCTGTGTCAATCTGGAGCAATGAGGACGCCCTTTGGTCTCTCCTCCCCTATTTTGATCAGTACTTTGTGTATGCATTCCCTCCTCTGCCTCTTATTCCCAAAGAGGGTGTTCCAGGGAAAGGTCAAGGCATCCACCTTCCACACTAGGTGGTGATACTAGCTGGTACAGAATTTTTTCAGATGGTTGAGATGCGAAGCAGAGAGATCCACCTCCAGAGTCCCCCACTCCTGAGTGATTTGTAAAAAGATTTTTCTGTGGAGCTTCCATTTGGGGGGGGGGGGGGTCCAGTAAGTTTCTACTTATGTGGTCTGCCAGGGTGATGTTGATCCCTGGTAGGTATTGGGCTATTATGTGTAATCCCATAGTCAGCCAGAAGTTCATGGCTAGGGTGCACAGAGGGCAAGATTGGGTCTCTCCCTGTTTGTTGATGTACCACATTACTGTGGTGTTGTTTGTTTTGATAAGGAGAAAGTACAGTTGTGTACACTTACCATAAATGTAGATGTTCGAGTGTATTCACTGTTGCAGTCATCACATTTGGGTTATCTGCTTGCAGTAGCCCTCAGTTGGCCTGATTATCAAAGTCTTGGGTCCTGCGTCAGTTGCTGTCTCATCTTCCGTGATGTCAGGTAGTCAGGGGTATAAAGCATACAGCCGACGCCATTACATCAGTTTTTCTTGTCCCAGATGTCAGGTGCCCCTCTTAAAGGAAAGCAATTTTATATATATATATATATATATATATATATATATATATATATATACACACACATATATATATCTATATATCTATATACACACACATATATATATATACATACATACACACACACACACACACACACACACACACACACACACACACACACACACACACACACACACACACACACACACACACACAAACAAGGTTATACCTCCAGCACAAAAGCAAATACACCAAAAAGCTTTTAAGTATAGTAAAAGAGAGTAGAGGTATAGCCAAGGAAGTCCGGGGGCTGGAGGGAGGGTAACCAGGACTGCAACAGTGAATACACTCAAACATCTATATTTATGGTAAGTGTAACACAACTGCACTATGTTTTTTGTGTTTCACTGTTGCAGTCGTCCCATTTGGGTAGATTCCCAAAGCTAAGGAAGGGAGGAGGAATTTAGATAGCATTAGGACCAGCTATAAGGCCCTGCAAGACTGCAGTAACAAAGCCAGCTTTGGAATTAGAGAAAAACGGCAAGTGGTAATGCTTGGTGAAAGCATGTACAGAACTCCAGGTAGCAGCTTCTAGGATGTCTCTGGTAGTGACACCTCTGAGAAAGGCTGCAGAGGTAGATGCAGCCATGGTTGAATAGGGTCTAATCCCCTGTGGGATAGGTTTTCCATGGTGCTTATAACAGAAATGAATGCAATAGCCTATACATTTTGAAAATCTTTGCTTTGAAATAGCCTTCCCCTCTGCCCCTACAGCAAATGCCACCAGCAGTTGTTCAGATTTCCTTTGAGGTTTAGTCCTGTCCAAGTAAAATCTAAGTGGTCTGTGCACATCTAAGGAATGCAGTATCCATTCCACTTTGTTTTGTGGATTAGAGAAGAAGGGTGGCAAATGAATGGACTGATTAAGAGCCACACTGGATACCACCTTGGGCATGAAAGAGGGATTGGTCCTAAGGGGCACACTGTCCGCATGAAAGATGATGAAAGGCTACACTGCCATAATGGCCTGTAATTCAGATACCCTTCTTACTGAAGTGACTGCTAAAAGGAACGCTGTTTTCCAAGACAGGAATTTTAACTCTGCAGTTGCAGCTGGCTCAAAAGGAGAAGAATGAGTTTTTCCAATACAAAATTAAGGTCCCAGGCTGGAGTTGGGGCTCTCCTGGGTGGTCTTAAGTTTTTGGCCAATCTGAGGAATTGCTTGAGCAGTGGGTGAGAAAAGAGGGGTGGTTCTGTGTTGTAATGAGCTGAAATGGTTGAGGTGTGAATTTTGATGGAGAAAAAGGAAAGGCCGTTGTGAAGTATCTCAGTTAAGTATTGAAGAATTTGAGGAAATTGGGTGCTGTTGCGGCCATCCCTTGAGTTTGGTTCCATGCACAGAATCTTTTCCATTTTTCAGCATAAGAATTTCTAGTACTAGGCCTCCTTGCCTCCAAAATTACATCCAACACTTGTTTACTGAGGGATGGTAATAGAGACACTAGGTAATTAGCCAGGCTGCCAGATTCAGGGTTTGAAGCTGGGGGTACAGAATCTGGCTCTCCTGCTGAGACAGCAGGGTAGGGATCTGAGGTAGGTGCCACGGGGCCAGCTGTGACACTGCGCAAAAGGGATTACACCAGTGTTGGCGTGGCCAGTGTGGTGCAATCAGTATCATCCTTGGTTTGTCCCGTTTGATCTTTAGTAGCACTTTGGAGAGGAGAGGCAGAGGAGGAAAGGCATAAACTGATAGATTTTTCCAGCTGAAGGACAGAGCATCCACTTTCCAAACTTGTTTGTGGGGAGTCCTTGTGCAGAATGTGTCTAATTGGTAGTTGTGGGGGAGCCAAATGGGTCTATATCCAGGATCCCCCATTTTATCAACATGTTGAAAATCTTTGGTTCCAGTTTCCACTCGTGTGAGTCCATGAGATTTCTGCTTAGTTCATCTGCCAGTGCATTTAGTTTTCCTGGCAGGAATTGAGCCTGTAGATGCACTTGGTAGCTCAAGGCTGTGTTCCACAGAGACATGGGTAGTCTGCAGAGGGGGTAAGAATGGGTACCCCTGCTTATGTACCACATAACAGTGGTGTTGTCAGTCTTTACCATTAATTGTCCTGGAAGAATGTGGTCCTTGAAGGCTGTCAGAGCATTCTGTACAGCTAACATTTTTTTTGATTGATATGCAGGTGCATTTGACTTGGGTTCCATTTGCCCTGAATGCACTTCCCTGCCAAGTGAGCCCCCCATGCATAGTCTGATGGGTCTGTTAGGGCTTGGGCGGCAGGAGGTAAACTGAATGGTAGCCCCTTGTTTTGGTGGCAGTCCTCTGCCCACCAAAGGAATTCTAACCGTAGGCAAGGTATGATAGGAATCATTGCTTCTAGATCCTGAGAATGTTGACACCATAGGCTTTTTAGATACCACTGTAGTTTCCTCATATGCAGTCTTGCATATGGAATTAGTAGAATGCAGGAGGCCATGAACCCAAAGGCTTGCAGTATTTGCCTTGCAGATAGCATGTTTTTTGTGGCCACTAGTTTGAAGTAAGTTGTCAAATGATTTGTTTCTCTGGCGTGGGGAAAGCCATCTGGGAAGTTGTGTTCAAGCTTGCTCCCAGGAATATAATTTGTAGACAGGGTACCAGACGTGATTTCGTTTATGGTGTACCCCAGACAAGTTAACACATTTTGTACAAATATCAAATGATTCAGAAGTATGTCCTGGCTTTCTGCCTGAATTAGACAATCGTCCAGGTATGTGTATATCTGAATATTTCTTTGCCTGCAAAAAGCAATGACTGGAGCTAGGCACTTTGTGAATATCCTGGGTGCAGTAGATAAGCCAAAGGGCAGTGCAGAGAACTGACAGTGCATGCAGCCTGCTTTGAAGTGTAGGTATTTTCTGCAAGATTCCCTGATTGGGATGTGCAGGTAGGCTTCCTTTAAATCCAGTGTTGCCAACCAGGCATCTTTGCCTATCATGGGGAGCAACTGGTGAAGAGTTAGCATCTTGAATTTTGGAATCACCAAAACGTTGTTTAGGATAGAGAGGTCCAGGATAGGACCCATGAGTTGTCTTTTCTGGGTACCAGGAAAAGTCTTGAGTAGAAGCCTTGTCCCTTTCTCTCTTCTGGTACAGTCTGAATAGCCTTGAATCTTAAGAGAGAGAGAGTACTTGGTTTTGAGCTCCTGCCCACTGATTTTGGGGTAGATCTGGCCAACCGTTTGGGGTTGGTAGCGTGTGGAAGTGAAATCTGTATCCTTGGGAAACTATATTTAAAACCCATTTGTCCTGGGTAATGAGTTCCCAGTTTTTTGCTTGCAGAGTAATCTTTCGCCCTAAAGGAGCAGTCAGTTGAGAAGTGCTTGGAAGTTTTAAAGTTAAGTCATTGAGACAGCTTACCAGAGGGGGGAGTCTTACTACTCCCTGATTTGGAAGTGGGAGCCCCCCACTGCTTAGTCCTGTGCGTACACTGGGACTGAAGCCTGTGTGTTCTGCTGGTTCTGGGTTTGAACTGAGAAGGCCTGGAAGAGGCAGGAAAGGACCAATGTTTTGAGGGCCAATGCCTACTAAATCTAGGAGGCTGCACTTGTAAGAAATCTTTAACAGTGTGCATAGATTTAGCGTTTTCCTCCATCTTTTTAAGAACAACTTCTGCTTTGTCGCCAAACAGGCGGTCCTGATTTAAGGGAGCATCCAGCAATTTAGTTTTAACATGATCTGGCAAAGATTGCTCATTAAGCCAAGCATGCCTTCTAAGTACAGACCCAATGACAGCAGCCCTGCAAGATGCCTCTAATGAATCAAAACCACATTGCAAAGTATGTTTTCCAACCTGTTCAGCAGAATGCATTAAATCCTGTAAATCCTTATTCTCAGCACAATCAGGAATCAACATAATTTTCTGTTTAAGCAATCCAATAATATGCTGCTGATACTTTAACATATGAAACTGGCAATTTAAGGCCCTGATGGCCAAGGTTGCAGAGGTGTATACCTTCTTACCCAATCTATCCAGGGCCCTGGAATCTCTGTCAGAGGGGGTAGGATTTTTGGCAGTAGTAGCCTTAATGCCCTTGGGTCCCTGTGAAATGGTCTCAGGGTCTGCAGTAGGATTTTTAAAAAGGAATTTATGAGAATCAGGAACTAATATCTATCAGGTTTTCTGGGAGCAGGAGGTAAAGACTCGGAGGGCCAAGATAGATTCTGAAAAGGCATCGTCAACAATGTCCAGCACAGGAGGGATAGCTAAAGGCCTGTGTTAGGGCAGGAGTAAGAAATCTCTAAGCCTCTTTTTAGAAGCAGAGTAATCCTGACTTTCCCAGTGAAAATGTTCCCTAAGAGTATGCTAGGTTTCACCAAAAGAAAAATCCTCTGGGGGTGAAGCAGAGGGAATAGAGTCCTCTGCATCAGAATCCTCACAGGTAGATAAGTGTAAATCCTGGTCATCAGAGGAGACAGAAATTTCAGAATCCTGGTCAGAAGAATCATAAGCAAATTCAGTCCTAGGTCTCTTAGAGGGGGGAGGTTGGCTTCCCCTGATTAAAGTAATAAGGTCTTCAGCCATTCTTATTTGTTTTTGAGGCACAGAGGCCTGACCATGCAGTCTGGGAATCTGTTTCCTAGGCATGGTTCGAGTTTTAGGTCTAGAAGAAGAAGATGGCGTCGGTTTAATATGCAAGTCAGTAGGCCTGAATACACCCTCAGAAGCCGGTGCCTGCACAGCTGCTCCAGACCCATCCAAGGTAGACATCCGCAGGTTCCACAGTTGAAGCATCTCGCAGCATACCGGACTCCAAATGGGTCTCAGTAGAGGTCTGGAAATCTGAAGTAGCGGGTACCAGGGGCTGCGAAAGCACCTCACTGAGTATCTGCAAACTGGTGACTAGCTTAGGAGAAGTGTCATCGTCAGCTTTGAACCTGGACGGCCTGTCTCTGTCTTTATCTTTGCATTTTTTCGGAATGTCGGTAGTTGGGTGGCTTACCGAAGACCTTGCTGGATAGTTGAACCAAGTACCAAAATATTTAAGAGCGAAAATGTACCGACGATGAATAGTTTGTGGTTTAAATAAGGCACAAAACCGACAGCGAGGTACGTTGTGGTCAGGGCCTAGGCAAGGAATACAGTACAAATTAAAATCTTTATGAGGTATTTGCTTTCCACAAGAAATACAATTATTGACTTTTACTGACATCGGTTTAGAGCAAGAAAAAGTTTCCCCAATGGGAAACTTCGCTTTAGTTGAAGACTTCGGTTCTGAAACTCGAAAACGAAAATTTCAGGAGTTGGCCGACTGGCACTTGCGAACTACTTCTGCTTCAGGCACTGCACGGCATGAAAGACTGATGTAATGGCGTCGGCTGCATGCTTTATACCTCTGACTACCTGATGTCACGGAAGATGAGACAGCAACCAATGCAGGACCCAAGACTTTGATAATCAGGTCAACTGAGGGCTACTGCAAGCAGATAACCTAAATGTGATGACTGCAACAGTGAAACACAAAGAACATCCCCTGGCATGAGATGGGGTTTGAAGGATTGTCAGAGCCTTTTCTACTGCCATCCTTTCCTTCTGGTTGATGTGCAAGGAAAGGTGCTGGGCATCCCAAAGACCTTGGGTGCACCTGCCTACTAGGTGAGCGCTGCACGCAATGTCTGAGGCATCGGTGGTAATGATCTGCACGATTGGGCAGAGGGTGAAGGAAAGACCCTTGTTCTGGGCACAGACCCCCTGCCCACGAGAGAAACTCCACCCTTATACAGGGGATCAGAGGGAGAGAGGTCTCTAGAGGTTGAGAATGCTGACACCAAAGGTACTTTAGGTACCACTGATGTTTTCTCATGTGAAGCCTGGCCAGAGGAATTAGAAGGATGCAAGATGCCATGTACCCCCAAGGCTTGCAGGAACTTCCTTGCAGTGAGGTGACTTCTGGAAGCCAGTTGGGTAAAGGAGAAAAGCAGGAAGCTCTGTTTCTCTGGGGAGAGGAAGGCCATTTGGGATGCTGTGTCCAGCAGTGCTCCCAAGAAAATGATCTTCCTGGAGGGTGTTTGCTTTGATTTCTTTTCGTTGATGGTGTACCCTAAGGAGGTTAGGTGGGTTTTGACATTGAGGAGCTTTTCTTTGCAATCTGCCTGAATGAGGCAGTTGTACAGATAAAGTACAGTTGTGTACACTTACCATAAATATAGATGTTCGAGTGTATTCACTGTTGCAGTCATTACATTTGGGTAATCTTCTGTCAGGTTGCCCTCAGTCGGCCTGAATAAAAAAAGTCTTGGGCCCTGCATCGGTTGCTGTCTCCTCTTCCATGACATCAGGTCGTCAGGGGTATAAAACATGCAGCCGATGCCATTTTATTCAGTTTTTCTTGCCCCAGATGTTAGGCGCCCCCCAAATGGGGAGCAAAATATAATATTTTAGCAACCTAAACTTTACCTTCATCTAAAAGCAAATACACCACAAAGGCTTTAGAATACAGTGAAGGAAAGAGAAGTTATAGACAAGGGGGATGGCGGGTGGGTAACCCGGACTGCAACTAGTACTATATTCTTCTAAGTTAAGTACTATGTTCTTCATGTTTCACTGTTGTAGTCATTACATTTGGGTAGAATCCCAAAGCTATGTATGGGAGGATGGAACTAAATAGCATTAGGAGCAGCTTTGAGGACCTGCAGAACTGCAGTGGCAAAGCCTGCCCTGGATTTAGAGAAGAGAGGCAAATGATAATGCTTTGTGAAGGTATGAACAGAGCTCCAAGTAGCAGCTTCTAAAATGTCTTTGGGTTGAACTCCTCTGAGAAAGGCTGCTGAGGTAGAGGCAGCCCTGGTGGAATGTGACCAGATTCCCTTGGGCACAGGTTTACCATGATGCAAGTAGCAGAAATGAATGCAGTGTAGAAATAAGTCTGCTTTGATATAGCCTTCCCCTCTGATCCTGAAGCAAATGCCACCAGTAGTTGTCTGTGTACGTCCAATGAATGCAGAATCCGCCCTCCCTTGTTCTGCGGATTTGGGTAAAATGTTGGCAGGTGAATAGTTTGGTTAAGAGCTACACTGGATACCACCTTAGGCATAAAGGAAGGATTGGTCCTGAGGGACATCCTCTCCGGGTAAAATGTAATAAAAGGCTCCAGAGCCATGAGAGCCTGTAGTTCTGAAACCCTTCTTGCTGAAGTGATTGCCAAAAGGAAAGCTGTTTTCCAAGATAAAACATTTATATCCGCAGTAGCTGCTGGTTCAAAAGGAGGCAGGGTGAGTTTTTCCAGCACAAACTTGAGGTCCCATGCAGAAGTTGGTGATCTTCTGGGAATCCTTAAATTTTTGGCCCCTCTAAGATACTGCTTTAGCAGAGCATGAGAAAAGATGGGAGACTCCGTGTTGTAATGAGCCGAGATGGCAGAGGCATGGATTTTTATTGAAGAAAAAGATAGGCCCTTGTCAAGCATCTCAGTCAAGTATTGTAAAATCTGAGGGATATTTGGTTTTGCTGTGTCCATTCCTTGGGCTTGGTTCCAAGCACATAATCTCTTCCATTTATCAGCATAAGATTTTCTAGTACTAGGCCTTCTGGCTTCCAAAATGACATCCATCACAGATTTACTGAGAGGTGTTGTTTGAATAATTACATAATCAGCCATGCTACAAGGTTCAGAGTTTGGAGCTGAGTGTGCAGAATTTGATTGTTCTGCTGAGACAGTAGATGAGGTACTTGAGGCAAGTACCAAGGAGGGAGTTGAGAAATATTCCTTAGAATTGGGTACCAGTGCTGGCGAGGCCAGTCCAGAGCAATTAGGATCATTTTTGTTTTTTCCTGTCTGACCTTTAGTAAGACCTTGGAGAGAAGAGGCAGAGGGAGAAAGGCATAGACTGATAGGTTTTTCCAATTGAAGGATAGGGCATCCACTTTCCATGCTTCTCTGTGATAAGTCCTTGTGCAGAATTTGTCCAGTTGATAATTTTGGGGAGAGGCAAATATGTCTGGGCTCCCCCATTTCTGTGTTAACATGCTGAAGATTTGTGGATCCAGTTTCCACTCGTGCGGGACCATAACATTTCTGCTTAGGTCGTCTGCCAGAGTATTTTGTTTTCCTGGCATGAAGTGAGCTTGAAGTTGTACTTGGTAAGTCAAGGCTGTGTTCCACAATGCCATGGCTAGTCTGCAAAGGGGGTAGGAATGTGTACCCCCCTGCTTGTTTATGTACCACATAACCGTGGTGTTGTCCGTCTTTATCAGTAGTTGCCCTGGATGAAGTAAGTCCTTGAAGGCTGTCAGGGCATTCTGAACAGCTAGCATCTCTTTCTGGTTGATATGCAGAGGCATTTGTTTTGGACTCCATATGCCCTGAATGCATCTCCCCGCCAGGTGGGCCCCCCAAGCATAGTCTGATGCGTCTGTAGTTAGGGTTTGGGTGGCAGGGGGTAGAGTGAATGACAATCCCCTGTTTTGGTGACATGTCTCTGCCCATCAAAGAAACTACTGTTGTAGGCAGGGAATGAGAAGAATCATTGTTTCCAGACTGTGACAATGTTGACTCTATAAACTTTTTAGGTACCATTGAAGTTTCCTCATATGCAGTCTTGCATATGGAATTAGTAGAATGCAGGATGCCACAAACCCAAAAGCCTGCAGAATTTGTCTTGCAGATAACTTGTTTTTTGTTGCCATCTGTTTGAAATACATAGTCAATTGCCTTTGTTTGTCTGGCTTAAGGTAAGCCATCTGGACAGTTGTATTCAAGCTTGCACCCAGGAATGTAATTTTGAGAGGGTACCAGTTATGATTTCTTTTCGTTTATTGTGTACCCTAGGCATGTCAGAAGCCTTTTTTACAAATGCCAGATGTTGAAGAAGAATGTCCTTGTTCTCTGCTTGAATGAGACAGTCGTCCAGTTTAAGGATAAATTTGTATGCTTGTTTGTCTGCAAATGCAATTACTGGTGCCAGGCACTTGGTAAAGACCCTGGGCGCAGTAGATAAGCCAAAAGACAGTGCAGAGAATTGGTAATGCATAAAACCTGCCTTGAAGCGGAGGTATCTTCTGCACAATTCCCTTATTGGGATATGCATGTATGCCTCTTAAGTTTAGAGTCACTAACTAAGGGTTCTTGCCCAGCATAGGCAGTAGCTGTTGTAAAGTCAGCATTTTGAATTTTGGAATGTCCAGGAACGTGTTCAAAATCGATAAGTCCAGTACTGCATGCCAGGCATCGTCTTTTCTGGGTACCAGGAACAGTCTTGAATAAAAACCTTATCCTTTTTCCTGTTCTGGTACTGGTTGAATAGCCCCCATATCCATGAGGGACGCAACATGTTTCTGAGCCTCTGCCCATTGATTTTGTGGCAGATCTGGCCAACCGTTTGGAATTGGCAAAGTATGGAAATGAAATCTGTACCCCTGGGATACTATGTTTAATACCTACTTGTCCTAGGTAATTAACTGCCAATTTTGAGCATGAAGTGCTAATTTTCTGCCCAAGGGGGCTGCCAAAAGATAAGTGCTTGGTGATGGTAGCAGGAAGTCACTGAGGCTACTTACTGTAGGGTTGTGCTTGGTTTCCTCCAGATTTGGAGGTGAAGGCACCCCATTGCTTTGACCTGTAAGAACCCTGTGATTGGTATCTAGAGCCTTTTGAGCACCTGGATTTGCCTTGAGAGGCTCTGTTGGACACAGGAAAGGACCAATTTTTAGTAGGCCAGTGCCTACTGAATCTGGGTGGCTGCACTTATAAGAAATCTTTTACAGTTTGCATAGATTTAGCTTTGTCTTCCATTTTCTTTAAAACCTCTTTTGCCTTATTACCAGAGTATCATGCTGTATAGGGGCATCCAACAATTTAGCTTTAACATGATCAGGCAGATTTTGCTCCTTGAGTCAGACATGCCTTCTCATCACAGATCCAGTAACTGTGGCCCTGCAAGAGGCCTCCAAGGAATCAAAACCACATTGCAAAGTATACTTTCCAACCTGTTCTGCTGCATGCAATAATTCCTGTAATTCTTTATTTTCAACACAATCAGAAATCAACATAATTTTCTGTTTCAATAAGCCCATAACATGCTATTGATATTTAAGCACATGAAACTGGCAGTTTAAGGCCCTAATTGCCAGGGTTGCAGACGTATAAACCTTCTTTCCCCATTTATCCAGCGCCATGGAATCTCGATCAGAGGGGGTAGGATTTTTGGCTGTAGAGGCCTTTACACCTTTGGGACCCTGTGAGATAGTTTCTGGATCAGCAGCAGGATTTTTGAATAGGAATTTGTGGGAGTCAGGAACCCTGTAATATCCGTCTGGCTTACTAGGAGCCGGAGGTAGGGAATCAGGAGCCATGCTTGATTCTGAAAACACATCATCAACAAATGTCTAATACAGGAGGTATAGCCAAAGGCCTATGCTGAGGAAGAAGGAAATCCCTAAGCCTCTTTTTTGATTCGGAGAAATCCTGACTCTCCCAATGAAAATGTTCCCTTAAAGTATGCAAGGTTTCTCCAAAAGAATAATCCTCAGGAGGAGATGCAGATTGTATGGACTCTTCTGCATCTGAATCCTCATAGGGTGGTACAGAAAATTCCTGATCAGAAGAGAAATCAGAAGAAATGGAAACCTGATCTGAAGATTCATAATCAGTGTCTTGCCTAGGCCTCCTAGCGGGGGGGGGGGTTGGGAACCCCTGATCAAGGTAATTAAGTCCCCAGCCATTTTGATCATCTGTTTTTTAGGCATAGGGGCCCCGAGCACGTGGCTCATGCGTCGTTTTTTAGACTTAGAAGATATTTTTGATCTTGTTTTTGAAGCTGGCGTCGGTTTTATATAAAAATGTTGAGGCCTGAAAACACCCGCAGATGCCGGTGCCTGCTCAGTGGCTCCAGACCCATCCAAGGGAGAGATATCCATGGGTTCAATACTCCGAGAATCTCGCGGCATACCGGACTACGCATGGGTCTCGGTAGAGGCCTGCGACTCAAAAGTAGTGGGTATCAGGGGCTGCGAAAGTGCCTCACTGAGTACTGGCGAACCGGGGACTGGCTCAGGAGAAGCTTTGTCATCTGTTTTGGACCTTGACGGTCTGTCTTTTTCTTTGCATTTTTTGTGAACTCCGGTAGTCAGATTGCTAACCGATGACATTTCAGGGTAATTAAATCTGGATCCAAAATATTTTGAAGCAAAAATATACCGACGCTTAGTGCGTTGGTTAAATCTAGCACAAAACCGACAGCAAGGCACGTTATGATCTGGGCCTGGGCAAGGAATACAGTACAAATGAAAATCCTTATGAGGTATTTGCTTCCCACAAGTAATAAAATTATTAACTTTTACTGACATCGGTAAGGAGCAAGAAAAAGTTTCCCCAATGAGGTACTTAGCTTTAGTTGAAGACTTCGGTTCTGAAACTCGAATGTGAAAATTTCAGGAGTCGGCCAGCCAGCACTTGCGAACTGCTTCTGCTTCGGGCACCACGCGGCAAGAAAGACTGATTAAAATGGCGTCAGCTGCATGTTTTATACCCCTGACGACCTGACGTCATGGAAGAGGAGACAGCAACCGGCCTTGGGACCCAAGACTTTGTTATTCAGGCCGACTGAGGGCAACCTGCCAGCAGATTACCCAAATGTAATGACTGCAACACATTGGTCTGTAAATGTTTTTATCTGCAAAAGGCTATGGCCAGGGCTTAGCATTTGGTGAATACCATGGGAGCAGAAAATAACCCAAAGGGTAGCACAGGGAACTGAAAAAAAGTTTTGTGAGCCTGCTCTAAAGCGAAGGGATTTCCTGCAGGATTCCCTTATGGGGGATGTGGAGGTAGGCATCTTTTAGATCTAGGGTCACTAACCAGTCATTTTTTGTCAGCATACGCAGTAGCTGCTGCAAAGTTAGCATTGTGAATTTGGGGACCACCAGGGAGGTGTTCAGAATGGATAGATCCAGGATGGGGTGCCAAGTGCCCTTTTTTTCTGGGAGCAAGGAATAGTCCAGAAAAAAAGCCTTTGCCTGTTTGATCTGAGAGGACAGGTTCTACTGCCCCTTGGGATATGACAGTTTGGACTTGTTTCAATGCCTCTGTCCACTGATTTGGAGGCAAGTCTGGGTACCCTCTTGGAACTGGGAGTTCGTTGAAGGAGAATTTGTATCCCTGAAAAATGATCTTTAAGACCCATTGGTCCTTCATTACAGAAAGCCAATTTTCTTTGCAGAGAGAGCCTTCCTCCTAGTATTTTGGTGAGGGAAAAGAGGGTGGGGGGGGGCATTGAGAGTATTTGCCATAGAGATGGCTTAAAACTCCCTGCCTTTGGAGCGGAAGTGGTCCACTGTTTGGTTCTCTGCTGTCCCTGGGATAGGAGTCTGGGTGGTCTGTCCCTGCGGGGCTTACCTTGCCCCTGCAGGGCTTACCCTGCCCCTGTCTGCTAGGTGCAGGAAAGGACCAGTGCTTTGAGGGAAAATTCCTGCTGAACCTAGGAGGCTGTACCTGAAAGAAATATTTTACTGTTTGCATAGATTTTGCTTTGTCTTCCATCTTTTTAAGCACATCATCTGCTTTTACTCCAAACAAGCGGTCCTTATCCAAGGGTGCATCGAGTAATTTAGATTTGACATGATCATGGAGAGGTTGTTCCTTCAACCATGCATGTCTCCTAATGACAGATCCTGACACTGCTGCCCTACCTGAGGCTTCTAGGGCGTCATATCCACAGTAGAAAGAGTGTTTGGCCACTTGACAAGAAGAGTGCAGTAAATCTGCTAACTCTTTTGAATTGGCATAGTCAGGAAAAGCTAAAATCTTTTGTTTTAATAGTTCCAAAGTGTGCTGTTGATATTTTAACATGTGGAATTGACAGCTGAGTGCTCTGATAGCTAAGGTTGCACAGGTGTATACTTTGTTTACCCCATCTGTCCAGAGCTCTGGAGTCCTTGTCAGAAGGAACAGGATTCTTTGCAGAACTAGCCTTAGCTCCTTTTGGTCCCTGTGTAATGACCTCTGGGTCTGCAGCAGGATTACTGTAGAGGTATTTATGAGAATCAGGTACTCTAATACCAGTCAGGTATTTTGGGAGCAGGTGGGAGGGCATCAAGAGCCAAGTTGGATTCATGGAAGACATCATCCACCACCTCTAAGATTGGGGGGATGGCCAAGGGTCTGTGCTGGGGCAGGTCTAGAAACTCTTAGTCTTCTTAGACACAGGGACGTCCTGGGATTCCCAGTCAAAGTGTTCCCTGATGGTGTGAAGGGTTTCCCCAAAGGAAAGATCGTATGGGTACGGAGGCAGAAGGAATGGTCTCCTCTGCATCTGAATCCTCATAAGCAATCCGAGGTTGTTGTTCCTCTTCAAAATCTGAATCAGAATCCTGTTCTGTCAGTATTTCAGGAGAAAGGTCTCTTTTCCTTTTAGAAGTTGTGGCCTGACTACCCCTGATAAGGGTGATAAGATCCTCCATTTTAAGCATTTGAGCTTGGGGTGGTGGAGCACGAGTAAAATGGTGGCTAGAGGTAGATTTCTTAGGCATGGCCTTGCTTCTAGGCCTAAGAGTATCCATCGATCAGAGAAACAGTAGTCGGGATGAGAGGATGTCTTTGAAAAACCTCCTCGGAAGACGGTGCCTGCGTCGCGGCTCCGGATCCAACCAAGGCACAAGCAACCAAAGGCTCTTAAGACTATGAAGATTTCTGCGGCATACTGGACTCCGAAAGGGTCTCAGTAGAATCCTGAGAAGGTATTGGACCGGGCATCAGGGGCTGCGAAGGCACCTCACTGAATTCCGGAGAACTGATGACCTGCTTAACAGTAGAGTCATCGGAAGGCTTAGCCTTGTGTGATCTGTCTAACTTTATCCTTACCTTTTTTTTGAATGTTTACGGATTGTTGGCTGACAGACGCCATTTCAGTGGCTACAAAAAGAGCTCTACGACGAATGGTTCTCGCGTTAAAGAGAGCACAGAACCGGCAACAGGGGAATTCGTGGTCTGAGCCTAAACAAGTGACGCAGTATGAATGGAAGTCTCAGTGTGGGATTTGCTTTCCACAGGTGAGACAACTGTTAACTTTTCGGACATCAGTTAGTGCAATAAAACATGATCCCCAATGGGGTACTTAGCTTTAGATGTTTTCAGCTGTAATTCAAACTCTGGTAGCGACTGACCGGCACACTTGCCAACTGCTTCTGCTACGGGCTCCATGGCAAGAATGACTGATTTAATGGCGATGGCTGCCTTCCTTTGTAGCACTGACGTCATGAAGTCAGTCAGCAAGCAGCAGCAGCCGACAGAAAAAACGACTCTGGTATTCGGGCCGGCCGACTGCTACCACAGCAGGGATAACCCACAGGTGATGATTGTAACAATCAAACACGAAGAACATCTAGTGTTGCCTCAGTGAAAAGGAGATCTATAAGAGAGCTTATGGTTTGGCCTCTTTTGCCTTCTAGATTATCCTTAGAAGATGGATAGGAAGAAAAGCATCTATACTAGTGTCTGGGGTGCTACGTGTTCATTTGATTAACTGCTTGTTTCCTGAAGAAGCAAAACAAAAGTCTACTTCTGGCACAACCACTTGTAGAGCAAGTCTTATGTCCCTGTTCAGCATCCATTCACAAAGGTCTGCTTCTGTTCTGCTCAAATGATCTGTCAGGATCGTCTCCTCGGATGACCGTAAGATGCCTTGAAGGAAAATTCAGATTCTTGCGCCATGTTCCATGCTTCCATGACTAGCATGCAGAAGAGGCATGACTGGGTTTTCCCACACCCAGTGATGAACCATGCAATTAACTGTGTTGCCTCCAAATATATTTAGGGTCCTTGGTTGACTAATCTGAAAGCTTTTATGGCAAAGACTACAGCCCATCAGTCTTGACACCGATGTGGGATTTTTTTCCCACATTTTATTCCATGTTACTTGGATTCTCAGTTTTCTCGAGTGGCCTCCCCAAGCCATTTCTGAGGAGTCAGTGCCATGTGTATGGGTATCCAAGCCTGGCATGAACAGTATCACCCCCACCAACATAGGCTCACTTGCTGTACCAACTATAAGAGCGCTTTACTGATGCAAGGATGTAGAGATGGAGAGGAACTCGGGAGTGCAGGGAGTGGGCATACTAGCTCCATCTATTAAGTACTACTGTAGCTTTTTAATGTGAAGTCTTCTAAGGGGGACCATCAGGTCTGTGGAAGCCATATTCCCCAATATCCTTGGATATTCCTTAGCCTATTCTGCTGCACTATGAAAGCAAGGTATATGGTCAGAAATCACAGCGCTTTTTTATGGGAAGGAATGCCTGGTTTGTAGTCCTTCCAAAACTGGACTTGCTGTGAGGGACTTAGATGTGACTTCAGTAGAGTCAGAGGGTCACAGATTCTGAAAGCAGGCTATGCTGAACTGTAGAGCAAGCTACATTTCCTCTTGGAGGGGACATGAATTAGGCAGTCACCTAGGCAGGAGTAAATGTAAAACACCCTTGGTTCTGCATTACACAGTTACTGGGAAAAGGTCTGCAAATATCCCAAAAGGCAAGAAAGTACACAGGTAAAGGGTACCCCCCCTGGGTTGAATCTTGGGTACTGTGTTTTTCAACTATGGATATATGAAGATAGTCATCTTTCAGATCCAGAGTGATCGTAAATGCCTGAAGAAAGTGGAGAGAAAGTAAGGCCTGCTGAAGTCAAGCACTTAAATATTTATTTAGCCTTGACAGATGTAAAATGGGCCTCCAGGGACCATCTTTACTTCACAGGTAATAGTTTCTTAGGTAAGTACTAGGCTAGCTGCCCTTGTGTGCCATTTTAAGCCTAACCAATTTCCTTTCAAAGTTGAGAACCAAACTCTGTATCTTGTGCTTGTGAGATAAATAATTTAATTAAACCAACCCCCAACCCAAAAAATATGCAACCATTTCCTTTTGGAGAACTGAAACCCAGTTTCCTACAAAACAGATTGGGACACTCACCACTATACTAACTAGGAAGACTTCCTGCTCTTGATTATAGAAACAATCTTTTGCAGAATCCTGTGCCTTATTTCTACTTTGGTACTCCCTCTATGGCCGCTTGCCTAAGGAGTTGTACAAGTTTAGGCTTGTGTGTCTTTACTCTCTGGATACTTGGGACATGCCAGAGAAAGTACAGTTGTGTAAAATCACACCATTAACAGTAGAGGTCCTTCTCTTCACTGTTGCAGTATTCTAAACAGAAGGGATCTCCATCCCAGGGCAGCCTGATGCTTGGCCAGTATACAAAAGCCTAATAATCTCGTATGCATCATAAGTCATACTTACGCTCCCCACACAGAATGTAGGGCATAAAAGGGACATGTGGATTCAACTACCCAGAACTGAATTGCCCCAGAAGAAAACAGTCTCCATAGGACAAAGGAGTTCACGCACATCCAGAAGGATCAAATGCAGAAGAAAAAGGGGAAACCCTCAGTCAGAAGGGAATCGAAAACAAAAACCAGAACAAACAAGAGGGGTTTGGAGGCAGGGAACGAATACTGCAACAGTGAAGAGAAGGGCATCTTACTGTTATGGTAAAGATTTTATACAACTGTACTATGTCCTTCTATATCACTGTTGTTGTATTCTACACAGAAGGGAGTGTAGAAAAGCTCAAGAAACAGAATGGTAGGTGGAAGGCTGAGAACAACCCTCAACAAACCCATATAAAATGGTTTCGGCAAAACCTGCTCTGGCCCTAGAAACAATATCCAACTCAATGCTTAGTAAAGGTATGAACTGAAGACCAAGTAGCAGCTTCAAGGAAGGAATTGGTGTTTAACCCCTTGAAGAAGTTGTAGGAAGAGGCAACAGTACTGGAATGATCTCTAATAGAAGCAGAGACTTGCCATAAAAAGTATAACAAAAGAAATGGCCTTAGATATTTAAAAGGTAATACCCAGCTATGCACTGAAATGGTTGTGGATGGTATCAACCATAGTCAACTGGAGGTAATAGCCAAACTGCTAGCTGACAGATTTGGAAAAAACTTCACCCCCCGCCCACTCCAGTCAACCCTCAAAGTATACCTGCCACGATTCCTCACCCTATTATCACAAGACAGGTCATCAAAGCACTCTCCAAGGCCAAAAACACAGCATCAATTTGACCAGACAACATCCCAGGTTGCCTTGTAAACAACTTAAACATGACCAAGCAGACCCACTTGGATTCCTGTTTAACCACAGCCTAAGAACTGGCTATGTTCCAGCAAGATGAAGGACAACAGTAATCCCTCTGAACAAAGAGGAACCACCAACTGACCCTGGGAATTATAGGCCCATAACCTTGATGAGCCTCATGCGTAAGGCCATGAAAAGAATCATTATGGATCTTATTAACAAGAATAGTTAATCTCCAAACTCTGGACTCAACCCATTTCGGATTTGTTAAAGCTAGATCATGCCTGTTAAATGTGGTTGACTTTGAGAAAGTTATCAAGGTCCTGCACAAGGGAAAGACAATGCAAACCTCCTACTTTGACCTAGCCAAGGCATTCGACAAAATCTCCCATTCAGGGATTATAGAGAAACTCTCCCAATTGGGAATTAACCCCTACATTATCAGATGAGTCACCTGGCTCACCAACAGGACACATACTGTCAAAGTGGGTGACATCACCTCTAACAGACCAGTCACCAATGGCATATCACAGGGTTCTGTGCTGAGCCCCTTATTGTTTGGGATTTATTTCTCAGTAGCCCAGGTAAACTTGGGCGGCCTGCGGTTGACCAAGTTTGCTGATGATTGCAAAATGGGAGCAATCAAGTCCCCCAACAATGTTAATATACAGTAGACAGGGTTAACACAGACAAATGATTGGAGACAAGACACAGATTAAAGCTAAATGCAAAAAATGCATTAATCTGTTTGGGAAAGCTGGTATCCAGTACATCAATCTCAGTCATTAAATTATCAGCCAACTCCTGATAATGTTTAACAAAAAGCTCAAGCAGTTCCAACCCTCATTTGTCAAAAAGTTTGACTAGTTCTTGACAAAAGGGTGAATCTGCTACCAGTCCTGTAGTATAACGCCAGGACCTTAAGCCCTTTGGGACCTGGCGACACTAAACATTCACAAAAACATAACATTTCCAACTGTAATTTCTTTAATTTAAATGATTTGCAATCCAAAACTTTTAGATTCTCATTGATAGTAACAGTGTTATTAACCAAGGTATTACTCACTGTAGAACTCAAATTATTTAATTGTAAATGCTGTGGGGTTGAGCCTACTTTTAGCTAAGAGGGGTGTTAGTAACACTAATGTTTCCCTTATACAGGGATTACTGGATATTATTTTGAGCAATAACTTCTTTTTGTTTGAGAGTAAATATTATTTGCAGAAAAAGGGTGTAGCCATGGGCTCCCCAGAAGGAGCCAGTTTGGCTATCATAGTTATGGTGCACTGGGAGTACGAATTTGTATTTAATAACGATCATCTCTTTTATTGAGCACATTTTTTACTACACCAGATTTTTGGATGATATATTTTACTACATTTAAGGGTGGACATGATTTATTTGTTGAATTTATTGAATATTGTAACAGAACAACAGAATTTCTAACATTCAATACATAGAGGATAGCATTTTTAGACATGGACAGAACAGATGTTAAAACAAAGATCTATAGAAAAGAGACATTTTCAAACTCCTTTTTGCACCTAACTAGTGCTCTTGGTATCAGAAAAAGATCTGTTGTGAAGGAACAGTTCGTAAGAGCAGCCAGAATGTGCAATAATTTTGATTTCATGACTGAATGTGACTTGTTAGTCCAAATGTTTTCGAAGAGAGGCTACCCGGCACCCTTACTCGAAGGATTGGTGAATGAAGCTCAAATGAAAAGGAATGTTGGTCATTTCAAAGCTATCTTGGGGGTGGACAATGTATCATGGAAAATGGGGGTACAGTGAGTGATGATATCCAACAAAGTGAAATAGTAAACTATCCCTTGACTTTTATATCCCCTTATAATATTGATACTGATTAAGAATTGGAGTGCAATAGCATCAGAGGGGTCCTTAGTAAATAAACTATGTGCTAACTCTAAATTTATTTTTAGAAGAGCTCAAAACCTGAACGGGTTATTAGAATTTAAAATTTTGGGACTAACAATGTATGTTTAAATGTGAGACCTGTGCCTATCGTAAGCATATGTATGTGGGTTATACATGCACACTGAAAGGGGGAAAGTATACTTGTAAGGGCAAGTACACCTGTAACTCCAGAGCCAGTTTTGTCCTAGTTTTTACATAGGCAAGACTGACTGTAAATTAAGAGAGCGTGTGTATGAACACCTACATAATATTAGAAAAAGGGAGGTTGGAAAGTGCTTTAGCTAAACATGTGATCAGCCAGGCCACTCATTTTTATTCAGAGTGACCGATCAAGTTAAGTATGATGAAAAGGGGAAGTTCACATACCCTATGACTTGAGCAGCACGAGTTTATTTGGCAGATTAGAACACATGCCTATACTCAACCATGATTAAATGATCTGTGTTCTATAGTCTGCGTGCTGAAATTGAAGAGAGTGACTTGTTGAATAGTTTATAATTTTATATTATTTGTATATTTTGGTTGTGTACATTTAAAAAAAATGAGGATGCTGAATTTTTTTCAGAGGGCAGATGGTATTTTAAATGTTTTTTAAATGATTTTATATGCATTCAAAAACATTGATTGGTCATGTGACTTAATCATGTGACTTTGTATTTGGTATTGAAGTGTATCTGATATGGTTGTTCCGTTTGTCTGAAGTTAAGTCATTAAACTTGACGAAAGCGCTAACATACAAAAACAGTTTGTTTCCGTTTTTTTGCCTCTTTTTTTGTTTTACTAAGTGGTTTGTCAGTCTTCTTTAGAGTTTGACTTCTTCAAAAGCAGCCTAGATCAATGGATGGGTGACCGCAAATACACTTCTAGGGTGGTGCCCATGTCCATCCTGGACAGAGCAAGTTGGTATGAACTACAATAGACCCTTACCCACTGCAAACTTCACTCATCTAACCACCAACTTGAGCAACTAGGGATAAATATGGCTATGCTTGTAAAGGCTCTAGGTCCGAAAGTTTAGTAACCTCCTATGAACCTATATCCAGGAGATGGCCTGCTTAGAAACAGCAAACCCAATGTCCTGCAATGAAAAGAAACAAAAAGCTGATCAGACTTACAAATGGCCTTACTTTTATCCAAACAATACAACTGTCTGTGCAAATCCAAGGTATGCAGGACTCTCTCAATAGCATAACGAGGAGAAAGAGAAAGGAAGGTAGTTGTATAGACTGATCCAAGCACAACTCATTTATTACCTTGGGCATAAAATAAGGATTAGTACAAAAAGTCACCCTGTCCCTGTGAAAAAACAAATAAGGAGGAAGGACCATTAGGGCCTGGAACTCGGAAACCCTCCACGCAGAGAAGTAACAGCCATCAACAAAACAGTCTTACAGGTACAATGTTGCAAAGACACAGAATCTGCAGGCTCAAAAGACACCAAAGTCAATTTTTCTAAAACAAAATTAAGGTCTCCAGGAGGAGAAATAGGTTTTATTGGAAGCCTAATATGCAGGATGCCTGTAAGAAATTGCCTGACCTCAAAACAAGATGCCAAAGGAGGATTTGAGGGCAGACAAGTAGAAAGGGCTGACAAATAGGCCTTCACAGAAGAAAAGGCCAGGCTAGACTGGAGCAACTCACATAAAGAGAGGACCAGAGGAACCACCTCTGAAAAAAGTCCTGGTTACAAGCATGGCACCAGACACAAAATCTTTTTCCATTTAGACATACAAGATTTTCTGGTTGAGGGTTTCCTTGCCTTCTGTAAAATCCTGAGCACATCCTCAGAAAACGGTGCATGAAAGAGATCAAAACCCTATTACCCACAGTGTCAGTTAAGAGTGGATAAGTGAGGATGGATGAGAAAAATTGATTGTCCTGTGTGAGGAGATCCAACCAGTGTGGTAACTCGTAGTGATTGCCCCTGGCCAGTGCTGTCTTGGCCAAAAGGGAGTCTCTAGCAAGATTTTTGGGGAGGCCAGCAGAATCTTCTACAGGACTCCTAGAAGTAGAGGAAAAGGAGGGAAAGCATAAAGAAACACTTCCTTCCAAGGAAAAGAAAGGGTGTCAGTCTTCCATGCCAGATGGCATGGCTCTCTGGAACAGAACAGAGGAAGCTGTCTGTTCAGAGGGGAGGCAAAATATCTACCTGAGAAATGCACCACCAATGAAAAATGTCCAGAAAAACCTCTCCATGAAAAAGTTATGTACTCGCTATAGCGTCCCACCTGAGTTGTCCATATTCCCTTAGCATCTTCTCATTCTTCCAGAAGTCAAACAAAATGGTAGGAGGTTGGAGGGAGGGGTGTTAAGGAAGAATGAAAATGGACAACACTGATGGAATTTTATGGTGAATACATAACTTCTTTATCTGATGTTGTCAATTTTCATTTTTTCCTCAACAAGTGGGAGAGTCACCAACTACCTGAATCCTGACTCTAAAGGAAGGATAATCCTGAGCACTGTTGAGTTGAAGGCTGCTCTTCCCCTAGAAACCAGATCCAATTTGTAATGGGCAGTAAAGGTATGAGAATTAGCCCAAGTTGCAGCAGCACAAACATAGTCCATGGAAGATCTGGATAATAATACAGATGAAGTTGCCATGGACCTGGCTGAATGAGCTCTTAAAGGTTTTGGCAAAGACAGACCCAATTTACTGCAAATAAAGGAAATGCAATCAGTTAGCCACTTCGCTAAAGTTATTTTGGTAACTGGCTTGTCCAATTTTGATTACGAGGAGGAGACAGGTTTCTGAATTTTTCCATTCTATGTAAATAGAAAAGTAACAGTCTGAACATCGAACAAATGTAACATATATTCCCCTTTGTTCATGAAATTTGCAAAGAAAACTGAAAGATCAATTCATTGACTGATGCTGGACGCTGACATCACCTTAAGGAGGAGGATGTGTTTGCTCATAACAATACCCTAGCTTTACAGAAAATTAAATACGGGGACTTAGAAGATCAGGCTTGAAGATCTGAGACTTCTGGCTACTAAAACAGACAGTTTTCCACGTTAAAAATTTTAGTTCACATGGATAGCTTAAATGGAAACTGTATCAAAGCTTGTAAAACTAAATTCAAATCCTTAAGGGGGAGGGGTCAAAGAAGAAAGGTTCCCTTATAAAGGCCTTACAAAGTTTTGAAGAAGCTAAAATGGAACTGTACTCCTACTTGAAAATAATAAATGGCAGCTAGTTGTACTTTAATATTCGAGAAGCTATCCCCTTCATTAAAACTTGCAGCAAAAACTCAAGAACTTTAGGTAATGGTGCTGAAAAAGGGTCAGCTTCTTTCTGCTATACCTAAAACAAATCTTTTCCATCTACTTCTGTAAATCTTCCTAGTGGATGCTTTACTGGAAGAAAAAAAGAATGTGACAGACATGGGAGGACACCCTGGGTAGGCCTAAAATGTCCAGGTGAAACATGTCTGCTGGGTGAAATAGGAGGTCTGGAATTGGATCCAGACTCCATGGTGGGCGAATTAGAGGAGGCCAAAAAAAAGGGGAACCAAATCTGACAAGGGCAATGAGGATAACTGTGCTCTTCAGTCGAGATGCTTTCTGGAGAAACTTTGGATTACAGAAGTTGGGGGGGAATAAGCAAAGAGGAGACTGGGGGCCAATCATGGAGGAAGCGTCTCTTGGTGATTCCCATTGTGCAGGGAATCAGGTCAAAGAACCTGCTGCACTTGTTGAGTGAAGATGCAAAGAGGACGCAGCACAGTTGTCCCCTTTGGCGGAATGTCTTTGCTGCAACTCGTTGAGAGATCATTCGTGAGGCAATAAAATGGACCTGCTCAACTTGTCTGCTATCACACTGGATTCACCCGGAATGTGTGCTGCTATCAGAAATCGACTGCATGAGATCTCCCACTGCCACACACTCACAGCTTTGACACAAGGGGTAAGATGCACAAGACCACAGGGATTGTCCATCAGAATATCAACAGTCCCTGAAGGAAGACAGTCTTGGAAGGTCTGCAATGATAGGTGTACTGCTCTCATTTCTAGGACACTGATGTGTGTTGGCCTCTTCGGGGGACCAGGTGCCTTGGACTGTCTTTCCTAAATACAGCCCTCCCCCACCCAATTTTAGAAGCATCTGTAGTCACTATGGCCTTGGTCTGAGGAAGGATGAAGGGGCAGCCTTGTAAAATCTGATCTGAGAGAATCTACCACAAGACATCATTTCTTGAATGCCTGAATTATTCTGATATGGGTGGACAAAGGCTGGTGCAGAACAGTCCACCACGTCACTAGGGTCCATTGAAGAATTCTCATATGGTATCTTGCTAACGGAACTAGAACTTTCACAGCAGACACTGACCCCAGGTCTTGGTGAATCAATCAAGCTTATAGTGAAGAATTTTGGATTATCTCTGACTAGAAATCGAACAGTATGTACCCTTGGTAAGGGAAAGGAGGCGGTTATTGATGCCATATTGAACAAGCCCCTTGGAACTCAAATAATTGAGATGGTTTTAGCTGTGATTTGTTGTGACCGATAGTCATTCCCAGGTGAGAGCACAGCTGGAGTAATCTTGTGCTTTTAACAGCAGAAGTCTGGTTAGAGCAGTTAAGAGCCAGTCATTCAAGTAAGGAAACACCCAGAATCCATGCAGTCTCAAGTGGGCTGCTAATACTGCCATGCATTTGGTGAACACCCTGGGTGCTGTGGTGAGGCCAAAGGCAAAGCTCTGAATTGGTAATGAACGACTCCCAGCCAGAAGCATAGGTATCCTCTGGATTGTCTGTTCCTTTTTATATGATGGCATGTATCCTGAAGATCTACTGAGCACATCCAGTCATCCTTGGGTAGGAAAGGCAAAATGGACTGAACCATGACCATCTGGAACTTCGTGTACTGAATGGATTTGTTCAGATTGCTGAGATCCAAAATTAGTTTCTAGTCCCGTTTTCATCAGCTCAAAAAAGAATCCAGAGTAGGTTCTGGATTCTTTTAGGTCTGGTGACACCTCTTGGATGACTCTTTTCTAGCAGCTTTTTATTTCTTGTGCTGCTTCTTTCCTCTGACTAGGTGGTACACTGGAAACTTTGTTTATTGTTAAGGGGGATGGGACTACCTCATTGATCCCTAGAGAAGGTTCTTTGAGGAGTCAAAAAAACGTACACCCACTGCAGGCAGGGTCTTGCCATTCTGCTCACACCTGGATAGTGTGTCTTTAACCTTAAGGCAAAACAAAGAACTTTGGGGGGTATTGACGAAGGAGGACTTGAAGGGCTTCTCAAAATCACACAGGCACATCCAGGCAAGTCTCCTAATGGAAATGCCTGAACCTGCCACCCTTGAGATACCTTCAAGCTGCATGTGAAATGATCCTCACTCATGGATGAATTTGAAATAGACTGTAGAACAGCCAACTGTAAGGTAAGAGAGTTCTCTGCCTCAGAAGTAATAGTGCCTGAGAGGGTTTTAGAGAGTTCTTTAATTAAATTCCTCTGAAGTCTGATGAAGTGTGCCAAATAATTCAGCGACCCAAGTGCAAAGTTCACTGAAGCATTTACAGGCTTTCCAAATCTGTCCAGCACCCTAGATTCTCTAGGGGAATGAACAGAGAAACTATTCTGCAAGTTCCTTTTTTGTCACTGCAGCTACAACCATGTCATCTACTGGTACTCCTTTACTACAAACTTTCCTACCTTTGGGTGGTGCCAGGATCCTGTCTGGTCTATTAGGGATCAGCTCAACAGAGTCCTGTCCCTTCCCCCCCCTCTCTGAGAGATCAAAATCAATGAGCTCCCTGGCGGGCATAGTCATCCAGGAGATGGACAGGCCAGCCCCAAAGGCTTCCAGGAATACTGATTCCTCTTGGGAAGGGCTGTTGGTAGACCAGCCAACCCTTTGTTTGAGGATGTCTCCAAAGGAGTCATCAGGTGGTGATCTTGAGGACCCTTCTCCTTCATCAAAATCAGTATCTTCCGTGACAGATTCTTGAGGAGAGTCTAAGTGTCGCTTTCTGCACTCTTGTTAAGGATTTCTTAGGCAGGATGCTCCACAGAAAGTACAGGTTGTGTACACTTACCATAAATGTAGATGTTCGAGTGTATTCACTGTTGCAGTCATTACATTTGGGTTACCTGCTTGCAGGTAGCCCTCAGTCGGCCTGATTAACAAAGTCTTGGGTCCTGCGTCAGTTGCTGTCCCTTCTTCCATGACGTCAGGGGTATAAAACATGCAGCCGACGCCATTACATCAGTTTTTCTTGTAATCGAAAAACCAAAGCGAGCAGGAAATACGTGACAAAAGACAATTTAATGTTGTTAGCGCTTTCGGAAATAGACTGTGCTTTTCCTTCTTCAGACATTGAACACTCACATTCAAATGTTTTTAAAGAAAAAATCTAGTGTCAATTAATTAATTACATGAAATACAAATCAAGATTTAAAGTGAAAGACTCTATTACGTAAACACTTCCAAAAAGTTACAACCAAAAACAGTTGCATAAAATCTAGCTGAGCAACCCTTAGTTTGCAGAAATTCATAACAGCCTACATACATACGTTTTAAATACAAGTCTAAAATAACAATCAATTTATAATTAATAAGAGAGCAGTGGTTAAGGGGCAGATGGTGAGGGCAGCCAGAATGATTTCAGATGAGTCTGATTTCATTGAAGAATGTGGTCTGCTTGAAAGAATGTTTCTTAGGAGGGGTTACCCGCTGAGTTTAGTCTCTAACATTTCCATAGAGGTAACCACTAAATGGCATTCTGGCTGCTTTAAGCCATTATTAGGTACTGGGGGTTTGGAAGAGTTTGATATTCCTGTTGGGGAGGTACAGGATTCTCTACCTAGTAACACCAACTGTCATACTACAAGTTTTTTACGTACATATAATTTGGACCACTCTTTTATTAGGGAAACCATATACAAGAACTGGACTCTCCTTATAGAGGATATGTCTCTATATAAAGCCCTTGGCAACAAACCAAAAATTACCTTTAGACGAGGGCAAAATTTAAAAATGTTGTTGCAATACTCCACCAACCCATCCCCTAATAAAAACAAGGGTATGTTTAAGTGTGGAAGGTGTCATCAATGTAAGCACTTAAACTTGAATTACCAATTTAAAATTAGGGATAGGTTTTACAAAACCCAGGGTAAATTCTCATGTGACACAAAGGGAGTGGTGTATTGCGCTTGTTGCCAAGTTTGTAAAGCTTTCTATATCGGCAAGACCGAAAGGAAGCTAAGGCAACATATTTATGAACATCTGTATGCTATAAGTAAGAGGGACACAACCAACGCATTGGCTAGGCATATTGTTGATTTCCCAGACCACTCCTTTAAGTTTTCAGTATTAAAGCACATAAGCACAGATGTGAGAGGTGGCCCTTGGCAAATCAATTTGGAAATTGAAGAATTAAGATGGCAAATCACCACTGCTGCGTACTTGCCCCCAGGTTTGAATGAAACAGTTTCGATAAAATGTTTTTTAAAGCTTTTGTCTTTAAAAAGATGAATTTAGAAAGGTGAAATTATTCTTATTGATAGTTTCCCTTTGTTATTGTTACATATTTTTGTTTTTAAATAATTTTAGATTTTTTGATTTTAGTAATAATCTTATTAATTATAAATTGATTGTTATTTTAGACTTGTATTTAAAACATATGTATGTAGGCTGTTATGAATTTCTGCAAACTAAGGGTTGCTCAGCTAGATTTTATGCAACTGTTTTTGGTTGTAACTTTTTGGAAGTGTTTACGTAATAGTCGTTCACTTTAAATCTTGATTTGTATTTCATGTAATTAATTAATTGACACTAGATTTTTTCTTTAAAAACATTTGAATGTGAGTGTTCTATGTCTGAAGAAGGAAAAGCACAGTCTATTTCCGAAAGCGCTAACAACATTAAATTGTCTTTTGTCACGTATTTCCTGCTCGCTTTGGTTTTTCGATTACAAGTTTGTCTTTTTGCCCTTCGTATCAGTTTTTCTTGCCCCAGATGTTAGGTGCCCCCTAATGGGAAGCAATTAAATATAAAAGTACAATGATATACCTCCAACAAAAAATCAAATGCACCAAAAAGGCTTTTAAGCATAGTAAAGGAAAGTAGAGGTATAGCCAAAAGAAGTTGGGGGGCTGGAGGGAGGGTAACCAGGACTGCAACAGTGAATACACTCGAACATCTACATTTATGGGTACACAACTGTACTATGTTCTGTGTTTCACTGTTGCAGTCATTACATTTGGGTAGATTCCCAAAGCTATGGTTGGGAGGAGGAATTTAAATAGCATTAGGGCCAGCTATAAGACCCTGCAAGACTGCAGTGGCAAAGCCAGCTCTGGATTTAGAGAAAATTGGCAAATGATAATGCTTGGTGAAAGTATGTACAGAACTCCAGGTAGCAGCTTCTAGGATGTCCCTGGTAGGGTCGCCTCTGAGAAAGGCTGTAGAGGTAGATGCAACCCTGGTGGAGTGAGGTCCGATTCCCTGGGGGATAGGTTTTCCATGGTGCTTACAGCAGAAATGAATGCAATGGCTTATCCATTTAGAAATGGTTTGCTTTGAAATAGCCTTCCCCTCTGCCCCTGTAGCAAATGCCACCAGCAGTTCAGATTTCCTTTGAGGTTTAGTCCTGTCCAAGTAGAATCTAAGTTGTCTGTGCACATCTAAGGAATGCAGTATCCATTCTCCTTTATTCTGTGGATTGGGAAAGAAGGTTGGCAAATGAATGGACTGATTAAGAGCCACACTGGATACCACCTTGGGCATGAAGGATGGATTGGTTCTGAGGGACACCCTGTCTGCATGAAAGATGATGAAAGGCTCCACTGCCATAAGGGCCTGTAATTCAGATACCCTTCTAGCTGTAGTGATTGCTAAAAGGAAAGCTGTTTTCCAAGAAAGAAATTTTAAGTCTGTAGTAGCAGCTAGCTCGAAAGGGGGTAGAGTGAGTTTCTCCAAGACAAAGTTAAGGTCCCAGGCTGGGGTTGGAGCTCTCCTGGGTAGTCTAAAATTTTTGGCCCATCTGAGGAACTGCTTGAGCAGTGGATGAGAGAAGAGGGGGAGGTTCTGTGCTATAATGAGCTGAAATGCCTGAGGAGTGGATTTTAATGTAGGAAAAAGACAGGCCCTTTGTGAAGCATCTCAGTTAAGTATTGTAAAATCTGAGGTATATTGGGTGCTGCTGTGCTCATCCCTTGAGATTGATTCCAGACACAGAATCTTTTCCATTTTTCAGCACAAGATTTTCAAGTACTAGGCCTCCTTGCCTCTAAAATGATATCCATCACTGGTTTACTGAGGGATGGTAAAGAAGAGATTATGTAATTAGCCAGGCTGCAAGGTTCAGTGTTAGAAGCTGAGGGTGCAGAATCTGGTTCTCCTGCTGAGAAAACAGCGAAGGAGTCTGAGGCGGGTGCCATGGAGATGACCATGACACACTGCGGGGGTACCAATGTTGGCAAAATCATCCTTGGTTTGTCCTGTTTGATTTTTAGTAGTACTTTGGAGAGCAGAGACAGAGGAGGGAGGGCATATACTGATAGGTTTTTCCAGCTGAAGGACAAAGCATCCACTTTCCAGGCTTGTTTGTGGGGAGTCCTTGTGCAAAATTTGTCCAATTGGTATTTCTGGGGAGAGGCAAAAAGGTCTATATCTTGGCTCCCCCATTTGCTTGTCAACATGCTGAAAATCCTTTGTTCCAGTTTCCACTCGTGTGGGTCCATGAGGTTTCTGCTTAGTCCGTCTGCTAGTGTACTTAATTTTCATGGCAGGAATTGAGCTTGTAGGTGCACTTGGTAGCTCAAGGCTGTGGTCCATAATGCCATGGCTAGTCTGCAGAGGGGGTAAGAATGGGTACCCCCTGCTTGTTTATGTACCACATAACAGTGGTGTTGTCAGTCTTTACCATTAGTTGTCCTGGAAGAATGTGGTCCTTTACGGCTGTAAGAGCATTCTGTACAGCTAACATTTCTTTTTGATTGATATGAAGGTGCATTTGACTTGGGTTCCATTTCCCTGAATGCACTTCCCTGCCTGGTGAGCCCCCCATGCATAGTCTGATGCATCTGTTAGGGTTTGGGCAGGCAGGGGGTGGTGTGAAAGGTAGCCCCTTGTTTTGGTGCTAGGCCTCTGCCCACCAAAGGAACTCTAGGTGTAGGCAAGGTATGATAGGAATCATTGTTTCTAGGTCCTGAGAATGTTGACACCATAGACTTTTTAGATACCACTGTAGTTTCCTCATATGCAGTCTTGTTTATGGAATTAGAAGAATGCAGGAGGCCATGAACTCCAAGGCTTGCAGTATTTGTCTTGCAGATAGCAGGGTTTTTGGGGCCACTTATTTGAAGTAGGTTGTCAAATGAATTTGTTTCTCTGGCATGAGGTAAGCCATCTGGGAAGTTGCATTCAAGCTTGCTACCAGGAATATAATTTGTTGACAGGGTACCAGGTGTGATTTCTTTTCGTTTATGGTGTACCCCAGACAAGTTAGAACTCTTTGTACAAAGGCCAGATGATTCAAAAGTATGTCCTGGCTTTCTGCCTGAATTAGACAATCGTCCAGGTATGGGTATATCTGAATATTTCTTTGCCTGCAAAATGCAATAACTGGAGCTAGGCACTTTGTGAATACCCTGGGCTCAGTAGATAAGCCAAAGGGCAGTGCAGAGAACTGATAGTGTGTGTAGCCTGCTTTGAAGCATAGGTATCTTCTGCAAGATTCCTTGATTGGGATGTGCAGGTATGCTTCTTTTAACTCTAGTGTTGCCAACCAGGCATCTTTGCCTAGCATAGGAAGTAATTGGTGAAGAGTCAGCATCTTGAATTTTGGAATCTCCAAAAAGGTGTTTAGAGTAGACAGGTCCAGGTAGGATGCCATGAATTGTCTTTTCTGGGTACCATGAAAAGTCTAGAGTAGAAACCTTGTCCCTTTTCCTCTTCTGGTACTAGTTGAACAGTCCCCCATGCTTAAGAGAGAAAGTACTTGTTTTTGGGCCTTTGCCCACTGATTTGGGGGTAGGTCCAGCCACCAGCTTGGTGTTGGCAACTTGTGGAAGTGAAATCTGTATCCCTGGGACACTATATTTAAAACCCAGTTCCCAATTCTTTGCATGAAGAGCAATATTTCCCCCCAAACGGGCAGTCAGTTGATAAGTGCTTGGAAATTTTAAAAGGAAGTCTTTGAGACAGTTTACCATAGGGGGAAGTCTTACTATTCCCAGATTTGGAAGTGGAGGCCCCCCACTGCTTAGTTATGCGTGTCCCCTGGGACTGAAACCTGGGTTTTTTGCTGTGTCTGGGTTTGGCTTGAGAAGACCTGGAAGGGGCTGGAAAGGACCAATTCTTAGAGGGCCAGTGCCTACTAAATTTAGGAGGCTGAACTTGTAAAAAATCTTTAACAGTTTGCATAGATTTAGCTTTATCTTCCATTTTTTTTAAGAACTTCCTCAGCCTTGTTGCCAAACAGGCAGTTCTGATTTAAAGGAGCATCCAACAATTTAGCTTTAACATGATCAGGCAAAGACTGCTCCTTAAGCCAATCATGCCTTCTGAGCACAGACACAGTAACAGCAGCCCTGCAAGAGGCCTCTACTGAATCAAAACCACATTGCAAAGTCTGTTTTCCAACTTGTTCAGCAGAATGCATTAAATCCTGTAATTCTTTATTTTCCACACGGTCAGGAATCATCATTTTCTGTTTAAGCAGTCCTATAATAACATGTTGCTGATACTTTAACATATGAAACTGGCAGTTTAAAGCCCTAATGGCCAAGGTTGCAGAAGTGTAAACCTTCTTACCCCATCTATCCAGCGCCCTGGAGTTTCTATCAGAAGGGGTAGGATTTTTAGCAGTAGAAGTCTTAATGCCCTTGGGCCCCTGTGAAATAGTCTCTGGATCTGCAATAGGATTTTTAAAAAGGAACTTGTTGGTCTCTGGGACCCTATAGTATCTGTCAGGTTTTCTGGGAGCAGGAGGCAGGGAATCAGAGGCCAAACTAGATTCCGAAAAAGCATCATCAACAATGTCTAGTACAGGAGGAATAGCTAAAGGCCTATGCTGAGGTAGGAGAAGGAAATCCCTAAGCCTCTTTTTTGAATCAGAAAAATCCTGGCTTTGTCAGTGGAAATGCTCCCTTAGAGTATGTAAGGTTTCCCCAAAAGAAAATTCCTCAAGAGGGGAGTAAGAGGGGATGGAGTCCTCTGCATCAGAATCTTCATAAGTAGATAAGGGCAAATCCAGATCATCAGAAGACTCAGAAAAAACAGAATCCTGATCAGAAGATTCATAATCAACTTCAGTCCTAGGCCTCTTAGAACAGGGGGGGTTGGCTACCCCTGATTAGTGTTATTAGATCTTCAGCCATTCTTATCATTTGTTTTTTAGGCATAGAGGCCTGAGTGTCGTTTTTTTTTAGGCATTGATTGAAATTTAGGCCTAAGTAAAGAAGGAGGCGTTGGTTTAATATGCAAGTCCGTAGGCCTGAATACACCCCTCAGATGTCGGTGCCTGCACAGCGGCTCCGGACCTATCCAAGGTAGAGACATCCTCTGGTTCCATAGTTGAAGCATCTCGCGGCATACCGGACTCCAAATGGGTCTCAGTAGAGGCCTGTGAATCAGAAGTAGCGGGTATCAGGGGCTGAGAATGCGCCTCACTGATTACCGGCGAACTGGCGACTGGCTTAGGAGAAGCATTGTCGGCAGTTTTGGACCTTGGCGGCCTGTCTCTGTCTTTATCTTTACGTTTTTTCAGAATCCCGGTAGTCGGATGGCTAACCGACAACATTTTTGGATAATTGAACAGAGAACCGAAATATTTAGAGGCGAAAATATACCGACAACGGATAGTGTGCTGATTAAATAAAGCACAAAACCGACAGCAAGGTACGTCGTGGTCAGGGCCTAGGCAAGGAATACACAATGAATGAATATCTTTATGAGGTATTTGCTTTCCACAAGTAATGAGATTATTAACTTTTACTGACATCGGTAAGGAGCAAGAAAAAGTTTACCCAACGGGGTACTTAGCTTTAGTTGAAGACTTCAGTTCTGAAACTTCAGAAAACGAAAATTTCAGGAGTCGGCCGACCTGCACTTGCGAACTGCTTTTGCTTCGGGCACCACACAGCAAGAAAGACTGATGTAATGGCGTTGGCTGCATGTTTTATACCCCTAATGACCTGACTTCATGGAAGAAGGGACAGCAACTGACACAGGACCCAAGACTTTGTTAATCAGGCCGACTGAGGGCTACCTGCAAGCAGATAACCCAAATGTAATGACTGCAAAGTACAGTTTTGTACCTACCATAAATGTAGATGTCCGAACTGGATAGCATCTGCAGTCATAACAACTGGGTTGTCCTGTCGTCAGGCAGCCCTTCAGTCGGCCGGATTCCAAAGTCCGGGTCCGCCGCTGATGTCGCACTTCACCCGACGTCATCTCTGTTGGTCTTCGGGTATAAAGGCATCAGCCGACGCCATTTTCCTCAGTGTTTCTTGCCCCAGATGCCAGTTGCCTTCTTGAAGGCTAAAATTTGGATAGATGCCAATGTTTCCAAAAAGATAGAGGTAAACACAAATATAAGCATGTATGTACATATATACAAACAAATACACCATAAAAGACTCCCCCCCACCAGCTAGCTATTGGGAGGGTAAACACCCTAGGAGTACCACAGAGGGGAAGGAGGGAGGGTAATCCTGACTGCAGATGCTATCCAGTTCGGACATCTACATTTATGGTAGGTACAAAACTGTACTATGTCCTTCATGGATGCATCTGCAGTCATAACAACTGGGTAGAATACCATAGCCAACTAGGGGAGGAGGATAAAAGTAGATTATGGTGTGTTTAGGATCCCTTGCAGTACAGCAGTGGCAAACCCTGCTCGGGATCTGGAATATAGAGGCAAATTATAATGCTTGGCAAATGTATGCACGGAGGTCCAAGTAGCCGCCTCAATAATGTCTTTGGTTGCCACTCCTCGTAAGAAGGCTGTGGTAGTGGCTGTTGCCCTTGTAGAATGAGGTCTTATGTCCTGTGGAATTGGTTTTCCATGGAAGGAGTAACAGAATCGTATGCAATTTCCTATCCATTTGGAGATTGTCTGTTTGGAAATAGCTTTTCCTTCCTTCCTGTTGCATAGGCTACAAAAGTTGGTCAGTCTTTCTGCTACTTTTTGTTCTGTCCAAGTAGTAGCGTAGCTGTCTATGTACATCCAAGGTATGCAGTATTCTTTCCCCTCTGTTTTGTGGGTTGGGAAAGAAGGTAGGTAGGTGGATTGCCTGGTTTAAAGACACTCTGGATACCACCTTAGGCATAAATGTAGGATTAGTCCTCATGGACACTCTATCTTGGTGGAAGATTAGGAAGGGTTGCACTGCCATTAAGGCCTGTAGTTCTGAAACCCTCCTTGCTGAAGTAATTGCCAGTAGGAAAGCAGTTTTCCATGACAGGTGTTGTAGGTCTGCTGTTGCTGCTGGTTCAAAGGGTGATAGTGTCAACTTTTCTAGCACAAAGTTTAAGTCCCAAGTTGGTAATGGTGGTTTCCTTGGAGGTTTTACATTCTTGATTCCTCTGAGGAACTGCCTGAGCAAAGCGTGCGAAAACACAGGTGGATCAAAGCTGTATTCTGCTGAAATAGCTGATGCATGTATCTTGATGGAGGAGTAGGACAGGCCTGAATGAAGAAGTTCGGCCAGATACTCCAGAATGTTAGGCATATCCATGTTTGACACATCTTTTCCTCTTTCAGTACTCCAAATGACAAACCTTTTCCATTTTCCAGCATAGTTCCTTCTTGTTGAAGGTCTGCGTGCTTCAAGAATAATGTCTTTAACTCTTTGGGAAAGTTCTGGATTAGCTGCTGCTACGTGATGTTCCATGCAGTCAGTTGCAACGTTTTTAGGTTTGGGTGTATGATGCTGTAGTTGTTCTGAGTTAACATCAAAGGCATCAGGGGTATTGGCCACATATTGTTCTGAGACATGCTCCTCAGCAGTGGGTACCAGTGTTGTCTTGGCCAGTTTGGAGCTATCAGGATTATCCTTGGACGTTCTTCCTTGATTTTTAGTAGTACTTTGTGTATCAAGGGAAGAGGTGGGAATGCATATGCTGTTAGGCCTTTCCAGCTGAAGGAGAGCGAATCCACTTTCCATGCTAGTGGGTGGAATGTCCTTGTGCAGAATTTTTTGAGCTGGTGATTGAGAGGTGATGCGAATAGATCTGAGGCATTCCCCATTTCTTTGAGATGGTCTTGAAGATGTCCGGGTGCAGCTTCCATTCGTGGGCATCCGATGTGGTTCTGCTTAATATGTCTGCTAGAGTATTTTCTTTTCCCGGTACAAATATTGCCTGTAACTGGATGTTGTAGCCGAGTGCCAGGGTCCACAGTTCCAAAGTCATTCTGCATAGGGGGTATGAATGAGTGCCTCCCTGTTTGTTGATGTACCACATGACTGTGGTGTTGTCTGTCCTTATCATCAACTGGCCCTCTTTGAGAAATGGTCTGAACTTTTGGATTGCCAGTTTTACTGCCAGCATTTCTTTTAGGTTGATGTGCAGGTGAAGTTGATCCTGTGTCCACAATCCTTGCACGCATTTGTCCAGCATGTGGGCCCCCCATCCTAGGTCTGAAGCGTCTGTTGTGATGGTCTGGCTTGCTTGACATCTGCGAAAGGGTAGGCCTGGGTTTGACTGGCATGCCTGAGCCCACCATAGGAACTCCTGTTTTAAGCATGGAATTAGTGGGATTTCTGTTTCTAGGCTGTGTCTGTGCTGGGACCATAAATTCTTTAGGTACCACTGTAGTTTTCTCATATGTAGTCTGGCAAATGGGACCAAGATTATGCATGATGCCATGAAGCCCAAGGCCTGCAGTACTTTTCTTGCTGTTAACTTGTTCAGTTTTGTTAGTGCCAAGAAGTAAAGAGGGAGTTCTTTTGTTTTTCTGTAGTTAGGAATGCCATTTGTTTTACTGTGTCCAATTCAGCCAGGAATGTCCTTGTTTGGGATGGTATCAGCCTTGACTTTTGTAAATTGACTGTGTATCCCAGTGCTTGTAGCAAGTAAATGACCCTTTGTAAATCTGTTGTCAGCTTGCTTTTGTTGTCCCCTTGTAGCAGGCAGTCGTCCAGGTATGGGTAAATTTGAATTCCTGTAGTCTGCAATGGCGATTACTGATGCCAGGCATTTTGTGAATACTCTGGGCAGTAGATAAGCCAAAGGGCAATGCTGAGAATTGATAGTGCTCTGATCCTGCAAGAAATCTGAGGTATCTTCTGCAGATTGGTCGAATGGGGACATGCAGGTATGCCTCCTTGAGATCTAGAGTTACCAGCCAACACTCCTTGCCCAGCATGGGAAGAAGTTGCTGTAGGGTCAGCATTTTGAATTTTGGGACAATGATGTATGTATTTAAGGTGGACAGGTCGAGAATTGGTCTCCAACTTTTTTCCTTTCTTGGAACTAGGAATAGTCTGGAGTAGAACCCCTTTCCTTGCTCTGCTGTTGGCACTCTTTCCACAGCTCTCATATTTGCTAACTCCATTATCTGTTGTAGAGCCTCTGTTTTTTGATTTGGAGGTAGATTTGGCATTCCTCTTTTGACTGGTAAAGTGTGGAAGTGGAACCGGTAACCTTGATCTATGGTTTGTAAAATCCACTTGTCTTTTGTTATGTAGTGCCAGTTCTTTGAAAATAAGGTTAACTTTCCGCCTAGAGGAGCTGCTATTTGTTCCCTGGTAGGCGGATTTAGGGTCAAGTCACTGTGGTTGTGTTGATGTAGTGGCAGTGGTTGTGTCTGTGCCTCTGTTGTTTCCTTGCCACTGTCGTCCTCTGTAGGCACCTCCTCTGGATTGGTTTCTGCCTCTGGGACGTCTATTCCTGCCCCTTTGAGATCTTGTGGAGTCAGGAAAGGACCAATTTTTGGCAGGCCAGTTCCTGCTAAACCTTGGGGGTTGAACCTGCAAGAAATCTTTAACCGTTTGAACAGATTTTGCCTTTTCTTCCATTTTCTTCATAACCTGCTGGGCAGGTGTACCAAACAAACTTGTTTTATCCATAGGAGCATCTAGCAACTTAGCTTTAACATGATCCGGTAAAGCTTGCTCCTTTAGCCATGCATGCCTTCTTATCACTGTGCCAGTCATGGCTGACCTAAGTGAAGCCTCCAGTGCATCATAGCCACATTTTAAGGAATGGTTACTAACCTGTTGTATGTTATTTACCATTTCTAATACATTTTTCTTATCAAGAGATTCATCAGTGGTTAGCTTTTTAGTTAACTGATCAAGCATAAACTCTTGGTATTGTATCATGTGAAACTGACAGTTTAAAGCTCTAGCTGAAAGAGTAGCTGAAGTGTAGACCTTTTACCCCATCTGTCTAATGACCTTGCTTCCCTTTCAGAAGGAATAGGGTTTTAGCTATGGTCGCTACTGCCTTGGGACCCTGGGATATAGTTTCGGGTCTGCAAGTGGGGCCTTGTAAAGGTGGTGATGAGTATCTGGCACCCTGTAAAATCTGTCTGGTTTGGCAGGGGCTGGGGTAAAGAATCTGGAGCGGAGCAGACATCATTGAAAGCATCATCCACCACAGAGAGAACAGGAGGTATAGCTAAGGGCCTGTGCTGTGGAAGGTGCAGAAAGGTCCTAAGTCTTTTCTGGAGTCTGAAAAATCCTGTTGCTGCCATTGGAACTGCTCTCGCATGGCATGTAAGGTTTCCCCAAAGGAGAATTCTTCTGGTGGGGAAGCAGCTGGAATGGATTCTTCAGCATCAGAATCTTCAAAATTGGAGAAAGGAGCCTCTGGCTGGTCAGTTATGTCTGATTCATCAGCAGAATCATCAGAGGACACTGGCTCAGGGGCTCTGCCCTAGGTCTCTTCTCTGGGGCTGAGAGGCCCTGTCTGGGTGAGATTGAGATCCTCTAATTAATGAAATTAAATCTTCTGCCAAAGTAAGCATTTGAGAACTAGAAGAGGGCCTGGTTGTAGGGGTTTAACAGGCACTGTTTTAGTAGTCTTGGCTGCTTTAGCCCTGGCGAAGGCCTTAATGGACATGGCTGCTGGAGGCCTAGCAGCACCACGTGCTGGGGTAGAGACATCCAAGGGAATGGTGTCTGATAAGTCAGTGGCAACCACCGTAGTGGATAAAATTTCTGAGGCCGATTCAAGAGTGGTAGCAGGGGCCTCAGTTGTAGAGATAGATTCAGCTGTACTTTGATCAGTTTTCTCGGTTTCGCGAAACCGAGACACTCATGATTTGCTTAACCATGGTTTCGGCCGAAACCGCGGACCGCGAAAGTGTCGGTCTTTATCTTTGCGTTTTTGGCAGATTGGGTAGTCGGAGGATCCGGCGGCATAATGTATGCAAAATCAGAACCGAAAAACTGTTCTGCAAACTCCGACCGGCGCCTAAGCGTCGTCGGTTGAAAAAGCACAGGCCGAACAGGCTGCTACGTCGTGGGCTGGGCCTAAACAAGGCAAACAATAAGAGTGGAAATCTTTATGAGGTATTTGTTTCCCACAGGTTAAACAATTATTAACTTTTTCTGACATCGGCTGAGGCAAGAAAGAGTCCCCAACGGGTACTTAGCTTTAGAAGTCTTCGAAGTAGTATTCGGTAGAAGTAATCTCTGGATCCGACCGACCGGCACTTGCGAACAGCTTCTGCTTCGGGCGCCACGCGGCAAGAAAGACTGGGGAAAATGGCGTCGGCTGATGCCTTTATACCCGAAGACCAACAGAGATGACGTCGGGTGAAGTGCGACATCAGCCGAAGCCGGACCCGGACTTTGGAATCCGGCCGACTGAAGGGCTGCCTGACGACAGGACAACCCAGTTGTTATGACTGCAGATGCATCCATGAAGGACATCAGTGAAACACTAAGAACATCAATCAGATGATAAGAGAATACCCTGCTCGGTAGCCTGGAGACTTTGGACTGGCTGTCTCTGTGGAGCAAAATGTTGAGGCGCAAGACACACAGCCAGATGGGTTTGGAAAGAATGATCAGAGTGTTGGGGGGGGTTAGTCCTACCTCTAGCAAGAGAGAATATTCTCTCTACTACCTCAAAAGCAGAACGCCCTAGAGAGAAAGAGGCAGATGGTGCCAAGAAGACATACTTCCATACCATCTGAGGTTCAGAGGTTAGTACTAAGCTAACTGCCCTTGCGAGCCATTTTAAGCTTAGCCAATTATTCCTTGTGAGACTCAAACGCTGCACCTTGTGTTTGTAAGACAAACACCTTAACCATTAGGCCACCATCTGCTTGAAACAGGGGTCAAAGTCGAGCTGTCCAATGCCAAGCCTCTGAGGGGGAGAGATGATTCTGACAACATCATAGAGGACTCCAACACTTCGGATCCAGCAGTGACACTACTGCTCCAACAGTCATCTGGCACCAACACACTTGGAACTGGCCCATTCAAAGATGTACTGCAGTGAAAGATACAATCTTCAGATCAGACATGGACTGCTCTAGGATGGTTAGAACCAAGTACTCCAAAACCAAAGGGTGGATTGGAGAAGGAGCTAAAAATAGGTGGAGTAGTACTGATAAAGGTCTCCAGACCTGATGGGGTAGGAGCCAGAACTTCCATCTGAACTTGTGCCAAGAGAAATTCGCTCATCATTCTATCTACTTTGATCAGATTTCTGGACAAAAGAGAAGAGGAAGCAGTAGAAGAGGTCCTGGAACGGTGGCGTCTCTTTAGGAAAGGTGGGAGGGTACGGGATCCATAGACGAAGCACATCGGTTCCAAGGAAGCTTCTTTGGATCAGTGTGTGTCAGATTCAATGACGTAGATCTGATACCAAAAGCTGTCAGATATGGGGTTTTGCCTTTGGATCGGTCCGTTTAGATACCTTAAGAGGTGGCTTTGCACTAGGAGCAGCGATCGGAGCAGAAGATCCAGAAGAGTCTAAGGATGCTCCTTGGCCTCTTTCTCCATACTCTTCTGGGGTATGAGCCCCAGATATTGTCTCAGGAAAAGTTCTAGGAAGTAAACCTTTTAAAATAAATTTCTACAATCCACCAGTGCACAAGGATTAAAGCCCTTACACATTTCACAAGTCACATTTAAATGAGCCAAACCTAGACCGTAAACAAACGAATCATGCGAGTCTGATAAAGGAATTTTTTGGCCACAGGCCTTACATTTCTTAAAACCATATAGTTTTTCAGCACTTCAAGAAAAACTCCCACTAATACGACAAAGGAAATTTTTTTTTTGAAAGAAAAGAAAGCAAGAAAGTGAAAAGTTACCAAAGATGGTAACTGAAGGAGCTACTGGAAGGGTATAAAATAAAAGAAATAAAATACTAACAATAGTAATATTAACTTACACTAAAAAGTGCAGAACGGGTAAACAGAGGATGAAAAGAAAGGCTAAATATATATAAAGTACAGTTGTGTACACTTACCATAAATGTAGATGTTTGAGTGTATTTACTGCTGCAGTCATCACATTTGAGTTATCTGCCTGCAGGTAGCCCTAAGCCGGCCTGAGTCTTCGGATTTCTGCGTCGGATGCTGTCGCTTCTTCCATGACCTCAGGGGTATAAAACATGCAGCCGACACCATTACATCAGTTTTTCTTGCCCAAGATGTCAGGTGCCCCCACAATAGGAAGCAATTATATGGTATGGTACAGCAAATACACATGAAAAAAAAAATGTTTTATATATTATACATATATATATATATATATATATACATATATATATATATATATATATATATATATACATACCAAATAAGAAGGAAAGGTAGAGCAAAGAGAAAAGTCAGGGGGCTGGAGGGAGGGAGGGTAACCAGGACTGCAACGAATATACTCTAACATTTATGGTAAGTGTACACAACTGTACTATGTTCTTCGTGTTTCACTGTTGCAGTCATCATATTTGGGTCGATTCCCAAAGCTAAGGAAGGGAGGAGGTAGTTAAAGAGCATTAGGGCCAGCTACTAAGCCCTGCAAGACTGATATGGCAAATCCAGCTCTGGATTTAGAAAAGATAGGCAGGTGGTAATGCTTGGTGAAGGCATGTACAGAGCTCCAGGTAGCAGCTTCCAGGATGTTCCTGGTAGGGACTCCTCTGAGAAATGCCATACAGGTAAGATGCAGCCCTGGTGGAATGTGATCTTACCCCCTGTGGGGTAGGTTTTCCATGGAGCTTGTAGCAGAAATTAATGCAATGGGCTATCCAACTGGAAGTGGTTTGCTTTGAAATGGCCTTCCTCTCTGCCCCTGCAGCAAAGCCAACTAGCAGCTGGTCAGATTTTCTGAAAGGCTTAGTCCTGTCCAAATAAAATCTAAGTTGTCTGTGTACATCCAGAGTGTGCAGCATCCATTCCCCTTTGTTTTGTGGATTAGGGAAAAAAGTAGGCAAATGAATGGACTGGTTTAGGGCCACACTAGACATCACCTTGGGCATAAAGGAAGGATTAGTCCTGAGGGAAACCCAGTCCATATGGAAGATAATGAAGGGTTCCACTACCAAGACGGCCTGTAATTTCGACACCCTTCTTGCTGAAGTGATGGCTAGAAGGAAGGCTGTTTTCTAGGAAAGGAATTTCTACTCTGCTGTTGCAGCTGGCTCAAAGGGGGGAATAGTGAGCTTTTCCAATACAAATTTAAGGTCCCAGGCTGGACTGGGAGCTCTCCTGGGGGGTCTTACATTTTTGGCCCCTCTAAGGAATTGTTTTAGCAAGGGATGAGAGAAGAGGGGTAGCTCAGTATTATAATGTGCTGAAATGGCAGAGGCATGAATCTTAATTGACTAGAAGGATACACCCTTGTGGAGCATTTCTAAGTACTCTAGAATATGAGAAACTAGGCACAGTTGTGGCCATCCCCTGAGCCTGACTCCAGGAGCACTATCTTTTCCACTTTTCAGCATAGGATTTTCTGGTACTAGGCCTCCTTGCCTCCAGAATGAAATCCCGCACCTGCTTACTGAGGGATGCTAGAGGAGAGCTCATGAAATTAGCCAGGCTGCAAGGTTCAGGGTATGAAGCTGAGGGTGCAGAATCTGGCCCTGCCTGCTGGGACTGCAGGGAAGGGGTCTGAGGTAGGTGCCATGGTTGTAGCAGTGTCATACTGCGCAAGAGGGGGTACCAGTGCTGGCATGGCCAGTCTGGTGCACTCAGTATTGTTTTTGGCTTGTCCTGTTTGATCTTTAGTAGAACCTTCGAGAGGAGAGGCAGAGGGGGAAAGGCATAAACAGAGAGTCTTTCACAGGTAAAGGACAGGGCATCCATTTTCCAAGTTTGACTGTGGGAAGATCTGGTGCAGAATTTGTTCAATTGGTAGTTCTGAGGGGAGGCAAACAGGTCTAGCTCTGAGGTCCCCCATTTGTTCAAGAGGTTGAATATTTTGGGTTCTAGTTTCCATTCGTGTGGGTCCATGAGATTTCTGCTTAAGTCGAATGCCAGTGAATTTAGTTTGCCTGGCAGGAATTGAGCTTGTAGGTGCACTTGGTAGCTGAAGGCTGTGCTCCACAGAGCCATGGCTAGTCTGCAGAGGGTAGGAGTGGCTTCCCACCTGCTTGCTTATGTACCACATAACTGTGGTGTTGTCTGTCTTTACCAATAGTTGTCCTGGGAGAATAAGGTCTTTGAAGGCTGTCAGAGCATTCTGTACAGCAAATATTTATTTTTGGTTGATATGCAGGTGCATCTGTCTCGGGTTCCATTTGCCCTAAATGCACTGCCCTGCCCTGTGAGTCCCCCATGCATAGTCTGATGCGTCTGTTGTTAGGGTTTGGGCGGAAGGGGGTAGAGTGAAAGGGAGTCCCTTGTTGTGGTAGCAGGCTTCTGCCCACCAAAGGAACTCTGTCCTTAGAAAAGGAATGATAGGAATCATTGTTTCCAGGTCCTGAGAATGTTTGCACCATAAACTTTTTAGACACCACTGGAGTTTCCTTATATGCAGTCTTGCATATGGAATTTGCAGAATGCAAGAGGCCATGAACCTCAGGGCTTTGCAGTGTTTTCCTTGCAGATAGCTGAGTTTTTGTGGCCAACAGTTTGAAGTAGGTTGTCAAATAAACTTGTTTCTCTGGAGTGAGGAATGCCATCTGGGAAGTTGTGTTCAAGCTTGCTCCCAGGAATACAATCTATTGGCAGGGTACTAGGTGAGATTCCTTTTCGTTGATGGTGTACCCCAGTGAGGCTAGAAGTTTCTTTACAAATGCCAGGTGTTGTAATAGCAAGTCCTAGCTTTCTGCCTGAAAAAGACAATCGTCCAGGTATGGGTAAATGTGAATATTTCTCTGCCTGCAAAATGCAATGGCTGGAGCTAGACACTTTGTGAACACCCTGGGCACAGTAGATAAGCCAAAGGGAAGTGCAAAGAACTGAAAGTGCATGGAGCCCACCCTGAAACATAGGTATTGTCTGCAGGATTCTTTCATTCCTGGGTACCAGAAACAGTCTTGAATAAAAACCTTGTCCCCTCCCTCAGTTCTTCTGGGACAGGTTGAATAGCCCTGATACTGAGAAGGGAGAGAACCTGCTGTTGGGTCTTCGCCCATTGATTTGGGGGGAGGTCTGGCCAACCATTTGGGGTTGGTAAGGTGTGGAAGTGGTACCGGTATCCTTGGGGAAACAATGTTCAAAACCCATTTGTCCTGGGTAATGAGCTCCCAGTTTTTTGCATGCAGGGCGAGCTTTCCTCTTAAGGGAGCAAGCAGTTGAGCAGGGCTTGGAAGGGTTAAGGCTAAGTCATTGTGCCATTTTTCCACAGGGGGGAGCCCCCCACTGCTTAGATCTGTGTGTAGCCTGAGACTGAAGTCTTGGAGGTCTGCTGTTCCTGGGTTTGGACTGAGAAGGCCTGGAAGGGACTGGAAAGGACCAATTCTTTGAAGGCCAATGCCTACTGAATCTGGGAGGCTGTACTTGTAGAAAATTAACAGTTTGCACAGATTTAGCTTTTTCCTCCATCTTTTTGAGGACTTCCTCTGCTTTGTTGCCAAAAAGGCGTCTTGGTTTAAGGGTGCAACCAGTAATTTAGCTTTAACATGATCTGGCAGGTTTTGTTCCTTAAGCCAAGCATGCCTTCTAAGTACAGACCCAGTGACAGCAGCCCTGCAAGATGCTTCTAAAAAGCATCAAAACCACATTGCAAATCATGTTTACCGACTTGTTCTGCAGAATGCATTAAAGCTTGCAGTCTTTGTGTTCGGCACAGTCGGGAAACATAATTTTCTGTTTAAGTAGTCCCATAATATGCTGCTGATACTTTAACATATGAAACTGGCAATTTAGAGTCCAAATGGCCAAAGTAGCAGAAGTGTAAACCTTCTTACCCCATCTGTCTAAGGCTCTAGAATCTCTATCAGAAGGGGTAGGGTTTTTGGCAGCAGTAGTCTTAATGCCTTTTGGTCCTTGGGAAATAATCTCTGGATCCGCAGTAGGATTCTTAAAGAGGAACTTGTGAGAGTCAAGTACTCTGTAGTACCGATCAGGTTTTCTGGGAGCTGGAGATGGTGTCTGGAGTAAGGCTACATTCCAAGAAAACATCTACAATAGCCAGAACAGGAGGGATACCTAGAGGCCTGTGTTGAGGCAGGAGTAAGAATTCCCTAAGTCTCTTTTTGGTCTCAGAATAATCCTGGCTTCCCCAGCGGAAATTCTCCCTAAGGGTATGCAAAGTTTCACCAAAAGAAAAATCTTCTGGAGGAGAAGCAGAAGGAATGGAATCCTCTGCATCAGAATCCTCATAAGTAGATAAGGGCAAATCCTGATAATCAGAAGGAGCAGAGATATCAGACTCCTGATCAGAAGAATCAGAAAGAAAATCGGTTCTAGGTCTCTTAGAGGGGGAAGGCTGGCTTCCCCTAATTAAGGTAATAAGATCTTCAGCCATTCTAAGCATTTGTTTTTGAGGCATATGGGCCTGAGTCATCCGTTTGGTCGTCGGTTTTCTAGGCGTAGTGAGAGTTTTAGGCCTGAGGAATTCGGTACTTCTAGTTGGAAATGATGCTGTCGGTTTAATATGAAAGTCTGTAGGAGTGAATACACCCTCAGAAGCCGATGCTTGCACAGTAGAGACATCTGCAGGTTCCATTGTCGAAGAAGCATCTCTTGGCATACAGGACTCCGAATGAGTCTCAGTAGAGGCCTGCGAATCTGTAGTAGCAGGTTATCAGGGGTTGCAAAAGCACCTCACTGAGTACCGGCAGACTGGTGACTAGCTTAACGGAAGCGTCGTCGGCAGTTTTGGACCTATGCAGTCTGTCTCGGTCTTTATCCTTACGTTTTTTCAGAAGACTGATAGTCGGATGGCTTAATGAAGCCATTTTGGAGTACACAGATCAAGAAAGAAAGTATTTAGCTACAAAAATAGCCCGACAACGTATAGCTTGGGCATTTAAGGCACAAAACGGACAGTGAGGGACGTTGTGGTATGGGCCTAAACAGGTGACGGAGTAAGAATGAAAATCTCTATGAGGTACTTGCTTTCCACAGGCAAGACAATTGTGAATTTTTTATGACATCAGTTAGAGCAAGAAAAAATTATCCCTAACAGGATACTTATCTTTTTTGAAGACTTCGGGTCTGAAACTCGAAAACGAAAATTTCAGGAGTCAGCCGACGGCACTTGCGAACTGCTTCTGGAGAAATAAAAATAAAACCAAATCCATAGAAATACTGAAACCAAAAAAAAAAGTACAATACATCCGATACACTGGAGTGGGAAAAATAAAACACGTTTATTCATACATTAAGAGCTTTCATCTCAAAAAGAGACTTCTTCAGAATACAAACACATTAATTATCCACATTTAAATATAAATTAAGACCAATGACCTCACAAATCCTACAATCATGTTAAAGAAATAAGGTCCTACTAAAATCAGAATAATGTAAACCTTTTGAACTTTTCCATAATATAAATTAATGCCATAGGGCTATTCAATTAATATGCATAGACACGGAAAATTAAAAACAGGTGGTGCTGCGGTAGCGTTGTCGCCTCACAGTAAAACGCTGTCCGGTTCGATTCTCAGCTAGAGCGTCTTCTGCGTGTAGACATGCGCGAATGGGCGTTCCTTCGTTGAAGGTTGTGCATCAGGGCTGGTAACTCGGTACGTAAAAATCAACTACCAATCATTAGCGGACCGGAGTTCTGCTGTGGCGACCCCTAACCGGGAAAAGCCGAAAAACACAAACAAATAATGTTATCTAGAAAATGTCAAATACATTTTATAACCTTATTGGCTTTTTCTAATAACATAGGGGCTATTGAGACACTGTCATTCAAGCCTGGTGGTAGCATACCAGCTGATCTTAACTGCCACTGAGTCTCCTTTTTTAATATGTTTTTCCAGTCGCCCCCTCTTGGATTAATCTTTACAATATCTAGAATCCCAAACACAAATTTATCAAAATCTACACAAGTTACTGCATGTTTATAAAGGGCATTGGTTGATTTATTTCTCGTGTCATTTAAATGTTCATATATCCTATTTTTCAGCACACATTCAGTTTTTCCCACGTAGAAGTGTCCACTTGTATTACATAATGCCAAGTATACCACTCCCATGGTACTACAATTTCCCTTCTTGAAAAATACTCTGCTCTTAATATTGTTTAAAACCAAACTATTCTGCTTATTAATATATGAACAATAAGAACACATACCACAGGCCTGTGTACCTTGCTTAACCACGGTTTTGTTTTCTATCCTTATTTCAAACAATTGTTTCATAGTAAGCCCCACTTTGTTTACAAACCTAGGTCTTTCCCCCACTTTAAAAATATCTTGATTGGTCCTGAATATATTCCAATTTCTTTCCAGTGCTTTTCTAACCTTATATGTGTTCACATTATACTGCAAAATACAAGCCTTACTAAAATTATTCTGTGTATGATTGATCTGTTTATTCTGATCATCTCGTGCCAAATTTGAACTGGCCCCTAAAAGTGGTTTATATATGCTCCCCCATTTGTCATAAACCTCTTTAAGGATCTGATTTAACAAGTCCACCGGGTAACCCCTCTCTTGAAACATGTTAGAGAGGTTTACAAATTCTTTGGCCAAATCTTCTTTACATGAAGTCATACGAGCTACTCTAATGGCCTGCCTCTTCACAATGCTCTTCTTTTGCCCTAAAGGATGGTTGCTTTTAAAATGTAGATAGGCATTGCAAAAAGTATTCTTCCTATATACTTGGGATTTGAAACTTTCACCTTCCTTGGTGATAAATGTGTCCAGATAGTTAATCCCCTTCTTATCATATTGATATGTAAATTCAGTGCTAGAATTCAAGTACTGTATAAATTGTGGAATTTCCTGTTCCAAACCATTCCAGAGGGTAAAACTATCATCCAAATATCGGTGGTATAAATTAATATACCCCCAGAAAGGGCTTCCAATAACATGTAGACTCTCCCACCCTAAAAGTACCAAATTGGCATATACGGGTGAGCATACTGCTCCCATGGGAGCACCTTTCACTTGCTGATATTCACCCTCAAACCAAAGGAAATTATCTAACACGATACCCATCAATTCACAAATGAGGTTAACCATGTCACTTTCCAACCCTGATGTTTGAAATAGAACCTGTTCAAAAAGAGCTAAAACCTCTTCCTTGGGAATACTTGTGAACAGGTCCTTAACAGACTCTATGCATATTAAGAATTAATATATTAAGAATATTAAGAATTAACTGAATAGCCCTATGGCATTAATTTATATTATGGAAAAGTTCAAAAGGTTTAAATTATTCTGATTTTAGCAGGACCTTGGTTTCTTTAACATGAATGTAAGATTTGTGATGTCATTGGTCTTAATTTATATTTAAATGTCGATAATTAATGTGTTTGTATTCTGAAAAAGTCTCTCTTTTTGAGATGAAAGCACTTAATGTATGAATAAATGTGGTTTCATAGGTAGGTAACTAGGCTATTGGCCCTAGGGCCTATACAAGCCTAGCCAAAGGTACCCTGGCTTTCGCCACCCAAGAAAATTATTTTCCTGTGCCCACTGTCGAGCAGAGCCATAGAAGTGATCCCCGAGGTGAATTTCCTATCTCCCATCCAATCATCAAGATTTGTCTTGAACAGTGCTAATGAGGAGCTTTGTTTGATATAGATAGGTAGTTTGTTCCAGAGTATAGGAAGTCTCTGGGACAGGAATCTATCCCTCCAGCATGTTCTGTTTATTGTGGTGACGGGGTTTAGGTCCCTAGAGCGTGTAAGCTCATAGGGATTGGGATTTCTTTAAGTGAAGAATGTCTAAAAGCTCTGGGTTTGACATAGCTTTGTGTGTTAGGCAGAGATAACCTCTGAATAGGCGATATGCAACAGAGTAAAGCTGCAGTTTTTTGAGACGGTCTGCATAGGGCATCTCTTTGAGGCCGGTAATCCTCTTTGTGAGGTATTTCTGTAGTCTTTCCAGTTGTTGTAGATGTCTTGTGAGGTACATACCAAAAGGGGCATTGTATTCTATAATGGGTCTAATGAGTGACGAGTAGAGGGGAACAATGACCTCTTTTTTCCTGGATGAGAAACCTTTTGTGATGGGGTGTGCCACATAGAAGGATTTCCTGACTACTGTGGCGATGTGATTATCAAAGGAGAGACTACTGTGCACCTGTGTCCCAAGGTCTCTTATCACACTTTCGGTGTTAAGTAGACTACCACTTATGTGGTAGTTCATGGGTACTGAGTTTTTACCAAAAGGAATGACAATGCACTTTTTGGCATTGAGCTTGAGGCCATGGCTTTGACACCAAGCATCTGTCTCAGCAAGGCCCTTTTGTAGGATGTCCACATCTTTTGGAGTTTTGATTATGGCTCCTAGTTTGCAGTCATCTGCGAACTTCATTAGCCAAGACCTTCTGTGTTGGCCTGTACTTCAGAGAAGTAGATACCAAACAGGAGAGGACCCAGGACTGAACCCTGTGGTACTCCACTTGTCACTGCTCTGAAGCTGGATTTGGAGTCTGCTACTTTCACAGTGGGGGTTCTGTCAGTGAGCCAGTTGGCAACCCATCTTGTGACATAGGGATTTATACCTAGTTTAGTGAGTTTATCTATAATTCCAGAGTGGGGGATGGTGTCAAAAGCCTTGGCGAGATCTAGATAGGCTGTGTGAACCACCTTACCTTAATCTACGGCTTTGGTGACTGCTTCAAAGACGTCTATCAGGTTTAGGAGACATGATCTGCCTTTTACAAACCCAAACTGGGTGGGGACCTGAGTTTGGAGATTACCAATGTCATTGTTTATAAGTTCCATGATGATACGCTCCATAGCCTTGCAGACCAGGCTCGTTAGGCTAATGGGGTGGTAGTTTCCGGAGTCTGTGGTGGCTCCCCCTTTGTGGAGTGGGATAACTGTCGCTATGCGCCATTCAGTGGGCACATAGCCTGAGGTGAGGCTATGACTGAACATGGTACTTAGGTGGGGTGCCAGTTCGTTCTGTAGTTCATGTAGAACACAGCCTGGGATGTTGTCAGGTCCCATGCATGCTGTGTTCTTGGCTTTGGATAGTGTGTTTTTTACCTGTGCAGCCGTGATTACAGGAACTTTGCATTCTTCTGGTATACAGATGGGCCCTTTAGGGATGACAGAGGGGTAAAGTTAGCACTGAACCTATCTGCCAGGATGTTGGCAATATCCGTTGGTTCTGTATATTTAGCGCCATTGTGCTGTAACTCAGAGCAGATCTGAGTGTTGCCATTGAGATTCTTGACATAGCTATAGAATGCTTTGTGGTTGTCTTTAGAGTCAGTGGCGATTTTGTTTTCATAACTAGCTTTGGAGGATTTTATGAGGGATCTCAGCTTCTTACTGAAGCTGACCAGGGAGTTTCTCCAATCATGGGATTTTACTCTTTTTTGCAACAGTTTCTTTCTTCTGTTGTAGAGTTTGTTTATGGCAGGGGACCACTAGATTGGCTTCCTTTTTTTGGAGGACAGCATCTTGGTTCTGTTAGGGATTGCACGATCCATGCACTCATGTAAGTGCTTATAAAGTGCATTTGTGTAGGATTCAGCAGTCATACCTCTATTGTCCGTCAGCATGGGTGTTGTGAAGTTTGCCACTTCTGTCTTAAGAAGCGTGAAGTTGGCTTAGGAGAAATTTTTTACTGTGGTTTCCCTAATGGGGGGTGGGGGAGGGATGTGGATGTCTAGGGTGATTAGCTTATGGTCGGATCTGACCAACGAGGAATTGACCCCTGGTGTGGAGCACCGGTTGCCCATGTTGGTAATAACCAGGTTTAGGATATTGCTGCCCCTGGTGGGGGTGTGGATAAGTTGATCCATGGCATTAGAATTTATGGATTCCAGAAAATGTTGAGCATAAGAGTTGGTACATGAGGAGTTTTCCCAGTTAATGGTAGGGTAGTTGAAATCGCCCATTATTAGGGTGTTAGGCTGTACCCTAATATTTTCCAGTGTATTAAGAAATGAGGAGTGGGAATCCTGGGGCATGGTGGGGGATCTGTAGCAAGCTACAATTTGGATTGCGGTCTTGCCCAGAGTTAGTTGCACTTGGATAATCTCGGATGCATTATGCTGTGCAACTAGCCTGGAGGTGTGGATATCCTTAATGAATATGGACACGCCTCCGCCTTTAGTGTTTCGGTCCAGGTTAGGTGGCCGAAAGGTGTGGTATGAATTATAGCCTGGTAATGCAGGGGTACTCTCTGGAGCCTTGAACCAGGTCTCTGTCACTGCACAGATGTCAATGTTCTCCATTTTAAGGAGTGCCTCGAGAGTGCATTTTGAGGTTTAGACTTCTAGCATTGAGTAGCAATACCCTCAGATTCTTCTTGCCTGTACCTGTTAGGGTGGTGAATTTGTCATTTGAACCTTGCCTAAAAAGGCACTATAGGGGTGGCTAGAGCCTTAGCCAGTATCCGGAATCCCAGGGGCGACAGGTGCAGGCCATCTCTGGCAAAGCATCGTGGCTTGTCGATCATGTTATCCCAGGCAGACAGATACTGGATCCCCTTAGAATGACACCAGAAGCTTAGCCAATTGTTGAAGTCAATCATTTTGTCCTTGTACTGTGGTGTCATTCAGGGTGATGGCAGGATGCTGCTCAGGGCTAGGGTCATACCTGCCTGGGCTACAAGATCGGACACCTCCTCCATGTCCCTTTTCATGTAGTCCAAGGAGGTATGTCTCGGGTCATTCACACCAACATGGACAATGACAGAGTCATATTTGTACTTGTTGTGGAGTGACCTGAGTGCATGCGTTATGTGGCAAATCCTGGCACCCGACAGGCAGCTGACAGTAACTTTCTCCTTGTTTAGCCTGGTGAGTGGAACATCAGTGTGCTTGACTATAGAGTCACCTATGACTAGAGTGTTGGGTACGTTGTTATGCCTTATGGGCTGTGGTTGAGTGGCACATTGAGTTTGTGGGCTATGTGTCATTTGGGTTGTGTTGGGGGGTGGAGGTTGCTTGTGTTTCTGCTTTGGAGGTCCCTGTTGCTTGGGCAGGTTTTTACTGAGAGCCTCCGCGAACGTAGGTGTGTGTTTTGTGTTTCTATGTGTGGTGTTTTGGTGGTGTAGGTTTTGAGGGACTATGTGCAGAGTGTGGTGTGGTGCAAGTGTTTACCTTCTCCTCTTGACGGTCTAGTCCAGTCTTGGGTGAAGAGAGCTTTGCTTCCAGTTTGGCTAAATAAGTGCATCTCTCACAGCTTGTAGTGTTGGGTGGTAGGAGGAGAGGGTTGTCTGTGTACATGAGGCAATTACTGCATTGCCCCAAGATGTCCATTTTTCCTACTCCAGTGTATCGGATGTATTATACTTTTTTTTTTTTTTTGGTTTCAGTGCTTCTGCTTCGGGCACCGCACGGCACAAAAGACTGATGTAATGGCGTCGGCTGCATGTTTTATACCCCTGACGACCTGACGTCATGGAAGAAGCAACAGCATCCTACGCAGAAATCCGAAGACTCTGGTATTCAGGCCGGCTGAGGGCTACCTGCAGGCAGACAGCCCAAATGTGATGACTGCAACAGTGAAACACGACGAACATCCTACTTTTACTCACAAACTAACACCACAGCTTGAGAGCTAAGAGAGACCATGTCTGTATGAAAAGGTGGCAAATGACATCTGAGGCATGGAGGGGGATCAGGCATTATGCAAGGAAGGAGCTTGAGAGTTTTCAGTACCCACGAGCTTTAAAAAGTGGCAGAGTCGGCTCACAGTGTCAGAACCGAACCCACTTGTTGAGGAATGAATTAAAATTGACAACACTGGATACATCCATTTGTGAAGTTCTATTTTTGATCTGCTCAGAGTCAGTCACTAGATTTGCTCTGAAGGAATGTACATTGCCTGAAGAGTTAACTAATAACAGAGTACTACTTTCCAAGCCTGAAGATCCATCCTGTAGAGGAGTTAACACTTTGTGCCTCCCTGCTTGGTGACATACCACATCATCATAGTGTTGACTGTGTACACTTGTCAAGGGGCCTGGAGAGAACCTGGGGTGAAAAGTCTGAAGCACAAGTATCAGAACTCTCATCTCTTTGATGTTGACATGGTCAGACTTCTGATGGGGAGGACAGAGACCCTGAACTTTCAGGTGACCAAAGGAAACCCCCCATCTCATGTCTGAGGCATCGGTTAACAGTTCTTGAGAAGGGACTGAAGGCAGAAAGAGCAGACCTGGGTTGACAGCAAATTGTTGAATACACCACTCAAACACCTTCTTTAGAGAGGGAAGGAGAGGCACACTGAAATCTAGAGGGCAACAAGTGCTGCAGCCAAACTGACATGAGGTACCACTGAAGTTTCTGCATATGCAGTCTGGCAATAGAGAACCCTGAAATAGAAGTGGCCATGAATCCCCCCCCCCCCCCCAAGCTGGCATGGCAGATGGAGACAGAAAGAAGGCAGTCAATGACAAAACATTTGGAGTTGGAAGAGAGGCCAAAATTGGCACAGTGATTCATGCATCCCAGATACACATGGTCCTGAGAGGGAGTTAGGACGGACTTTTGGAAGTTGATGGTGAATCCCAGACTTTGAAGGAGAGAGATGACAAATTCCAAATCCTTTAACAGATGACTGGGAGAAGATGACTGAAGCAACAGGTCACATAGATAAGGACAAATCTGAATGCCTTGGAGCCTGCAGAAAACAATCAGAAGAGCTAGGCATTTTGTGAATGCACTTGGGAGTAGTACAGAGGCCAAATGGAAAAGGAGAGAACTGAAAATGAAAGACAAAGGGAAACCTAAAAACTTCCTGAAGACAGGGTGACTAGGGATATGAAGGTAAGCTTCTTTTAGATCCAAAGGCAACAAAAAAGCCCTGGGGTAATAAAAGAGGAAACAGGGTTTGAAGAGTAAGCATCTGAAAAGAAGGTACCTTCAGAAAGGTAAGGAGTCAGGAGAGATCCAGAACAGGTCTGCATTGCCCAGTCTTCCAGGAAGTAAGACCACTCTGGAATAAAAACCCTTCCCCACTTGTGAAGGGGGGGGGGACAGGTTGAATGGTTCCCTGGTTCACCAGGGACCCTAGAACCTGCAGGAAATAAGGAAGTTGTTCTAGAGGAGGTTGAGAAATCCCTGAAAAAGGAGGGAGAGCCTTCCATACCATGAAGTAACCCTGATGAATGACAGAAAGGCCCCAAGAGTCTAAAGTGATGAGACGCCAATGTGGAAGACAAAGAGAATGTATTCAGTACAGCAACAAGGTAATCAAACCAGATAGCAATAATGCCATTAGAACTGGCGGCAAAGAAGTTTAGGGCAGTTGTGTCCATATGTCCCCTTTATGCCCTACATTCTGTACGGGGAGCACAAGTGTGATGTATGGCGCATACAAAAATCATTAGACTTTTGTATACCGGCTGAGCATTGGGCTGCCCTGGGCAGGAGAGCCCTACTATTTAGAATACTGCAACAGTGACATAGCAGGACATCCTTACTTTTATGAACTTTAAGTCATATATCTGTCACAGGGATTCTCCATCACAAGATCGAATGGATGGAAGCTCGAAATTCATGATCTCGACACCAGAATCTCGAACTTCCATTCACTCAAAATTGTCAATGGGAGCCTTAGGTTTAAAAAAAATAAAAAGTTAACTTACCTTATTGCAGGGGGCCAGGTCCCCCTGTACCCTAGCAGTTTAAATGTGACTGTTCCATGACCGCACTATAGCAGAGGAATGGAAAATCTTCAGTTTTGCGCTTACTTGTATAGCAAGTTTAGAGAAATTTGATCATATGAAGGGGAACCACCACAGGATACCTAGGACTCAGGAATCCTGAGTAGTTTTCTCCAACTGTAAAAAACAGGCCATGACCCCCCCCCCACCAGATTTTTGAGGAAGGTTTGTTTAGTACGAAATGGGTGAGGATGGGTTTTGACATGAAGTTGAAAGGAAAAGCTTATTAATGTTCCATACACTGTTGTGTCTCAACCCTGAGGGCCTCCAGGCTTCCCCTTCTAGTCACCTTGCCACTGGTTCCTGAGCTGGCCTCTTTACCTTTGGCTGCTTCCCTTTGTCTCGCCTACAGTGAAATAACTTCCTTACCTCTGCAGCAGTGTTGTAGAACTGGCTCCTGGCACAAAATAATTCAATGCACTTCACATGAGCAACAAATGTATAAACAGTGCCTTTGGCAACTCAAGTGTTGGTGACCACTGGTGTGTCACCCAAAACGTTGTGGTGCATCACCTCTGACATGTGCCATAGGTTTGCCATCAGTGCCATAGAATCTACTTACTTTTGGAAGAAGTTAGGAAGACATTTCCCTACCCCTGTCACCACCAAGACAGGTGACCTGGTTCACTGACTGGACAAAGCAATGAATGAACAGCAGGCAAGCAATTCAACATATAGAGTGACAGGCCCAGACACTCACAGCAGCAAAGGTAACCCCAACACCCAGAATGCATATTTCCTTAGAAACAGGCATAGCCATTATAGTCACTAAAGTAAATGAAAAAGTGCCTCTTATTCAGAGGACAAGTCCCCTCAACCCCTTTACTATTCTCAGTCAGATGTCACTGCACTTCAAAGTGTGATCACTGAAACAGTAAAAATACAGTGAATGTTTTTGTGCAATTCCACAAGACTTGAGTCACTAAAAAAAACACCATACACTTCAAGTAGTAAGAAACTACTCCTATAAAAGAGCAAGCAAAAGCACATGAATATCCCACCTAAAGAAATTATGCTTGAGCAACTGGGATACAAAATTTCAAAATGCACCAACCATAACAGGGGAAATAAATACTGACAACAGTACTGGGTTGATTAAGCACAGGGCCAATGACAGTATTACATTTAGAGAATTAATGAGAAACAAAGAACCTGTACAAACCGCTTACTCTTAACTCCTTCTATAAATCCAAACTGGGAGTAATAACCTCTGAGCCGCCATAAACCCGACCACTAAATACACATAGAAGTATCTTTCATTATATGCCATTTCAACTGTGCTACTCAGTCTAGTTACAGAACCCAAAGAGAACCATTTTCCATCAGCCGTGATCCCCAATTAATCTGACTAGTCAATTAATTTAGCAATTGGGTATCACTTTAGCTTCATTGAAAACAGCAGAATTTTCAATTAGCTTCAGAAAAAGGTCTCCTTAACTTTTGGGTTTAGATGGATGATCCAAAACCCTTCCTCTCCTTGGAACTGTCCTTTCTTTCTACTAATCTGTCATACCCCCACCCCCAAATCCATCTTCACTTTCAGCTCTCTGCTGTTATACAGTTCCTTCAGAAATTTATAATACAGAACCCACAGTTATTAAAATGTCCCTTTCATCTTAACTGTGCATGTACAAAATACTCTCTAAAAGAAAAAAGACTCCACAATGAATTACAAAACTTAAAAAAATAATAAAATAAAAAACAGACGGTTAATTGGACGATAAATCAGTACTTACCAAGCACCAGGAAAACCCACCACAACCAATACTGTCCGTCAAAGTAACCAGGAAAGTATGTGGAAAACTAAATTGGGAGAAATTACAATTTCAATTCAAGGAAAGAAAACAAAGATTAACATCATACTTTATACATCTTCCACTGCATATGAAAAAATGCTTAACATGCAATCAGTACTGAAAATGCTTACTGTGCAATCACTACTCACATAACCCAAGAAAAAAAGCACAGAAGAGGGATCATGCTGTTATGGTGTATACTTGACGTTTTTGCATCACCACTTGTTTAGAAGATCACATGCAAAGTATGATGCACACGAACATAGGTTCATAGGTTGGTACTAGGCTATCGGCCCTAGTGCCTATACAAGCCTAGCTATAACAATTCCCTGGATATTTCTTCCCACAATATTTACTTCCCTGGACCCCTGTCTAGCAGGGCGACTGACGTGATCCCAGAGGTGAATTTCCTATCTTCCATCCAATCAAGGTTCCTTTTGTAGAGGGACAAGGAGGCGCTCTGCTTGACATGTATGGGCAGTCTATTCCAGAGTATGGGGAGTCTCTGGGTCAGGAACCTATCCCTCCAGCATGTTTTTTTCATTGTGATGACAAGGATTAGATCCCTGGTGTGGCTCTGAGGGATTGTTTTCTTTAAGTGGAGCAAGTCCAACAGCTCAGGGTTTGACATGGTCCTTATGTTAAGCAGAGATCACCTCTGAGTAGATGACATGCCACAGAGTATAGCTGGAGTTTTTTTTAGACGGTCAGCATAGGGCATCTGCTTTAGGCCTGTGATTCTTTTAGTGAGGCATTTCTGTGGCCTTTCCAGTAGTTGCAGATGTCTTGTGAGGTACATACCAAGCGGGGAGCTGTACTCTATAATGTGTCTAATGAGGGATGAGTACAGTGGGACAATGACCTTTTTTCTGGATGAAAAGCCCTTAGTGATGAGGTGTGCCACATAGGATTTCCTGACTGTTGTGGCAATGTGGTTATCGAAGGTGAGACCAATGTCCACCTGTGTCCCTAAGTCTCTCATTACACTTTCAGTGTTTAGTGTACTGCCCACCTATGTGGTAATTCATGGGTACATGTTTTTTCCCAAAGGGGATAACTACACATTTCTTGGCATTAAGTTTGAGCCCATGGCTCTGGCACCAAGCATCTGTTTCTGTAAGGCCCTTTTGTAGAATATCCGCATCATTTGGGGATTCAGTAATGGCTCCCAGTTTGCAGTCATCTGCAAACTTTGTTAGCCAGAGTCCCTTAGTGTTGGCCTGTACTTCAGAGAAGTAGATGCTAAACAAGAGCGGTCCCAGGACTGAACCCTGAGGTACTCCACTTGTCACCTGTCTGGAGCTGAATTTGGAGTCGGCTACTTTTACAGTCTGGGTTCTGTCAGTAAGCCAGTTGGCAATCCATCGAGTGATGTAGGGATTTATGCCCAGCTTAGTAAGTTTATCTATGATTCCAGAGTGGGCAATGGTGTCAAAGGCCTTGGCGAGGTCCAGATAGGCTGTGTGGACCTCCTTACCCTCGTCCACAGCTCTGGAGACTGATTCGAAGAAGTCAATCAGGTTCAGGAGACAAGATCGGCCCTTCATGAACCCAAACTGGGTGGGGTCCAGTGTTTGAAGGTTGCCAATGTCTTTGTTTATAAGTTCCAAGATAATGCGTTCCATGCCCCTGCAGATCAGGCTCGTCAGACTGATGGGATTGTAGTTCCTGGGATCCAAGGTGGATCCCCCTTTGTGGAGTGGGATAACTAACTGTGCGCCACTCAGTGGGCACGAAGCCTGAGGTGAGGCTATGATTAAACATGACACTTAGGTGAGGTACCAGTTCATTTTGTAGTTCATGTAGTAGACAGCCCAGGATGTCATCTGGTGCAATGGATGCTGTATTCTTAGCTTTGGAGAGTGCGGTTTCTACCTGTGTGGCCGTGATTACCAGAATTTGGCAATCTTTGGTATTGAGATGGGCCCTTTAAGGGGAGAGAGGGAGGTGAAGTTGGCACTTAATCGATCTGCCAGGATATTGGCAATATCCTTGGGATCAGTATATTTAATGCCATTCTGCTGTAGCTCAGAGCAGATCAGAGCATTGCCATTTAGATTCTTGACATAACTATAGAATGCCTTGTGGGTTGTCTTTGGAATCTTTAGCAATTTTATTTTCGTAACTTGCTTTGGAGGATTTTATGAGGGATCTCAGCTTCTTACTGATGCCGGTAAGGGAGTTTTTTGCATCCTGGGATTTCCCTCTTTTCTGCAACAGTTTCTTCCTTCTGTTGTATAGTTTGTTTATGGCAGGGGACCACAAGATTGGCTTTTTTTTTTTTTTGGAGAAGAGCATCTTGGTTCCATTTAGGATGGCACGATTCATGAATGAGTGGATATACTCGTACAGTGCCTTAGTGTAGGATTCAGCAGTTCTACTTTCAGCTCCCATCTGTATGGATATCATGAAGTTTGTCACTTCTGACTTGAACAGCATGAAGCTGGCTTTGGGGAAGTTTTTTTTTTTTTTTTTTTTTTTTTTTTTTTTTTTTTTTTTAACAGAGGTTTCCTTACTGGGGGGTCGGATGTGGATGTCAAGGGTGATTAGCTTATAGTCAGACCTGACCAATGTGGGGGTGACAACTGGTGTGGAGCAGCTATTTCCCATGTTGGTAATGACCAGGTCTAGGATATTGGAGCCCCTGATGCGACAATGGATTAGTTGATCCAGGGCATTGGAATTTATGAATTCCAAGAACTGTTAGGAAAAGGTGTTTGTACCCGAGTAGTTTTCCCAGCTAATGGCAGGGTAGTTGAAATAACCCTTTATTAGGGTGTTTGGTTGTATCTTAACATTTTGTTCTTTTGTATCTGATACCATAGCATTTTGCAGAAAAATTAATCTAAAATTGTTTTTCAGGCAACAGGATCCTCAGGTCTCATCTCAAAGATCCTCTGAATTCAAATTCCATCGGTCGATCCTCCACCCACCGATGGACAAACATGTGGCTGTTTTTCAGCAAGCCGTGATCAAGGACTTACATTTTTATATGGGTTCAGACAATATCACTAAACACAATTTATCTCCAACAGAACAACAAGCCTTAACTGATCTCAAAAACAATACAAATATTGTTATACTTCCGGCTGACAAGGGTGGTGCGGTGGTCGTCATGGATTCCGATTATTATTGGGATGAGGGAAACAGACAGCTGTCTAACCCTCATCACTACATGAGGATGCCCACTGACCCCACTTCAAACTTCAAAAAAGAAATAGATCAATTCTTACAAGAGGCAGTTGAACAAGGCATCATCACTGCTAACACTATCTCATCTTACAGTTTCGGATCCTGCTAAACAATATTTATATCTGTTACCAAAAATTCATAAATCTATTGATAAACCACCAGGTAGACCAATAGTGTCAGGGATAGGATCACTTATGGAACCCCTGTCAGCGTTTCTTACTGAGAAACTTAAACCATTGCTATTATTAGTCAGGGCGAGACTTAAGGACACAACAGAATTTTTACAAATAGTATCAGACTCCCAATTAGAACCACACTGGTTAATGTGTACTCTTGATGTCAAATCATTATACACAAGTATTCCACACTGGGCTGGATTAACTGCACTTGAATACTGGTTAAATAAAGCCGGCATTTACCCTCCTGGTACTAACACATTGCTTATCTGTATGGCTGAACATGTTTTGTCCAAAAATGTTTTCTATTTCAAACAAGATTGCTACTGGCAGATACAGGGTACAGCTATGGGAGCCTCGTTTGCACCCATTTATGCTGACCTTTACATGGGGTATGTGGAGGAACATATCATTTATGATGAGCTTCACAATTTATACATTTCTGACATTGATATTTGGAGAAGATATCTGGATGACTGTTGGCTCATTTGGAAAGGAGGAAGTGAATATCTACATGAGTTTGTGGAACATCTCAATAGTAACATTTGGGGAGTGGAATTTACTGTGGACTATCATCACAATGAGATTCATTTTTTGGATGTTTCTTTACATCGCCAGGTGGACAATACCTTGAAAACATCTGTATATCACAAATTTCCTCAGTACAATACTCTGCTACATGCCAAACAGTCTTCATCCAAGACATACAATCAATAACATTCCCAAATCCCAATTCTTACGTCTTAAACGGATATGTTCCTCTCAACAAGAATTATCCCAGTATCATGATGATTTGGCCAACAGATTTTTGGCTAGGGGGTATACAAGAAATAATGTTAGTTCAGCCATACGTTGAACCAATAACCAGTCGAGGGATAGTCTGTTACAATACCAACAGCATTCAAGAAAAAAACATCAGGACATCTTGAGATTTGTAACCACATATGGGAGAAACACTTCTCAATTTTCTGAGATAGTAAATAAACACTGGAATATACTTAAGTCTCATATTGATTTGGATGATTGTTTGGGTAACAGATGTTCATTCTCATATAGAAAGGGCAAGACATTGGGGTCCCATTTTTCCTATTTCAAGAAAACAACATCCAGGGATATTTTTGTTCATCAGCAGACCTTAACTCGGGAAAAATTAACAGGATCATACCCTTGTGGGCATTGCAGTTTCTGCAATTACATGTTCAAAACCAAAACACTCACCAGTAGGAACACTGGACAATTACACAATATACATGGTTTTGGCAATTGCAGTACAGACTGGGTAGTTTACCTTGCTACCTGCACTTGCCAAGCCTTTTATGTGGATCAGACATCTAGACAGTTCAGGATCAGAATGTCTGAATACTTGGGTGACATTAGAAATGCACGTATGACCAATGCCTTGTACAGACATGCAACTAATCATCCCACGGCTAAATTCTCATTTATTATTATTGATCACATCACTGGCAATCGTGTCATTCAAAACAGGATGGCATGATATACTCAACAATAAAGAAAGAAAATGGATCATAAAACTAGGGGGTCTTTTTTCCCCAGGATTAAATGATAAATTGTAAGTTTTCCATTTTCACAATTATACTATACATTCTTTGTAGGTAGTCCGAGTTTTGAGTTACCATCAGTTAGTCATTGATTATATTTTTAATTTCTTGTTAATAATTTGCTCTTTTCCTAGCACAGGAAGTGATGATATTTTATTCATTGAAACATGTGTATAAATTACTGGCTTTTGCCATGGTTCTTTTCTATACTACTGAAGAAAGCTATATGCTGAAACCGGTCTAGTCACTTGTTCTAACAATAAACTTATTTCAGTTCATCTTTGGTGCTGGCGTTTTTATTTTGATGCATACATGTTTAGAAAGGTGTAGTGAGAATCTTGGGGCATGGTGGGGGATGTGTAGCAAGCTACAATTTGGATTGTAGTCTTACCTAGTGTTAGTTGCACCTGGAGAATTTCAGATGCATTGTGTTGGGCAACTTTCCTGGAGGTGTGAATATCCTTGGTGAATATGGACACTCCTCCACCTTTAGTGTTTCGGTCTTGGTTTGGTGGTCGAAAAGTGTGGTAAGAGTTGTAGCCTGGTACTGCAGGGGTGCTCTCTGGAACCTTGAACCAGGTCTCAATTACTGCACAGATAATGATGTTCTCCATTTTTAGGAGTGCCTCGAGAGAGTGCATTTTGAGGTTTAGACTTCTAGCATTGAGTAGCATTACCTTCAGATTTTGCAGGCTTGTATCTGTTGTGGTGGTGGTTTTGTCCTTTGAACCTTGCCTAAAAAAAGGCACTATAGGGGTGGCAAGAGCTTTAGCCAGTAACCTGAATCCCACGGGTGACAGGTGCAGACCATCTCTGGCAAAGCATCGTGGTCTGTCAATCATGTCGTCCCAGGCAGACAGATACTGAATCCCCTTTGAATGACACCAGAAGCTTAGCCAGTTGTTGAAGTCGATCATTTTGTCCTTACACTGTGGTATCATTCTGGGTGAAGGCAGGATGCTACTCAGGGCTAGGGTCATACTTGCCTGGGCCACATGATCCAAGAGCTCTTACATGTCTCTTTTCATGTAGTCCAGGGAGGTACATCTCAAGTCATTCACACCAACATGGACAATGACAGAGTCATATTTGTACTTGTTGTGGAGTGACTTGAGTGCATGCGTTATGTGGCAGATCCTGGCACCCGACAGGCAGATGACTAACTTTCTCCTTGTTCAGCCTGGTGAGTGGGACATCAGTGTGCCTGACTATAGAGTCGCCTATGACTAAAGTGTTGGGTACATTTTCTTGCCTTAGGGGCTGTTGTTGGGTGGCACACTGGTGTTGTGAGCTATGTGTCACTCTGGTTGTGATTGGTGTTTGTTTGCGTTTCAGCTTCGGAGGTCCTAGTTGCTTGGGCAGGTTAATGTTAAGGACCTGAACTAGTCTATTGTAAATTTATCAACCATGACTTTGACTGATGACATTTTTAGCCTTTCAAATAAAGGGCTACAATTTATACCGGCTGGCAATGATACCATCATTGAAGCGTCAACTGATATGAAAGTATTTTCTAGAAATGTTAGTTTAAAAATGTTATATGGGGGATGAACAATGCAGCCTATGATAAATTAAAAAAGAAAAGCACATTTATTCCTAACAACGCTCCCACTGTAAATGTCTTTATAGCTACTTGTGAAAATGAGTTGAGACGATTATATGATGATAAAATGAAATGAAAATGAATTCAAGTAAATATAATATGACATATGAACATCTTGCTTTAAAAGCTTTGGTTGGTAATAACAATATAATTATTAAGAAGGCAGATAAAGGAGGGGTGATTGTACTATTTGATAAAGACAAGTACAATATATTGATGTATGACTTTCTAAATGATGAGAAAGTTTTTTTAAAGAAATCTCATATGCTACAGTTAAGAAGATTATTAGTGATGTTAATATGTTTATTTATGAACAGACACAAGGTGATATCTCCCTAGAGCTATTTAATTTCTTGACAGTTCCAACTCCCATAATTCCAGTTATTTATGGAATACCTAAGTTACATAAGTCCCAGACACTACCACCAATGAGACCAATAGTGTCGGGAAGGGGATGGTCAACTGAACCTTTATCAATTTTTGTTCCAGAAAAATTAAGTAAATATCTGAAACTATGTCCTAGTTATATAAAAGATACACAAGATTTCCTAAGGAAACTTTATGAATGGTACAATAACAACAGGGATACTAATTTTATTATGGTAACTATGGACATAGCTTCACTTTTTACTGTTATACCAAATGCTTACGGCATTAATGCTATTCGTGAATTTTTATGTACTAACTTGAATATGAAAGGGAGAGACGTTGAAGTTATATGTAGTGCAATAGAGATTGTATTGGATAAAAATGTTTCTTTGTTTAACAAACAAGCCTACCTACAGCTATCTGGTGTTGCCATGGGTACTCCCATGGCAAACACATATGCTAATATTGTACTTAATCAATGGGAGATACAAAACATTCTTAATATGGATAATAGATACAAGAGCAATGTACTTTTCTATCAGCGCTTTGTAGATGACTGTTTCCTTCTATGGCAGGGTGATGAACAGGAGTTAGATAACTTTGTTCTTTATTTGAATAGTACAACAGACTTTCTAAAATTTTCGACTAAGTATTCTAGGACCAAAATATCTTTAGATGTTGAGCTATATAGAGGCCATAATAATTACTTGGAGACTTGTGTTTATAAGAAAAATATACAAGTAAATAGGTATACACATGCAAAGAGCATGCATGCGTACCATGTATTTAATGGGATTATTAAAAGCCAACTGCCAAGAATAAGTAGATTAAATACAGAAGACAAATGTCAGAGCAGATGGACCTTATTTGTCATGAATTCTTAAACAGAGGTTATGATATGAGGCATGTAAATGAAATAAGGGAAAATATCCTGAATAATAGAAAGACTTATGCATCTCCCTATTTTGCGGAACACAAGACCTTGGAAGTTACGGTTAGTGACTCAGGTAATATACTGAGGTATATAACTACCTATAGTAAAATGACTAGGGAGGTTGAGTCAGTTATTAGGAAGAACTGGTGTACCCTGAAGGCTCAACCAGAATTAAATAAAATACTGGGAATTAAGCCCAGATTTTCATATAGAAATAAACACAATTTAAAAAGATTATGTTATAAAGATTTTGAAATGAATAGTGGACAAATTATATCTTCCAACCCTGGTACAATACCATGTTATGCTTGTAGTTGTTGCACAGATATCTGTACAAGTAAAGTGTTTACACATCCAACAAATAGAATTGAATATAAAATGAAGTATCAAGCTACATGTAGAAGTACAATGGTGATTTATTTAGCTACGTGCACACAATGTACAAGCTTTTATGTAGGGAAATGCTCTAGAGCCTTAAAAGATTGTGTAATTGAACACAAGTCCGAAATAAGAAGAAATATACTTACAAATGCTTTAGCAAAACATAGAAATTAGACCAATAATTTACATAATTTTAAATTTAAAGTACTTGGGATAATAAATAAGAATTTGCGACTGGGAGATAAGATTAATAAATTAGATATGGCTGAATATAGATGGATTATTAAATTAAACACTGATAAGAAACCAGGTATAAATAATATGATTACTATTAAACCTGTTTTAGACTTTAAACAGAAGCAACATCACTAGTATGATTGGAATAAATGTATATTAATACTAAAATGATAAACTGATAGTATATATACATCTTGATGTATTAATTCATGACTTTTATTTTATGGCAACATATATTTGTTTACATATTTATGAATTCTATTTAAGTCTGTTGCCTTAAATTTTAATTGACGAAATTTTAATTGATGTGTTTTTAGATTTTTCATAGGTTGGCTGTGTCATGTGTTTATGTTAATTATATATATAAATATATGAATGTATTGAGTTCATTTATTATTCTAACAGCACTGAAGAAGGGTTATTCCCGAAAGCTTTGTTTTGTTATTAAAAGTGAGTTTTTTCTTATTCGCGTTTCTTCTTGGATATTTTGAACTGGTGAATTTAGAAGAGAAAAGTTCCATTGGTTGAAATTCTGTCTTGTATCATTCTGGGTGAAGGCAGGATGCTACTCAGGGCTAGGGTCATACCTGCCTGGGCCACACTATCCAAGAGCTCTTCCATGTCTCTTTTCATGTAGTCCAGGGAGGTACATCTCATGTCATTCACACCAACATGGACAATGACAAGAGTCATATTTGTACTTGTTGTGGAGTGACTTGAGTGCATGCATTATGTGGCAGATCCTGGCACCCAACAGGCAGCTGACTGTAATTTTCTCCTTGTTCAGCCTGGTGAGTGCGACATCAGTGTGCCTGACTATAGAGTCGCCTATGACTAAAGTGTTGGGTACATTTTCTTGCCTTAGGGGCTGTTGTTGGGTGGCACACTGGTGTTGTGAGCTATGTGTCACTCTGGTTGTGATTGGTGTTTGTTTGCTTTTCAGCTTTGGAGGTCCTAGTTGCTTGGGTAGGTTAATGTTAAGGGCCTCCACATATGTGGATTTAGTGTTGCTATGTGTGGGTGTTGATGGTATGGGTTTTGAAGGGCTATGTGTTGCTTGAGGTGTAGTGCAGGTGTTAACCTTCTCCTAGACGGTCTAGCACAATCTTGGCTGGAGAGAGCTTAGCTTTCAGATTGGGTATGTAAGTGCATATCTCGCAGGTTGTAGTGTTGGGTTGTAGGAGGAGAGGGTTGCCTGTGTACATGAGGCAGTAACTGCATTGCCCCATAATGCCCAGATTCACCAGGTGGACAGGAGAAATCACCGGAAGCTGACCCTTGAACATGCCTGTTTAGGTGCTTTTTTTGTAAAGTACAAGAGCTGTTTTCCCTTACCTTTGCAAGGTACTTTACAATTTCAGGCTGTCTAAGATCTTGGCTCTAATACTACACAAACCAAGGAAGGCAATGACTGTAAGACATGGGTACAATTTATGAAGTAGATATTCTTTCTAGGGCAGGCAATACTCCAAGATCTGTCCTCAAGGCTACTTTGCAAGGAAGAGTGCCACTACCTTGAAAACAAAACAAAAATCTATACAGTACAATTATTTTCAAAATATTAAGTCCATAGAGACAAAAAGGAAAAACTATTATCAACATTTCAATATTTCAGTAACAAATTATGTCCAAGGCTAAATCCTAACATTTTAGTTGTACTTACAGAACCAGTATCTACTTTCAGATAATTTAGGAATGTATTTATAACTAGACCCTAAAACAACTGCTTCAAAGACCAGTCAAGTAAATAGTACAGTTGTGTACACTTGCCATAATTGTAAATGTTTGAGTGTATTCACTGTTGCAGTCATCACATTTGGGTTATCCCTGCCAGGGTAGCCCTCAGCCGGCCCGAATACCAGAGGCTTAGTATTTCTACGTCAGTTGCTGTCACTTCAGGACTGATGTTAGGTCATCAGTAGTATAAAGTAATGCAACCAATACCATTACATCAGTTTTTCTTGCTCTGTCAGGAGCCCCCAAGTGGGAGCTAGGTTCTAGTGGAAGAACCCCACCAGTAGAAAGTAAATACCAAAATGTCCCTTGTAAGGAGAGAGAAGAAAGAAGAGGGGGATGGACCTCTAACATCTACATTTATGGTAAGTGTACACAACTGTACTATGTTCTTCGTGTTTCACTGTTGCAGTCATCACATTTGGGTTGATTCCCAAAGCTGAGAAAAAGGGTGGAGGCAGTCAAGGAGACTGGGGGCTGGCTAGGATGCCCTGCAAGACTGAAGTGACAAACCCTGCCCTGGATTTGGAGAAGATAGGCAAGTGGTAATGTTTGGTGATGTTTGGTGAAAGTGTGAACAGATGTCCAGGTGGCAGTCTCCAGGATGTCCCCTGATGGGGACTCCTCTGAGGAAAGCTGCAGAGGTGGAGGCTGCTCTTGTGAAGTGAGTCCTGACCCCTATTGGGGGAAGCTTTCCATGTTGCTTGAAAGAGAAATGGATGCAGTGTGCTATCCATTTGGAAATTGTTGGGAGATGGCGTTGCCCTCTGCCCCTGCAGCAAAGCTAACCAGCAAATGATCAGACTTTCTGAAGGATTTAGCCCTGTCTAGATAGAATCTGAGCTGTCTGTGCACATCTAGAGAGCACAGGATCCTTTCCCTCTTGTTCTGTGGGTTAGGGAAAAAGGTGGGCAAATGAATGGATTGGTTGAGAGCTACACTGGACATCACTTTGGGCATGAAGAATGGGTTAGTCCTGAGGGAAACCCCGTCAGCATGGAAGATGATGAAGGGCTCCACAGACATGAGTGCTTGTAGCTCGGAGACCCTTCTGGCTGAAGTGATGGCCAGAAGGAAAGCTGTCTTCCAGGAGAGAAATTTTAACTCTGCTGGAGATGCTCGTTCGAAGGGGGGCAGGGTGAGCTTTTCCAACACAAAGTTAAGGTCTCAAGGTGGGGTAGGTGCTCTTCTGGGTGGCGTCAAGTTAGCCCCTCTTAGGAATTATCTGATCAGAGGGTGTGAGAAAAGGGGCTGCTCAGTGGGGAAATGAGCAAACACAGCAGAGGCATGAATTTTAATAGAGGAAAAAGAGAGACCACTGTGTAGTAGGTCAGCTAAGTAATCCAGGATGACAGGGAGGGAGGGCTCTGCCATATCAGCTCCCTTAGTCTGAATCCAGGTGTAGAACCTTTTCCATTTGTCAGCATAAGACTTTCTAATGCTAGGGCATCTGGCCTCAAGTATAACATCTAAGACTTGTTTACTGAGGTTGGTAGATTGATCTGTGGTTAGGGAATAGGCCAAGCTGCCAAATTGAGGGTCTGCAATTGGGGATGCATGAATTCTCCTTCCCTCTGGATCAGGAGGGTTGGGGTCTGAGTAAGATGCCATGGTGGCAGTGGGGACAGCCTGTGCAGCAGTGGGTACCAGTGCAGGCGAAGCCAGTCTGGTGCAATAAGAATTGTCCTTGGTTTTTCTCCCTTCTTTTGAGCAGTACCCTGGGGATGAGAGGTAGTGGAGAAAAGGCATAGACCAATATACTGACCCAGGGGAAGGATAGGGCGCCCACTTTCCAAGCCATGCAATGATGCTCCCTGGTGCAGAACTTGCTGAGCTGACGGTTGGTGTGGGAGGCAAAGAGGTCGACCTTCAGGGTGCCCCATTTCTGAGTTATTAGGGTGAAGGTTCTTTTGTCTAGCTGCCACTAATGTGGATCCAGAAGATTTCTGCTTAAGTGGTCTACCAGAGAGTTTAGAGAACCTGGTAGAAACTGTGCTAACAGGTGGATTTGCATGGCAGAGGCTGTGTGCCAAATGGTCATGGCCGACCTGCACAGAGGGTAGGAGTGAGTCCCTCCCTGCTTGTTGATATACCACATCACAGTGGTGTCTGTTTTGATTAGGAGAGCCCCTGGAGATAGAAGGGGCTTGAAAGCTGTCAATGCGTGTTGGACAGCTAACATCTCTTTTTGGTTGATGTGCACCTTCCATCCAGGTGTGCAACCCAGGCATAGTGTGATGCATCCGTGGTGAGGGTCTAGGTGGTTGGGGTGGTGAGAAAGGTAGTCCCTTGTGGGAGCATGCTGCTGCCCACCAAACGAAAATCTTTTCTGAGGCAAGGTATCATGGGTATAAGAGATTCCAGGTCTTGAAAGTGTTGACTCCAACGGCTTTTTAGGTACCATTGAAGTTTCCTCATATCCAGTCTGGCATATGGAATGCAAGATGCCATGAACCCCAGAGCTTGAAGGATTTTCCTTGCAGATAACTGGGTTCTTGTGGCTAGTTGAGAAAAGGAGGCTGTCAGGTAAGTTTGCTTCTCTGGAATAAGGAATGCCATCTGGGATGCTGTGTCCAGGCTTGCTCCCAGGAATATAATCCTTTGTGTGGGTACTTGTTTGGATTTCTTTTCGCTGACTGTGTACCCTAGGGATGTCAGTAGGGACATTACAAAGGCCAGGTGCTTGAGCAGATTTTCCTGACTCATGCCTGAATTAGGCAGTTGTCTAAGTATGGATAAATGTGGATATTCCTGTCTGCAAAAGGCAATGGCTGGAGCCAGACATTTTGTGAAAGCTCTGGGGAGCAGTAGATAAGCCAAAGGGAAGTGCAAAGAACTAAAAGTGCAGAGAGCCTACCCTGAAACATAGATATTTTCTGCGTGATTCCCTGATAGGAATGTCTAGGTAGGCCTCTTTTAGGTCTACGGTGGCTAGCCAAGCATCCCAGGAGAGCATGGGTAACAGTTGCTGGAGGGTGAGCATTTTGAATTTTGGTATCACCAGGAAGGTGCTTAGAATGGATAGATCTAGGATGGGGCGCCAGGTGCCCTCTTTTCTAGTTACCAGAAAAAGTCTGGAGTAGAAACCTTGGCCTTTCTGTTCTGCAAGACAGTGCTCTATTGTCCTCGTACACAGCAGGGAAAGGACTTGCTTCTGTACCTCTGCCCACTGATTTGGAGGTAGATCTGGGAACCCTTTTGGAGTTGGAAGAGTATGGAAAGAAAATCTGTATCCCTGGGACACTATGTTGAGGACCCACTAGTCATTGGTAATGGTGGCCCAGGTGCTGGCGTGAAAGGAGAGTTTTCCTCCTAGGGGTAAGCGAAGGTAGGCAGAGGGAGGAGAGTCATTGTGAGTTCTTACCATGAGGGGGTGGCTTAGAACTCTGTGTTTTTGAAGTGGAGGAATTCCACTGTTTTGATCTCTGCATTCCCTGTGGCTGCTGTCTGGGGGATCTGGGCTGAACTGACCTGGTGGGAGCAGGAAAGGACCAGTGCTTGGAGGGGCAATGCCTGCCGAACCTGGGTGGCTGGACCTGTCAGAAATCCTAGATTTAGCTGTTTCTTCCATCTATTTTAAGACCTCCTCTGCCTTAGTGCCAAGTAAGTTGTCTTGGTGCAAGGGTGCATCCAACAATTTAGATTTAACATGGTCTGGCAAGGGCTGTTCCTTAAGCTATGCATGCCTTCTAAGGACAGAACCGGTGACTGCTGCCCTGCAAGAAGCTTCTAGGGCGTCAAAAAATACAGTTTTGTACCAACCATAAATGTAGATGTTCGAGTGTAAACACTGCTGCAGTCATTACACTTGGGTTATCCTGCCGTTAGGCGGTTCCCCAGTCGATCTGAGTTCCAAAGTCTTGGTCCGGCATAGGTTGCTGTCGCCTCCTCCCAGACGTCAGTGCGACAGGGGTATATAAGATGCAGCCGATGCCATTTTCTTCAGTTTTTCTTGCCCCAGATGTCAGGTGCCCCCAAATAGGTAGGCAATTCAAATTGCTAATAAAACATACATAAAAAAAAAGCAAACAACAACTTTCAGTTACCAGCAAATACTCCCCATAGGTAGTAAGGGTAGAAGGCATAGGTACGTACCAGCAAGTAAGAGGGAAGGAGGAAGGGTAACCTGGACTGCAACAGTGTACACTCAAACATCTACATTTATGGTAGGTACAAAAAGTACAGTTTTGTACCTACCATAAATGTAGATGTTCGAGTGCTTATGCTGCTGCAGTCATCACACATGGGTTATCCTGCCGTCAGGCGGTCCCACAGTCGGCCAGAATTCCAAAGCCTTGGTCCTGCATCGGTAGTCGTTGCTTCTTCCCTGGCGTCAGTGCGGCAGGGGTATAAAAGAGAGGCAGCAGATGCATTTTCTTCAGTTTTTCTTGCCCCAGATGTCAGGTGCCCCAATCTAATAAGGCAAAATAAGTGGCTTGCAAACCATACCTTAGAGAAAAAACAATAGTGGTAGTTGTAAGCAAATACACCATACAGACATGCATCCAGAAGGTTGGTGTACCTGTAGATAAAAGAAACCCCTACTAGGAAGTGGGGATGGAGGGAGGGTAACCTGGACTGCAGCAGCATAAGCACTCTAACATCTACATTTATGGTAGGTACAAAACTGTACTATGTTCATCGTGTTATGCTGCTGCAGTCATCACACTTGGGTCGAGTCCCAAAGCTATGGTTGGGTGGTAGGAACTATACTGGGTTAGGCGCAGCTAAGATGCCCTGCAGAACTGCAGTAGCAAAGCCAGCCCTGGTTTTTGAGTATAGTGGAAGGTGGTAATGTTTAGTGAAGGTGTGCACTGAACTCCAGGTGGCTGCCTCCAGAATGTCCTTTGTTGGGACTCCTCGGAGGAAGGCTGCTGAGGTTGCTGTAGCCCTGGTAGAATGAAACCTAATATTAGCAGGCACTGGTTTCCCATGGTGAGAGTAGCAGAAGCGGATACAATGTGCTATCCATTTGGAGATGGTCTGTTTGGAAATCGGCTTTCCCTCTGAACCTGCTACATATGATACAAATAGTTGGGTCAGATTTTCTGAAGGCCTTTGTCCTGTCCAAATAGTAATGCAACTGTCTGTGAATGTCCAAAGAGTGAAGGAGTCTTTCCGCTTTATTCTGAGGGTTTGGATAAAAGGTGGGCAAGTGTATGGTCCGATTGAGAGCCACACTGGAAACTACTTTGGCAGGAAGGAAGGGTTGGTTCGTAAAGACACTCTGTCCTGATGGAAAATGAGGAAAGGTTCCACTGCCATAAGTGCCTGTAGTTCTGAGACCCTGCGTACTGAGGTGATAGCCAGCAGCAGAGCTGTTTCCCATGATAAGTATTGTAGATCCGCTGAAAAGGCTGGTTCGAAAGGAGGTAGTGTTAGTTTTTCTAGCACAAAATTTAGATCCCAAGATGGAGTTGGTGGTTTTCTGGGGGGTCTTATGTTTTTTGCCCCTCTGAGAAACTGCTTTAGTAAAGGGTGAGAGAAAATGGAAGGATCCGTATCATATTGAGCTGAAATTGCTGAAGCATGGATCTTTATAGATGAGAAAGAGAGTCCTTTGTGTAGCATCTCAGATACATATTGGAGCATTTGTGGAATGTTTGGGATGCCAGGATCTAGACATCTGGCCTGGTTCCATGCACAAAATCGTTTCCAGTTGTCTGAGTAAGTTTTTCTGGTACTGGGCCTCCTGGCCTCCAGGATGACATTCAGGACGTCCTTTGAGAGGAGTGTTGATTGATAATTTAAGGTATCTTCCATGCAGCTAGGTTTAAGGTCTTGAGTTGACTGTGAAGGATCTGAGAGTTTTGTTGAGTTAAGAGCTTGGGGAATTGAGGTAAGATCCATGGGGGACTGAGTCAGGTTTCGTAGTAGTGGGTACCAGTGCTGACGTGGCCAGTCCGGAGCAATGAGGATCATATGTGGTCTGTCTGATCTGACTTTCAGTAGTACCTTGGTCAGTAGAGGCAGAGGAGGAAAGGCGTAGACTGACAATGCTGCCCAACTGAATGATAGGGCATCCACTTTCCAGGCCAAGGGATGATAAGTCCTTGTGCAAAATTTTTGTAGCTGGCAATTGCTGGTTGAGGCAAACAGATCTATGTCTGGTGGCCCCCATCTTTGAATTATCATTGCAAATACTTGTGGGTGTAGTCTCCACTCGTGGGGATCTGTTAAATTTCTGCTTAATTCGTCTGCCAATATGTTTTCCTTTCCTGGCAGGAATTGTGCTTGCAATTGTACTTGGTAAGTTAATGCTGTGTTCCACAAGGCCATTGCCTGCCTGCACAATGGGTAGGAGTGCGTTCCTCCTTGTTTGTTTATGTACCACATTACTATGGTGTTGTCCGTCCTTATTAGAAGTTGCCCTGGATGCAAGAGGTCCTTGAAGGCTGTTAGTGCATTTTGTACGGCTAGCATCTCCTTTTGATTGATGTGCAGATGCCTTAGGTTTGCAGACCATTTGCCCTGTATGCATTGTCCTGCCATATGTACACCCCAGGCGTAGTCTGATGAATCTGTTGTCAAGGTTTGCTTTGCTGGAGGTAAAACAAAGGGGAGACCCTTGTTTGCTTGGCATGCTTGAGCCCACCATAGGAACTCTTTTTGAAGGCAGGGAATGAGAGGTATACTTTCTTCTAGGCTGTGTCTGTGCTGGGACCATACACTTTTTAGGTACCATTGTAGTTTTCTCATATGCAGCTTTGCATATGCAATTAGTTGAATGCAGGATGCCATGTACCCCAATGCCTGCAGGAATTTCCTTGCAGTGAGCCGGGTAAAGGTTGCCATCTTTTTGAAGTACTGAACCAGTTGTTTTTGCTCGTCTGGCATGAGGTAAGCCATCTGGGCCGTTGTATTCGAGCTGGCACCCAGGAAAATTATTTCTTGTGAGCGTATTAGTTTTGACTTCTTTTTCTTTACTGTGTACCCTAGGTAACTTAGCAATCTTGTTACAAACGCCAGATGCTGCAGTAGGATGTCTTTGCTGTCCGCTTGGATCAGGCAGTCGTCCAGATATGGATAAATTTGTATCCCTCGTTGTCTGCAATATGCAATTACTGATGCCAGGCATTTTGTGAATACTCTGGGAGCAGTAGATAAGCCAAAGGGCAATGCAGAGAATTGATAATGCGTTGAACCTATCAAAAATCTGGAGCATTTCTCCCCGGGCCTCCGCTGAAAACAGGCTCTGTGGAACCTAGTCGGACTTTCCCGGTCAACAAATGATAAATAAAAAATAAATAAATAAAATAAAAAATCTGAGGTATATTCTGCAATCTTGTCTGATAGGGACATGCAGGTATGCCTCTTGGAGGTCCAACGTTACCAGCCAAGACTCCTTGCCCAGAATGGGAAGAAGCTGCTGTAGTGTGAGCATTCTGAATTTGGGTATCTCCAGGTAAGTGTTTAGAATTGAAAGGTCTAAGATGGGTCTCCAGGCTTTGTCCTTTCTTGGTACTAGAAATAGTCTTGAGTAAAAACCTTGGCCTTGCTCTGTGGTAGGTACCTTTTGAATTGCTTTCATGTCCATGAGAGCTGTAACTTGTCTTTGTGCCTCTGTCCATTGGTTTGTTGGCAGATTTGGCATGCCTCTCATCCGTGGTAAAGTGTGAAAGTGAAATATGTAGCCTCGGGTAATAATATCCAGAACCCATTTGTCCTTTGTTATAATGTGCCAGTTTTGTGTAAAAAGAGCCAGTTTTCCTCCTATAGGTGCTGCCTGGGCAATTTTGCTTGGCAGGCGAAGAGGAAAGTCATTGAGTTTGCTTCCTGAAGGGTTGAGATCTGTCGTCTCCCCCTCTGAGTTGTTGCTTGCCATTGTCTAGGCCTGTGCCCCTAGGTTATCTGTACCTGCCCCTTTGGGGTCTGTCTGAAGCAGGAAAGGACCAGTTCTTTGATGACCAGTTTCTGCTGAAGCGAGGAGGTTGTACCTGTTTGCATTGATTTTGCCTTTTCTTCCATTTTCTTTAAAACCTCCTCTGCTTTGACACCAAATAACGCATCCTTTTGCAGTGCAGCATCCAGTAGCTTTGCTTTGACATGTTCATAGGTTCATAGGTTCATACTAGGCTATCTGCCCGAGGGCATTTATAAGCCTAGCCCATCGTTTTGTGGCTTACGCCACCCCTTTAGTATGGGGAACTATACCCATTATTTTGCTGTGCCTCTGTCGAGCAGTGACACTGAGGTAATTCCTGGGGTATATCTGCGATCTCCCATCCATTGGTCAAGATTTCTCTTGAACAAGGCCAGCGAGGTGCTCTGCCTCACATGTACCGGGATTTTGTTCCACAGCATAGGGAGTCTTTGGGTGATGAATCTATCCCTCCAGCACGTCCTATTAATAGCCGTGTCGAGGTTTAAGTCTCCGCCCTTGTGGCTCTGATGGATCTAGATTTTTGAGGTGAAGCATATTCATCAAATCTGGGTTTGACATGGCCTTGTATGTTAGGCAAAGGTCACCTCTGAGCAGCGTGGCGACTGAATAGAGCTGGAGTTCTTTCAGTCGGGCAGCATAGGACAGATTTTGAGACCCTTTATCCTTTTGGTGAGGAACTTTGTGTCCTCTCCAGCTGCTGCAAGTGTCGGGTCAGATACATTCCGAATGGGGCATTGTACTCAATCATTGGTCTGATGAGTGATGAGTAAAGGGAGACTATGACCTCCCTTGATCTAGATGAGAATCCCTTCATGATAAGGTGGGCAATGTAGAAGGACTTCCTAACTACTTTAGCTACATGGGTGTCGAATGACAGACTACTATCAACCTGGGTCCCCAGGTCCCTGATAACTTCTTCTGTGCTCAGTGGATTGCCACCTATTTGGTAGCTAGGGGTAACCTTGTTTTTCCCCGAAGGGTATGACTATGCATTTTTTGGCATTTAACTTTAGGCCGTGGCTCTGGCACCAGTTATCCGTTTCTGTGAGACCCTTCTGAAGGATATCTGTGTCAGATGTGTTTTCTACTATGGTGCCCAGTTTGCAGTCATCTGCAAACTTTGTCAGCCATAACCCTCCTGTGTTTGCTTGTACTTCGGAAAAGTAGATGCCAAACAAGATTCTGGTAAAGTTTGCTCTTTTAGCCAAGCATGTCTACGTATCACAGACCCTGTAACAGCTGCTCTACATGAGGCCTCCAAAGAATCAAAACCACATTGTAGGGTATGTTTTCCCACCTGTTCTGCTGCATGCAACAAATCTTGTATCTCTTTTGTAATCTGGCTGATCTGTTTGAGGGATCATTTTCTGTTTTAACAGAGTAAGCAGGTACTGCTGGTATTTAATCATGTGGAATTGGCAGTTTAATGCCCTCATGGCCAAAGTGGCAGACGTGTACACCTTTTTCCCCCCATCTTTCTAATGCCCTGGAGTCTCTTTCAGCAGGTAGTGGATTCTTAGCTGTAGAGGCCTTAACCACCCTGGGAAATGGTTTCTGGGTCTGCTGGAGGGCTTTTATACAAAAACTTGTGAGAGTCAAGAACTCGATAGTATCTGTCTGGCTTAGCTGGTGCTGGTGGTAAGGAATCTGGATTTAGACTAGACTCATTATAAACATCATCCAGAATGTCTAAAACTGGAGGGATAGCTAGGGGTCTATGCTGAGGAAGAAGAAGAAACTCACGGAGTCTTTTCTTGGAATCAGAATAATCTTTGCCTTCCCAGTGGAAATGCTCTCTCATGGTGTGCAGGGTTTCCCCAAAAGAAAAGTCCTCAGGAGGAGAAACAGAGGGGATAGACTCTTCAGCATCTGAGTCTTCGTAGGAAGGGTAGGGGTAATCCTGTTCCTCAGAGACTGCTGAGGAAATGGATTCCTGGTCAGAAGGCGGGAATTCTTCCTCCAGTCTAGGCCTTTTGTCAGGAGGGGGTTGTGAACCTTTGATAAGGGTGATCAGGTCCTCCGCCATTTTGAGCATCTGTTTTTTAGGCATAGGGGCCTGCGTGGTAGCCTGTGGACCCGTTTTTTTAACCTTAGTCATCACTTTAAGCTTTGCATAGGACTATACCAAGAGGGTCATCAGTTTAAATACACCTTCGGAAGTCGAAGGCCTGTCCCTAGTATCCGGCTCGCTGGCTGGGCTGGCGTCCGCGTGTTGAAGAGGATCGGGCTCCAGAGGCCCGGTAGTCTGTCTGAGAGGTAGTTGTAAATTCTAAATCCACGGTAGTCAGGGGCTGCGTAGGCGTCTCACCGAGTACCAGGGATCCGGCGGCAGGCCTAACTGAGACCTTGGTATCTGGTCTAGGCCTAGGCTGCCTGTCTTTGTCCTTGCGTTTTTTGAACATAGCTGAAGTCGGTTGCTCTGACGACATAATATAATTGAATCTTCTACCAAAATAATGTCGGGCGGTATCAGCCCGATGCTTGATAGTGCGTTTATTGAACCTAGCGCAAAACCGACAACCAGAGACGTCGTGGTCTGGGCCTAGGCAAGGAATACAATAGGAATGAAAACCCTTATGAGGTATTTGCTTCCCACAAGAAATACAATTATTAACTTTGTCTGACATCGGTCTGAGGCAAGAAAAGTTTCCCCAACGGGGTACTTAGCTTTACAGAAGACGTCGGCTGAAATTCTGTTCGGAAATCTCAGGAGCTGGCCGACCGGCACTTGCGAACTGCTTCTGCTTCGGGCACCGCGTGGCAAGAAAGACTGAAGAAAATGGCATTGGCTGCCTCTTTTAAACCCCTGCCGCACTGACGTCACGGAAGAAGCGATGACAACCGACGCCGGACCAAGGCTTTGGAATTTTGGCAGACTGTGGGACCGCCTGACGGCAGGATAACCCAAGTGTGATGACTGCAGCAGCATAGCACGATGAACATCTGTACTATGTTCATTGTGTTACACAGCTTCAGTCATTACACTTGGGTGGAATCCCAAAGCTAAGGTAGGGAGGCTGGTTCTATAAAGCATTAGGGGTGGCTATAAGGCCCTGCAGCACAGCAGTGGCAAAGCCAGCTCTGGATTTGGAGTATAGAGGCAAATGGTAATGCTTGGTGAAGGTATGCACAGAACGCCATGTTGCTGCTTCCAAAATATCTTTGGTAGGTACTCCTCTGAGGTAGGCAGTTGAGGTGGCCGTTGCCCTGGTGGAGTGAGATCTAATGCTGCTAGGTACAGGTTTCCCATGGTGAGTATAGCAGAAACGTATACAATGTCCTATCCATTTTGAGATAGTCTGTTTTGAAATGGCTTTTGCCTGTGCTCCTGCAGCATATGCTACCAATAATTGCTCAGATTTTCTGAAAGCTTGGGTTTTGTCCAAGTAGAAGCGTAATTGCCTGTGAATGCCCAAAGAATGTAGTAGTCTCTCCCCTTTGTTCTGAGGTTTTGGATAGAAAGTTGGCAAGTGAATAGTTTGGTTTAGAGCCACACTTGATACCACCTTTGGCATAAACGTAGAATTAGTTCTTAAAGACACCCTGTCCTGGTGGAAAATGAGGAAAGGTTCCATGCCATTAGTGCCTGTAATTCTGAAACTCTTCGTGCTGATGTTATTGCCAGTAGCAGAGCAGTTTTCCAAGAGATGTATTTTAATTCTGCTGTGTTAGCTGGCTCAAAAGGAGGTAAAGTTAATTTTTCCAAAACAAAGTTGAGGTCCCAAGTTGGGGTAGGTGCTCTACGGGGCGGTCTTATGTTTTTAGCCCCTCTGAGGTACTGTTTGAGCAAAGGATTAGAAAAAATTGGTGGATCCGTGTTGTAATGAGCAGAAATGGCTGAGGCGTGGATCTTGATGGATGAAAAGGAGAGGCCCTTGTCCAGCATCTCAGTTAAATATTGAAGTATCTGAGGAATGTTTGGGACAAGAGGGTCAAGGCTGTGCGCCTGGTTCCAGGCATAGAATCTCTTCCATTTATCCGAGTAGGCTTTCCTGGTGCTAGGCCTTCTGGCCTCCAGAATGACATCCATAACAGCTTTGGAGAGAGGCATTGCTTGCTTGACTAAGGAATTTTCCATGCAGCTAGGTTTAAGGTCTTTAGCTGGCTGTGAAGTATCTGACTGTTGTGCTGTGTCAGCAGATGTAGGATGTGAGGCAAAATCCAGGGTAGTTCTTGTGCCAAGTTCTTTAAGATTGGGTACCAGTGCTGGCGTGGCCAGTCTGGTGCAATCAGGATCATCTTTGGCTCTTCTTGCCTGGCTTTTATGAGTACCTTTGGAAGGAGAGGTAAAGGAAGGAAAGCGTATACTTGTAGGTTTTTCCAGCTGAATGAGAGGGCATCCACTTTCCATGCTTGTGGATGGTAATTCCTTGTGCAGAATTTCTGTAGCTGGCAGATAATTGGGGATGTAAACAGATCTATGTCCGGGCTCCACCATTTTTGTGTTATCATTCTGAATATTTGTGGATTCAATTCCCATTCATGAGGATCCATGATGTTTCTGCTTAGGTCGTCTGCCAGTGTGTTTTTCTCTCCTGGCAGGAATTGTGCTTGCAGATGAACTTGGCAGTCTAGAGCTGTGTTCCACAAGGTCATGGCTTGTCTGCACAGGGGGTAGGAGTGTGTGCCCCCTTGCTTATGTACCACATAACTGTGGTGTTGTCTGTCTTTAGTAGTAGTTGTCCTGGATGCAGCAGGTCCTTGAAAGCTATAAGTGCATTTTGTACAGCTAACATCTCTTTTTGTTTGATGTGAAGATGCCTTTGTTCTGTGGGCCACTCGCCCCGAATACATTTTCCTGCCATGTGTGCTCTCCAGGCGTAATCCGATGCATCTGTTGTCAGTGTTTGCCTGGCTGTGGGTTGAGTAAAAGGCTGTCCCTTGTTGAGGTGACAAGCTTGAGCTCACCATCAAAACTCCTGTTGAAGGCAAGGAATTAGTGGTATAACTGTTTCCAAACTTTGACAGTGTTGAGACCATACACTCTTTAGGTACCATTGTAGTTTCTTCATATGCAATCTGGCATATGGAATTAGTATGCAAGATGCCATGTAACCCAAGGCCTGCAGAATTTTTCTTGCAGGGAGTTGGGTCTTTGTTGCCATCAATTGAAAGTATTGAGTCAGTTGTCCTTGCTTGTCTGGCGTGAGATAAGTCATCTGGGCCGTTGTGTTCAAGCTGGCACCCTTGAATATTATCTGTTGTGAGGGCACTAGTTTTGATTTCTTTTCGTTTACTGTGTACCCCAGGCAACTTAACTTTTTTACGAATGCCAGATGCTTTAGAAGAATGCCCTTGCTCTCTGCTTGAATCAGGCAGTCATCCAGGTATGGATAAATTTGATTTCCTTTCTGTCTGCAAAATGCAATTACTGGTGCCAGGCACTTTGTGAAGACCCTGGGCACAGTAGATAAGCCAAAGGGCAGAATTGATAGTGCATTGAACCAGCTAGAAATCTGAGATATCTTCTGCAGTTTCGTCTGATAGGGACATGCAGATATGCCTCCTTGAGGTCCAAAGTCACGAGCCAAGCTTTCTTGCCCAGCATGGGAAGAAGCTGCTGTAGTGTCAACACTTTGAATTTCAGAACATCCAGGTAAGTGTTTAGAGAAGAAAGATCCAGAATGGGTCTCCAGGCTTTGTCCTTTCTGGGAACGAGAGAGTCTTGAATAAAATCCTTGTCCTTGCTCCTGTGGTGGGACCTTTTGAATAGCTGTCATGTCCATGAGTGCTGTAATTTATTTTTGAGCCTCTGCCCATTGATTTGGTGGCAGATTTGGCATTCCTTTTAACCTTGGCAAAGTGTGAAAGTGGAACCTGTAACCTTGAGATACAATGTTGAGAACCCATTTGTCTTTGGTGATGCAATGCCAATTGTGATAGAAATGTACCAGTTTTCCTCCTAAGGGGCTGCCAAGAGAGCTGTTTGGCAGCTGTAGTGGGAAGTCATTGAGGCTGCTTTTTATAAGGTTGTGGCCTGTCATCCCCTTCTTTCTGGCCTGGTGTACCCCATTGTCGAGGTCTGTAACGACCTTGTGCTTGACCTCTACCTCTTGGACGTCTGTATCTGCCTCTGAGGTCTGTCTATGACTGGAAAGGACCAATTCTTTGTTGGCCAATTTCTGCTAAAACGAAGAGGCTGAACCTGTAAGAAATCCTTCACCGTTTGCATAGATTTTGCCTTATCCTCCATCTTCTTTAATACCTCCTCTACCTTAACTCCAAACACATCCCACTGCAAAGGTGCATCCAATAATTTTGTCTTAACATGATCTGGTAACGTATGTTCTTTTAACCAAGCATGCCTTCTAATGACAGAGCCTGTAACTGCTGCTCTACAGGAGGCCTCTAAGGAATCAAACCCACATTGCAAAATATGTTTTCCCTCTTGTTCAGCTGCCTGCAATAAATCCTGCATTTCTTTAAAATTAGGAGGATCTGCATCTGGAAGCATCTTTTGTTTCACCTGAGACATCAAAAATTGCTGATATTTTAGCATGTGAAACTGGCAATTTAAGGCTCTAATTGCTAAAGTTGCAGACGTATATACTTTCTTTCCCAATCTGTCTAATGCTCTGGAATCTCTGTCAGAGGGAAATGGGTTTTTTGCTGATGAGGCCTTAATCCCTTTGGGTGTGTGAGAAATAGTTTCAGGGTCAGCAACAGGGCTTTTATACAGAACTTTGTGAGAGTCAGGGACTCTAATATCTATCGGGTTTAACTGGGGCTGGAGGTAAGGAGTCAGTGTAGACATCATCCACAACATCTAACACTGGCGGAATAGCAAGGGGTCTGTGTTGAGGCAATAAAAGGAAGTCTCTGAGCCTTTTCTTGGATTCAGAGTAATCCTGGCCTTCCCAATGGAAATGCTCCCTCATGGTATGCAAGGTCTCCCCAAAGGAGTAGTCCTCAGGGGGAGAGGCTGAAGGAATTGATTCCTCAGCATCAGAATCCTCATAAGGGGGTAAGGAATATCCTAGGTCTGAGGATGAAACTGAAGAAATGGACACCTGGTCAGAAGATTCATAGTCTGCATGCTGTCTGGGCCTTTTATCAGGAGGGGGATGGGACCCCCTGATCAGGGTGATTAGGTCTTCGGCCATTTTGAGCATTTGTTTCTTAGGCATGGAAGCCTGTCATGGAGAATGCTGTATCTGTTTCTTTGTTTTTAAGGGGGCCTTAGACTTAGAAGAGGGTTTAATGGTTAACTGGGTAGGTCTAAAGACATCCTCTGAGGCTGTGGATTGCTCAGTTACTTCGGTTCCCTCAGAAGGGTTAGTTTTGGTAAGGTGAAAACCTAGAGCGTCCGAAGGCCCAGCCAGCTCCACATGGGAGTCGGAGGTGGTCTGTCAGGGGCTGCGTAGGCGCCTTGTTGAAAACCGGAGAACTGGCGACTGGCCTAGAAGAGGCCTCATCATCAGTTTTGGGCCTCGGATGCCGGTCCTTGTCTTTGCGCTTTTTATGTAATCCTGTCGTCGGAAGTTCCGACAGCATGGTGTAATTGAATTTTCTGCCAAAATACTGTCGGGAAAAATCAAACAGACGTTTAATAGTGCGCTTGTTAAACCTACCACAAAACCGACAACCGGTGACGTTGTGGTCTGGGCCTAGGCATGGAATACAATAGGAGTGGAAAATCCTTATGAGGTATTTGCTTCCCACAAGAAATACAGTTAACTTTTACTGACATCGGTCTGAGGCAAGAAAAAGTTTCCCCAACGGGGTACTTCGTTTTGTAGAAGACTTCGGTTCTGGATTCGGAATGAAAATCTCAGGAGTTGGCCGACTGGCACTTGCAAACTGCTTCTGCTTCGGGCACCTCACGGCAAGAAAGACTGAAGAAAATGGCGTCGGCTGCATCTTATATACCCCTGTCTCACTGACTTCAGGGAGGAGGCGACAGCAACCGACACTGGACCAAGACTTGGGAACTCAGGCCGACTGGGGAACTGCTTGACGGCAGGATAACCCAAGTGTAATGACTGCAGCAGTGCAACACGATGAACATCCACAGTGCAAGGTGTGTTTAGTTACTTGACTTGCAGAATGCATCAACTCTTGTAACTCTTTAGATTCTGCACAAGCAGGAAAGGAAGACACTTTGAAGATTTCTAGGGTATGTTGTTGAAATTTTAGCATATGGAACTGGCAATTTAGTACTCTGATAGCAAGAGTAGCAGAAGTGTATACTTTTTACCCCATCTGTCTAGTGCTTGGGAATCCCTATCTGAGGGGGTGGGATTCTTAACAGAGGTTGCTTTAATTCTTTTAGACCCTTGAGAAATTACCTCAGGGTTAGCAGTATGATTTCTAAAAAGAAATTTGAGAGAGTCAGGGACTCTGTAATATTAGTCAGGTTTCCTGGGTGAAGGAGGGAGAGTGTCAGGAGTCAAACTGGATTCCAGGAAAACATCGTCCACAACATCCAGGACTAGGGGAATGGCCAGGGGTCTGTGCTGTGGAATATCTAAGAATTCTCTGAGTCTCTTTTTAGACTGAGGGTAGTCCTGACATTCCCATTGGAAATGCTCCCTTAAGGTATGAAGGGTTGCCCCAAAGGAAAAAGTACAGTTGTGTACAATTACCATAAATGTAGATGTTAGAGTGTATTCACTGTTGCAGTCATTACATTTGGGGTAATCTGCTGGCAGGTTGCCTTCAGTCGGCGTGAATAGCAAAGTCTTGGGTCCTGCGTCCGTTGCTGTCTCCTCTTCCATGACGTCAGGTCGTCAGGAGGTATAAAACACTCCATTTTATTCAGTTCTTCTTGCCCCAGATGTCAGGTGCCCCCCAAATGGGGAGCAAAATATATATAAAGAAAACAGTAAATATATAAATGTTCTTTTAGAAACAAACTTTACCTTCAACTAAAAGCAAATACACCACAAAGGCTTTTGAGTACAGTGAAGGAAAGAAAAAGTATAGAAAGGGGAATGGCGGGTGGGTAACCCGGACTGCAACAGTGAATACACTCTAATATCTACATTTATGGTAAGTGTACAGAACTGCACAATGTTCTTCATGTTTCACTGTTGCGGTCATTACATTTGGGTAGAATCCCAAAGCTATGGATGGGAGGATGGAACTAAACAACATTAGGAGCGGCTATAAGGCCCTGCAGAACTGCAGTGGCAAAGCCTGTCCTGGATTTGGAGAAGAAAGGCAAATGATAATGCTTTGTGAAGGTATGAACAGAGCTCCAAGTAGCAGCTTCTAGAATGTCTTTGGTTGGAACCCCTCTGAGAAAAGCTGCTGAAGTAGAGGCAGCCTAGAGGCAAGCCCTGGTGGAATGTGATCAGATTCCCCTGGGCACAGGTTTACCATGGTGCAAGTAGCAGAAACAAATGCAATGGCATATCCACTTAGAAATGGTCTGCTTTGATATAGCCTTCCCCTTTGACCCTGCAGCAAATGCTACCAGTAGTTGTTCAGACTTTCTTAGAGATTTGGTCCTGTTTAAGTAGAATCTTAGTCGCCTGCGTGCATCCAATGAATGCAGAATCCGCTCCCCCTTGCTCTGTGGATTTGGGTAAAATGTTGGCAAGTGAATGGTCTAGTTAAGAGCCACACTGGATACCACCTTAGGCATAAAAGGATTGGTCCTGAGGGACACCCTGTCCGGGTAAAATATAATAAAAGGCTCCACTACCATGAGAGCCTGTAGTTCTGAAACCCTTCTTGCTGAAGTGACTGCCAAGAGAAAAGCTGTTTTCCAAGATAGAAATTTTATATCCGCAGTAGCTGCTGCTTCAAAAGGAGGCAGTGTGAGTTTTTCCAGCACAAAATTGAGGTGCCATGCAGGAGTTGGTGATCTTCTGGGAGGCCTTAAATTTTTGTCCCCTCTGAGATACTGTTTAATCAGAGGATGAGAAAGGAGGGAAGGCTCTGTGTTGTAATGAGCCGAGATTGCAGAGGCATGGATTTTTATTGAAGAAAAAGATAGGCCCTTGTCAAGCATCTCAGTCAAATATTGTAAAATCTGAGGAATACTGGGGCTTTGCTGTGTCTGTTCCTTGTGCTTGGTTCCAAGCACAGAATCTCTTCCATTTATCAGCATAAGATTTTCTAGTACTAGGCTTTCTCGCTTCCAAAATGACATCTATCACAGATTTACTGAGAGTTGGTGCTTGAATAATTAATTGACCAACCATGCTGCAAGATTCAAAGTTTGGAGCTGAGTGTGCAGAATTTGATTGTTCGGCTGAGAGAGTAGATGAGGTATTTGAGACAAGTACCATGAAGGAAGTAGAGACATATTTCTTAGAAGTGGGTACCAGTGCTGGCGAGGCCAGTCCAGAGCAACTAGGATCATTTTTGTTTTTTCCTGTCTGACTTTTAGTAAGACCTTGGAGAGTAGAGGCAGACAGGGAAAGGCATTGACTGATAGGTTTTTCCAGCTGAAGAAGAGGGCATCCACTTTCCATGCTTTTTTGTGATGAGTTCTTGTGCAGAATTTGTCCAACTGATAATTTTTGGGAGAGGCAAATAGATCTATGTCTGGGTTCCCCCATTTCTGTGTTAACATGCTGAAGATTTGTGGATCCAGTTTCCATTCATGCGGGTCCATAAGATTTCTGCTTAGGTCGTCTGCTAGAGTATTTTGTTTTCCTGGCAGGAATTGAGCTTGAAGATGTATTTGGCAAGTCAAGGCTGTGTTCCACAAGGCCATGGCTGGTCTGCAAAGGGGGTAGGAATGTGTACCCCCCCTGCTTGTTTACGTACCACATAACTGTGGTGTTGTCCGTCTTTATCAGTAGTTGTCCTGGATGAAGCAAGTCCTTGAAGGCTGTCAGAGCATTCTAAACAGCTAGCATCTCTTTCTGGTTGATATGCAGATGCATTTGGTTTGGGCTCCATTTGCCCTGAATGCATCTCCCTGCCAGGTGGGCCCCCCAAGCATAGTCTGATGCATCTGTAGTTAGGGTTTGGGGTGGCAGGGGGTAGAGTGAATGAGTCCCTTGTTTTGGTGACATGTCTCTGTCCACCAAAGAAACTCCTGTTGTAGGCAGGGAATGAGAAGAATCATTGTTTCCAGACTGTGAGAATGTTGACTCCATAAACTTTTTAGGTACCACTGAAGTTTCCTCAAATGCAGTCTCACATATGGAAATAGTGGAATGCAGGATGCCATGAACCCCAAAGCCTGCAGAATTTGTCTTGCAGATCACTGTTTTTTTTTTTTGCCATTTGTTTGAAGTATGTTGTCAGTTGCCTTTGTTTGTCTGGCATGAGGTAAGCCATCTGGGCAGTTGTATTCAAGCTTGCACCCAGGAATGTAATTATTTGAGAGGGTACCAGTTGTAATTTATTTTCGTTTATGGTGTACCCTAGACATGCTAGAAGCCTTTTTACAAATGCCAGATGTTGAAGAAGAGTGTCCTTATCCTCTGCTTGATTGAGACAGTCGTCCAGATAAGGATAAATTTGAAGCTTCTTTGTCTGCAAAATGCAATTACTGGTGTCAGGCACTTTGTAAAGACCCTGGGCGCAGTAGATAAGCCAAAGAGCAGTGCAGAGACTTGGTAATGCAAAAACCTGCTTTGAAGCGGAGGTATCTTCTGCATGATTCCCTTATTGGGATATGCAGGTATGCCTCTTTTAAGTCTAGAGTTACTAACAAGCATTCCTGCCTAGCATAGGCAGTAGCTGTTGTAAAGTCAGCATTTTGACTTTTGGAATGTCCAGGAACGTGTTCAAAATTGATAAGTCCAGTATTGGATGCCATGAATGGCCTTTTCTGGGTACCAGGAAAAGTCTTGAATAAAAACCTTGTCCTTTTTCCTTTTCTGGTACCGGTTGAATAGCCCCCATATCCATGACGGACATGACTTGTTTCTGGGCCTCTGCCCACTGGTTTTCTGGCAGATCTGGTCATCCGTTTGGAATTGGCAAAGTATGGAAATGAAATCTGTACCCCTGGGATACTATGTTTACTACCCACTTGTCCTGGGTAATTAACTGCCAATTTTGAGCATGAAGTGCTAGTTTTCCCCCCCAAGGGGGCTGCCTAAAGATAAGTGCTTGGTGATGGTAGAGGAAAGTCACTGAGACTGCTTACTGTAGGGTTGTGCTTTGTTTCCTCCAGATTTGGAGGTGGAGGCACCCATTGCTTTGACCTGTAAAAACCATGTGATTGGTATCTGGAGCATTTTGAGCACCTAGATTTGCCTTGAGTGGCTCTGTTGGACACAGGAAAGGACCAGTGTTTAGTAGGCCAGTGTCTACTGAACCTGGGTGGCTGCACTTGCAAGAAATCTTTTACAGTTTGCATAGATTTAGCTTTGTCTTCCATTTTCTTTAAAACCTCTTCTGCCTTATTACCAGAGTATCATGCTGCATCCAACAATTTAGCTTTAACATGATCAGGCAGATTTTGCTCCTTAAGCCAGACATGCCTTCTAATCACAGATCCAGTAACGGCGGCCCTACAAGAGGCCTCCAAGAAATCAAAACCACATTGCAGAGTATGCTTTCCAACCTGTTATGAAACTGGCAGTTTAAGGCCCTGATTGCCAAGGTTGCAGACGTATAAACCTTCTTTCCCCATCTATCCAGCACTCTGGAATCTCTGTCAGAGGGGGTAGGATTTTTGGCTATAGAGGCCTTTACACCCTTGGGACCCTGAGAAATAGTCTCAGGATCAGCAGCAGGATTTTTGAATGGAAATTTGTGGGAGTCAGGAACCCTGTAATATCTGTCTGGCTAACTAGGAGCCGGAATCAGGAGCCATGCTTGATTCCGAAAACACATCATCAACAATGTCTAATACAGGAGGTATTGCCAAAGGCCTGTGCTGAGGAAGAAGGAAATCCCTAAGCCTCTTTTTTGATTCAGAGAAGTCCTGACTCTCCCAGTGAAAATGTTCCCTTAAAGTATGCAAAGTCTCTCCAAAAGAGTAATCCTCAGGAGGAGATGCAGATGGGATGGATTCCTCTGCATCAGAATCCTCATAGGGTGGAATAGAAAATTCCTGATCAGAAGAAATAGAATCCTGATCTGAAGATTCATAATCAGTGCCTTGCCTAGGCCTCTTAGCAAGGGGGGGGGGGGGGGCTGGGAACCCCTAATCAAGGTAATTAAATCCTCAGCCATTTTGATCATCTGTTTTTTAGGCATAGGGGCCTGAGCACATGGCTCATGCGTCAGTTTTTTTCAGACATAGATGTTTTTGACCTTGTTTTTGCGGTTGGCGTTTGTTTAATATAAAAATGTTGAGGCCTGAAAACACCCTCAGAAGCCGGTGCCTGCTCAGCGGCTCCGGACCCATCGAAGGGAGAGACATCCGCGGGTTCAATAGTCTGAGAATCTTGCGGCATTACGGACTCTGAATGGGTCTCGGTAGAGGCCTGCAACTCAAAAGTAGCGGGTATCAGGGGCTGCGAAAGCGCCTCACTGAGTACCGGCGACTGGCTTAGGAGAAGCTTCATCGTTGGTTTTGGACCTCGATGGTCTCGGTCTTTTTCTTTGTGTTTTTTGTGAACTCCGGTAGTCGGATTGCTAACAGACTACATTTCAGGATAATTAAATCTTGTACCAAAATATTTAGAAGCAAAAATATACCAACGCTTAATAGTGCGTTAGTTAAATCTAGCACAAAACCGACAGCAAGGCACGTTGTGATCTGGGCCTAGGCAAGGAATACAGTAGAAATGAAAATCCTTATGAAGTATTTGCTTCCCACAAGTAATGCAATTATTAACTTTTACTGACATCGGTATGAAGCAAGAAAAAGTTTCCCCAACGGGGTACTTCGCTTTAGTTTGAAGACTTCGGTTCTGAAACTCGAATACGCAAATTTCAGGAGTCGGCCGACTGGCACTTGCGAACTGCATCTGCTTCGGGCACCATGCGGCAAGAAAGACTGAATAAAATGGCATCGGCTGAATGTTTTATACCCCTGACGACCTAACGTCATGGAAGAGGAGACAGCAACCGACGCAGGACCCAAGACTTTGTTATTCAGGCCGACTGAGGGTAACCTGCCAGCAGATTACCCCAAATGTAATGACTGCAACAGTGAAACACGAAGAACATGTCCTCGGGGGGAGAGGCTGAGGGGATGGAGTCCACTGCATCAGAATCCTTATAAGCAGAGAGGGGTTGCATGTCTTCATATTCAGCTGCATCACAGTCATCAGATTCCTGTTCAGACAAAACTACTGGGGACAGATCTCTATCTTTTGGAAGGGGTAGCTTGGCTTCCCCTGATCAACATAAGGTCTTCTGCCATTTTAAGCATTTGAGACTGAGGCAAGGAAGCAGGTGCCTGAGATTGGGTCATCAGTTTCTTGGGTGTGGTTCGTACCCTGGGCCTTAGAAACTCGGTAGTTTTCGAAAGAACAACGGTAGACATGAAGGGACAGCGGGGGACGTTGAGGTCTGGGCCTAAGTGACACAGTAAGAATGAAAACTTTTTCTGACATCGGTTAGTGCAAGAAAAAAGGATCCCCAACGGGGTACATAGCTTTAGAAGACTTCAACTTCAACTCGGAAGACGAAACTCAAGTAGCTTCTGACTGGCACTTGTGCAAACAGCTTCTGCTTCGGGCTTCACAGCAAGAAAGACTGATCTAATGGCGTCGGCTGCCTTACTTTACACTACTGACGACCTGACGTCAGTCCTGAAGTGACAGCAACCGACGCAGAAACACTAAAGCCTCTGGTATTCGGGCCGGCCGAGGGTTACCCTGGCAGGGATAACCCAGATGTGATGACTGCAACAGTGAAACATGAAGATCAGCAGCACCTAAGGCTTCTCTATAGAAACCACACTTTGCTGACCATAGTTGAGTGAAATTATTAACTACACCATTTCAATATCTGAAGGAAATGGCTCATTCTTTACAATGATCTCTAAAGCACACCAGAGACTTTGGCTCATCACCACCCACATGATTCTAGATCAGCAACTAAATAAAGGGAAAACGGGAAATATAAAAGGATAAAGCTAAATCTGACAAAAAGACAGAGACCCATCACACACACACACACACACACACACACACACACACACACACACACACACACACACACACACACACACTGTAAATAAACTCCCAAGAAAGCAGGATAGTTGAATAAAACTAAAAATAGAACGATCACAGCCTCAAAACACCAGCAACCACACCAAGCTTTGGAAGAAATCCGTTTATTCACCGACTAAGCGCTTTCACCAATTCAATGGCTTCATCAGAGTCAGTGTTACAAACAAACAGCACACATTTTATACTTTCAGTCCAAATGACCTCACCCAATCTTTCAATTGATTAATTAATTAAATACAATTGAATAAAACTAGATACCATATTCACAGTTCCCATAAAATCCTTTTACATCTCTCATTTTATACCATAAAATTACACCTAACTAAAGTGCATGTATATATACAATGTATTTGATTAAGAACTATTGAACTAAAAAATATATACATATATAAATATACAAATTGATGAATAAAAGATTTTTCACTTCTGTGTATACCCAACAGCTTTCTATATAATACTGGCCTTGAATTTCAAAACTGGTTTTAAAGAAATATAATCATTAATACCAGGGTACCTAGTGGCATTGAGTCTCAACTGCCACTTAGTTTCTAGTAAGGCAACCCTGTTGCTAATGTCCCCTCCTTGCTCCAACAATACCCTATCTAAAATGAAAAATAAAAATTTCTTGAAATCCTTACAATTCATACTGTGAGTGTAAAGTGCATTGTGTGAGTCCTTGTTCTTGATTGCTCTCACATGTTCAACAATTCTTTCACGTAGTCTACGAGTGGTCATACCCATGTAGAAAGCTTCGCAGGCTGAGCATAAGGCCACATAGACTAAGTTCTTAGTATTACAATTGCATTTCCCCAGACATGATAAAGTGTGCCCCCACCCCTTCACACACACATATGATCCTTCCGCTATGTACCTGCAGTATCTACAATAACCACATTTAGACATCCTAGATACCCTATTCCTAACCTCACACGCCATAATGTTTTTGAGGTTATCACCTTTGCTGTAAACAATCCTAGGGTAAGTTCCTAGTGTCCCCTTAGTGGTATCACTTAAACAGTACTCCCACATCCTACGTAACACTTTCACAATGTCTTCACTTCTCTCATTGAATTTCAAAACAAAACATTCTCCGAGTGTATTTGTTCCTTTGGACACCTCCTGGTTCTTTTCCAATTCATTAAACCCAAGCAAAATAGGTGAATACAGTGAACCTCTTTGTTTAAATACATCTCTTTTTAACTTTAGTAGCAATTTGAGCGGGTACCCCCTATCCATCAACATCCCAATCAACTTGAACATTTCTTGTTTAAATAAATGTTCATCACTCACCAATCTAGATAAACGCACCATCTGCCCTTTAGCTACCCCCTTCCTCTGATGGTATGGATGGCAACTTTTAAAGTGCAATAGTGAGTTAGAATAACTTTCCTTTCTGTATATAGAACTGGACAGACCTGTCCCCTTCTTAGCAATAGCTATATCCAAAAAGTTGATACTATCCTTTTCCCAATGGAAGGTAAATTTGAAAAAACTAGTAGTACTGTTCAAATAATCAATGAACTCCGTTGCTTGAAGCTCATCACCATTCCATATAATTAATAGGTCGTCCAGGAATCTATTATACAAAATGATGTTCCTCGTGAACCTAGTTGGAAAAACATATGTTCTTTCCCATGTTAAAAGAACCATGTTCGCAAAGATGGGGGCACACCTAGCACCCATAGCTACACCTGCACGTTGTTGAAACGTTTCACCTTCAAACCTAATGAAATTGTTCAAAAGGACCAACTCCATTAAGTCACAAATTAAATTGATCCTGTCTTTGTCCACTTTATTACTCTTCACCAAACCCTCACGGAACATGTCCAAACCTTCCTTGTGTGGGATGGAAGAGAATAAGTTTACCACATCAATTGCCAAAAAACTGTATGTGCTACTGTCTTCTTTGACTTCTCTCAGTCTTTCAAGACAATGCCATGAATCTCTTAGTACATGAGGGACCTCGTCAAACACCGTCTTACACATACAATCAACAAAGGAGGCTAGGGGTTCAGTCTTAGAACCCCTTGCTGCTACAATAGGCCTAAACTCCAAGTTGACCACACCCTTGTGGACCTTGGGAATCCCGAAAATGTTTGGTAAGACAGGGTTCTTAACCATGAAATAGTCATACTCTACCTCAGAAATAGTACCTTGAAAAAGGGCGTCCCAAAGGAATAATTCAATCCTTTTGTAAGCAATATTAATTTCATTCCTCGAAACCCTTGAGTATGTTTCATGATCTTCTAAGATAATCATCATGGCCGCAATGTAATCTAACTTATTCATCAAAACCATCCCACCCCCCTTGTCGGGTTTCATACACCTAATGTTGTTGGAATTTTTCAGCTCCTTTAAGAGCAACCTCTCTTGTTCTGTTAAATTGTCAATCCAAGTGTGCCTGTCATTACATATTTTCCTAAACTCAAATTCCGGTAATTTTTCAAGAGCCACCACCTCACCAAATGGTGGTGGAATAAAAGTACTTCTCCTTGTGAGTGTCTTGTGGCCAGCTGTTTCAACATTCATAAAATTACTGTGATTGTCACGAAAATACATCTCCAAATTCAATCTCCTTGCAAATTATTTCAGGTTAATCAACAAATGCGCTACATCTAGTTTAAAACTAGGTACAAAGTTATTACCCTTGGTGAATAACTGAAAGTAAACATCACTGATTTCATTGTCCGTATAGTTGTAAATATAAAATTCACTTTTGTGCAAAATTTGACAAACCGGACCTAAGTCTGCACACTCTGAAACCTTATCAAGCTCATTCTGGGTGGAAACATCAACTGCAGTACTAGTAAACTCATCAAGTTCAATTACCGTGTCTGAATCCAGTAAAACCGGAGCAATGGTATGTTTACCCTCATTGCTTGCCCCCACCCCACCATTTGGGTTTTCATTCGAGCTCAAAATTCCACTCATACCTTCACAACCAGCTTCCATGACCCCCAATGCACCCACATTGTTTGAACACATTGCATGAACAGGCAAAACAGTAACAGAAACAGAAGAACCATTGAAACATGTATTAAAAACAGGAATCAAATCATGTCCAAGGTCAAGACCACAACTGACATAGTCACTCTCCTTTAGTACTGTCCATGATGTCCTTCTCTCGCCCAGTCCTGGTGGTGTTTGCTCATAAAACCTGTCTTTTGAGCCTTGCTCAATAATCTCTTGGACCTTCGCGGTCCCAGGGGTGGATCCAAAAAATCCACATCGTCGAAAACTTGGTCAGGCGCTTCCCCAAAAGCACCCTGAGGTACTTCGTTGTCCTGCACTGAATCACACTGACTAGTGCACAAAGAGCGGTTACTATTGTGACCAAAGTTAACTCTAACATCACCTCTGTTTTTACTTTTACCAGGCGGGTAAGCCGTGTGGGACTGATAGTCAGCTGCATCCCTTGACAACTTTTTAATTTTTAGCGCCATAATTTTGTTCACAAACCCTTTCAATTTTTTGTGCACATTATTAAAATAAACTTCATATTGAAAAAACAATAAATCAGTACAAATACTGTTGTGCAATTTTAAAATATCTTCACGTAGGGAGAGTAACTTGTTTGAATTATTTTTGATGATTATACTAAGCATGTCAAGCCCAGTTTGATCGTATAAAACAGTCAATTCCTTGTAAGCCTCAGAGCCAAACTCGATGCCCATGGGTAGCTTCCACAACCGGAGCCCCTTCGGCACCTGTTTAAGCTCCTTGGAACGGCCTAAAAAAAGATTGTCTAACTGCAAAGCTTTATATTTGGTACACAGTCTATCGTACCTTGCAATCTGCTCCTTTAGTGACAACGGGAACTTCGGCTCCTCCATTGAAGAATCCTTCCGGTCTGTAAATTCAGGTTCCTCGAACCAGGCAAGCAATTCACGAGCCATAACATCCTTCTCGTGCCTAACAAGGGGAACACGAGACTCTAATGCTGGACCGCTGATCCCATTCGGGCCGGTCAAAGATCTTGTACCGGAATTAGAAACAACCTCAGAAAAGGAAACCGGAACTGCTGGTTTCTGCCCTGGCGGCAAGCTGGAACCTGAGGCAACCGGAGAGTGCAATGTATAAAGTTCTACCTGAGAATCAGTAGGACTGAAATCCACTGCCGCTTGATCCTTTTCACACATTAGAAGCAGCTTGTTGACTGCTGCAGCAATTTCTCTAAGGACACCCTCCATACTGCTCGACACAGTATACTAACGAAGTGAGGCTGAATCGAATACACAACACACAAAAATACATTGTACATATATATTGTACATATAATACATTGTATATATACATGCACTTTAGTTAGGTGTAATTTTATGGTATAAAATGAGAGATGTAAAAGGATTTTATGGGAACTGTGAATATGGTATCTAGTTTTATTCAATTGTATTTAATTAATTAATCAATTGAAAGATTGGGTGAGGTCATTTGGACTGAAAGTATAAAATGTGTGCTGTTTGTTTGTAACACTGACTCTGATGAAGCCACTGAATTGGTGAAAGCGCTTAGTCGGTGAATAAACGGATTTCTTCCAAGGCTTGGTGTGGTTGCTGGTGTTTTGAGGCTGTGATCGTTCTATTTTTAGTTTTACACTGTACACTGTGTTGCCCTCTTTCTAGATGTCACAAACTAAACTAAAAGTTTATCTGAAATGGCAAAATACAGGGAAACACGGAAAAGGTATCACAAGCCACAAATCATTTTAAAAGGAATTCATACATTCCCCACCTTCTACTCTCCCAGTCTCTACAAGTCTACATAAAGAAATTTTACATATAAAGTGCCACTTCCCCTTCAGGTCTACCCCAGCCAGTGCTGCTCTCATCAGCAGTGGGACAAGAAATGCCTACTGACACATACCAAACCCCCAAAATGGACCTTATCTCAGCAAAGGAACAACTACACACTAAATGATTTCACAGTAAGGGGAAGGTAAAATCAACTCACCAGCCTTTACATAAAAGGCTGCTGGTTTAAGTTTTTTGAAGGCCTTCTAATAACTACTTTCATTACAGCTTTCAAGGCTCGACACCTTTGAAAACAAATTCAATGTGAGAGCATGAGACTGGCACTTTTTGATCAGCTAAATGTCAGACCGAAGAGAATCTTCAACATTTCTCAAAGGACCTTCATATGAAATGCAGTTCACAGGTACTTTCAGCACATATTGCACGAATATCAAATAAAGACAATCTGTGCTCCTCCTCCTGCCCTATTAGCTCCTAGTCTAATATCCAAAGTCTGCCAGACCATCCAGTGTGCCTTACTTGCATCAAAGCCTGGAAAACCAAATGATTACAAACACTGCATAGGACAGAATGTTCCAGTTCCCACCTAACACATTGCTTTGGTCCTTGTCTGTTGAATCACAATCAAGGTACCAATGGAACAAGGAGGGAATATGCTTTTTACTTCTGGAGTTCTAAGGCATCACACACCTTAGTATTAGGACAGACACTTAGAGCCAACATACTCCTTCTATTTTAGTTTCTCATATGCCTGCTCCTCTGATCTTTTCCTTATTCTTATGGAAAGGCAAGTCCCTGCACAGATTCCTGTTCACAAGGGCATTGCTTTTTTTCCAACTCAGTCTTTAAGGATAGCTTTCCTTTGCTTTGGAAAATATTGGATTACAATAAAAACATTTAGAGCCTTATGTGAAGCCAGAGGTGATGCCAGGCTAAAGGAAGCAGTCAACAATGCAATGTATTTTTTTCTTCTCCCTTGTTCTCATGGCTAGTAATGTGGGACTTTGTCTTTCTGAATATCAAAGGGCAGGAAATATCTAAAATTTGTTGAATCTACAGATATGCTGGTTCCTCTTGTTAAATATGAAAAACCATGACATATCCCACTCTGCTGAGATATACTTGGTATGACAACAAATCACTAAAACACTGGGGAATTCATGAAACAAGGAAAGTAGAAGTGAAAGTCTATTGACAATCATCCAGTAGTTGCTATGATGAGGAAAGAACAGGTTTTACTGGTTTCACCATTTTTCTCAGCAACAGGATAATGATGTGATGAGCACTGGCATCTAGGAGAATAACATCACTATGTATGAAGCTAGGTGCTAGAAGTCAAGTGATGTCAGTGTTGTCTTAATTGTGTCGAACCATCCGTGAGTACTATTTATCTAGAGACATTATTGCTGTAGCAAGCAACTTGGAAATATGGAGTTTTTTTTTCTGTAAGCATCCTGTCCATTTCTTCTTCTTTCGGCTTTTACCCAGTTAGGGGTCGCCACAGCGGATCATCTGTCCGCTCATGACTGGCAGTGAAGTTTTAGAGTGTCAAGTTGCCAGCCCGGCACAGAAGGCACACACATGCACGCACTCACACCTAGGCCAATTTAGAGTGTCCAATCCACCTACAGTATGTCTTTGGAATGTGGGAGAAAACCGGGGCACCCAGAGGAAACCCACGCGACCACAGGGAGGACATGCAAACTCTGCACAAAAGGCACCCCAGCCAGGGATCGAACCAGAGAAACTTTTGCTGTGAAGCGACAACGCTAACCGCCTTTTATTTGACTTCCTTGTGTGTGCCAGTGTACACATATTTTACTCTGCACCTGCACTATTTTCTTTAAGTAATCTACATTTATTTATTTCTAAGCTTTTGTGCTTTATTCATTTAAAATTTGTTTACTGCTGTTAGCACTGATCACAAATGACCAATTTCAGTCTGAGCCCTTGAATACAGAGAAAATCAGAATTACTTTTATTAAAAAAACAGCAAGAGTGAAATGAAAAAAATACACATTTGTAAAATACTACTGCAAAATAATCAAACAATTAAGCACTGTAAAAAAAAAAACACACCAGTAATAACTATAGTAACAGTCCCATATTTATCTCATTCCCATATCTTAGAAGAATATCCTACGAAAAATCATAGCATACTTTTTTTTTATTTTTCAAAATTTGAACTAAATCAAGATATAGTTGAACATGAAAGCAATGAAGTACAACTTTTAACTGCTACCTTAAAAGACACAGTGTAAAAAATGAAGTGCAACTAGATTACTACTGCCACCAGTACATTTGACATTCCAAATATGCTTCGGATCTTTATCCTCACCCTTCTGATAGTTTGCTCAATATAATACTCATCTCAATGACATCAGACCATAAACTACTCTAGTTATTAAACCCTAGTGTGCAGTTAGTGTCAACTAGTGTCCATTGATCATACATGCCTTACTAACACTTTTTGTCTCTACACCACCGCGTATTAGAAAATGTGGAAAGTACAGTTGTGTACCTACCATAAATGTAGATGTTAGAGTGTATTCACTGTTGCAGTCATTACACTTGGGTTATCCTGCTGGCAGGCTACCCGCAGTCGGCCTGAATTCCAAAGTCTTGGTCCGGCGTCGGTTGCGGTCGCCTCTTCCCCGACGTCAGTGCGCCAGGGGTACAAAAGATGCAGCTGGCGCCATTTTCTTCAGTTTTTCTTGCCCCAGATGTCAGGTGCCCCCAAAAGGGTAGGCTAAAAATTTTTGCAAATATAAATGCATGCACTAACATAAACATTACCTTCATCTACAAGCAAATACACCACATAGGTTGTATAGAATAGAGAAGTACAGATAAGTCCCAGCAATGTAAGGGGGATGGTGGGACGGTAACCTGGACTGCAACAGTGAATACACTCGAACATCTACATTTATGGTAGGTACACAACTGCACTATGTTCACCGTGTTTCACTGTTGCAGTCATTACACTTGGATTGAATCCCAAAGCTGAGGCTGGGTGGGTGGGCCTAGATAGAATTAGGAGTGGCTATGAGGCCCTGCAGAACTGCAGTGGCGAAGCCTGCTCTGGATTTAGCGTAAAGAGGTAAGTGGTAGCGCTTTGTAAAAGTGTGCACTGAAGTCCAAGTTGGAGCCTCCAAAATGTCCTTGGTTGGTACTCCTCTGAGAAAGGCTGCTGAAGTGGCTGCTACTCTAGTTGAATGCGGCCTAATGCCCTTAGGCACTGGATTTGTCATGTTGTGAATAGCAGAAACGAATGCAGTGGCCTATCCATTTTGAAATAGTCTGCTTTGAGACAGCTTTGCCTTGCGATCCTGCAGCATATGCCACTAAGAGTTGTTCAGTCTTTTTGAAAGCTTTGGTTTTGTCCAAGTAGAAGCGTAGAGGTCTGTGTATGTCCAAAGAATACAGAAGTCTCTCCCCCTTATTCTGTGGGTTTGGATAAAAGGTAGGCAAATGAATGGTTTAGTTAAGAGCCACACTGGACACTACACCTTAGGCATAAATGTTGGGTTTGTCCTCAGAGAAACCCTGTCCGGATGGAAAATTATAAAAGGTTCCACAGCCATTAGTGCCTGTAACTCAGACTCTTCTTGCTGAAGTTATAGCTAGGAGCAGACCTGTTTTCCATGATAAAAATTTTATCTCAGCTGTATTGGCTGGCTCAAAAGGAGGCAGTTTGAGCTTTTCCAAGACAAAATTGAGGTCCCATGCAGGTAGTGGCGCTCTCCTTGGAGGTCGTATGTTTTTGGCCCCTCTGAGGTACTGCCTTAGCAGTGGATGTGAAAAAATATGTGGTCCGTATTGTAATGAGCTGAAATGGCACAGGCATGGATCTTAATTGATGAGAAGGATAGGCCTTTGTCCAGCATCTCAGTTAGGTACTGTAAAATCTGAGGAATATTTGGTACAAGCGTGTCAATTCCTTGTGCCTGGTTCCAAACACAGAATCTCTTCCATTTTTCTGCGTAAGATTTTCTGGTGCTGGGCCTCCTGGCCTCCAAAATAACATCCATAACTGCTTCAGAGAGAGGTGTATTCTGAACGGTTACATTATCTGCCATGCAGTCAGATTTAGGGTTCTGAGTTGACTGTGCAGGATCTGATTGTTTTGTTGGGTCAGTAAATGAGGAATTTGAGGTAATGTCCAGGCTGGGCCTTGAGACAAGCTCTTTAGGATTGGGTACCAGTGCTGGCATGGCCAGTCTGGGGCAATCAGTATCATTTTTGGCTTCTCGTCTGACCTTTAAGAGTACCTTGGGGAGGAGAGGCAGTGGAGGAAAGGCATATACTGTAAGGGTTTTCCAGCTGAATGACAGGGCATCCACTTTCCATGCTTGCTTGTGATAAGTCCTTGTGCAGAATCTCTGTAGTTGGCAGTTGTGAGGGGAGGCAAATAGATCTATGTCTGGGCATCCCCATTTCCTTGTTATGCTGAATATTTGTGGATCTAGTTTCCAATCGTGAGGATCCTTGAGATTTCTGCTTAGTTCGTCTGCCAGAGTATTTGTCTTTCCTGGCAGGAATTGTGCTTGCAAGTGTACTTGATAAGTCAATGTTGTGTTCCGCAAAGTCATGGCTTGTCTGCAGAGGGGTTAGGAATGTGTGCCTCCCTGCTTGTTTATGTACCACATGACTAGTATTGTCCGTCTTTATCAGAAGTTGTCCTGGATGAAGTAGATCCTTGAAGGCTGTCGGGGCATTCTGAACAGCTAGCATCTCTGATTGATATGAAGATGCATTTGGCTTGTGGGCCATGCGCCCTGAATACATTTTCCTGCCATATGTGCCCCCCAGGCATAATCTGATGCATCTGTTGTTATTGTCTGCCTGGCCGTGGGTAGAGTGAATGGCTGTCCCTTGTTGTGGTGACAGGCCTTTGCCCACCATCAAAACTCCTGTTGCAGGCAGGAAATGAGGGTAATTAATGTTTCCAGGCTGTGGCAATGTTGAGTCAAAACACTTTTCAGATACCATTGTAGTTTCCTCATATGCAGTCTTGCATATGGCATTAGTAGAATGCAGGATGCCATGAAGCCCAAAGCCTGCAGAATTTTTCTTGCAGATAACTGGGTCGTTGTTGCCAACATTTCGAAGTAAGAAGTCAGTTGTCTTTGTTTGTCTGGCGTGAGATAACCCAACTGGGCAGTTGTATTTAAGCTTGCACCCAGGAATATTATCTCCTGAGAGGGTACTAGTTTTGATTTCTTTTCGTTTACCGTGTACCCCAGGCAAATTAGTAATCTTTTTACAAACGCCAGATGCTTCAGTAGAATGTCTTTGTTCTCTGCTTGAATAAGGCAATCGTCCATGTAAGGGTATATTTGAATTCCCCTTTGTCTGTAGAAAGCAATTACTGGTGCCAGGCATTTTGTGAAGACCCTGGGCGCAGTAGATAAGCCAAAGGGCAGTGCAGAGAATTGGTAGTGCATTGAGCCAGCTATGAATCTGAGGAATCGTCTGCAAGATTGTCTGATTGGGACATGCAGGTTTGCCTCTTACGTCCAAAGTTACAAGCCAAGCCTTCTTGCCCAGCATGGGCAGAAGCTGCCTGCAGAGTCAACATTTTGAATTTTGGAACGTCCAGAAAAGCATTTAGAATAGACAGTTCCAGTATTGGTCTCCAGGCTTTGTCCTTTCTGGGTACCAGGAACAGTCAAGTAAAATCCTTGTCCCTGCTTTTGCTCTAGTACTCGCTGAATGGCCCTCATGTCCATGAGGGATGAAACTTGCTTTTGTGCCTCTGCTCATTGATTTTGTGGCAGGTCTGGCATACCTTTTGCCTTTGGCAGGGTGTGAAAGTGGAACCTGTATCCCTGGGACACTATATTCAAGACCCATTTGTCCTGGGTGATTAATATACCAATTTTGTGAAAAAAGTGCTAGTTTTCCCCCCAAGGGGGCTGCCAAAAGATAAGTGCTTGGTATTGGCAGAAGTCATTGGGACGGTTTCCTATATGGCTGAGATTTGTCTTCTCCGCTTTTGGAGGTAGAAGCACCCCATTGTTTAGACCTGTACGAGCCTTGGGGCTGGGATCTGCCTCTAGGGCGTCTGTATCTGCCTCTTTGTAGCCTGTCTGTCACTTGAAAGGACCAATTCTTTGAAGGCCAGTTCCTGCTAAATCTGGGTAGCTGTACAGTACAGTTTTGTACCTACCATAAATGTAGATGTTCGAGTGTATACCCTGCTGCAGTCATCACACTTGGGTTATCCTGCCGTCAGGCGGTCCCGCAGTTGGCCCGAATTCCAAAGTTTTGGTCCGGCGTCGGTTGCTGTCGCTTCTTCCCTGACGTCAGTGCGCCAGGGGTATACAAGAGGCATCAGACGCCATTTTCTTCAGTTTTTCTTGCCCCAGATGTCAGGTGCCCCCCCAAAAGATGGTCAGTAGGTAGTACCAATAATAAAAGCTTAGCACAAACAAAACATACCTCCAGCTATAAGCAAATGCACCACAAAGGTTGTATCAGATTTTAAGGTATAGAAAGGTTTTAGTTAGGTCAGAGGGGATGGAGGGAGGGTAACCTGGACTGCAGCAGGGTATACACTCAAACATCTACATTTATGGTAGGTACAAAACTGTACTATGTTCATTGTGTTACCCTGCTGCAGTCATCACACTTGGGTAGAATCCCAAAGCTAAGGATGGGAGGTGGAGTCAAACAGGGTTAGAGGGGGCTAGAAGGCCCTGCAAAACTGCAGTGGCAAAAAGCCAGCTCTAGTCTTAGAGTAAAGTGGTAAGTGAAAGTGTTTGGTGAAGGTGTGTACTGAACTCCAAGTTGCAGCTTCCAGAATATCCTTGGTTGGCACCCCCCTGACGAAGGCTGTAGATGTAACTGCTGCTCTGGTGGAGTGGGGCCTTATGCTAGCAGGAACTGGTTTTCCGTGATGGGTGTAGCAAAAACGTATGCAATGTCCTATCCATTTGGAAATGGTCTGTTTTGAGATAGCCTTTCCTTGTGATGCTGTAGCATAGGATACAAAAAGTTGGTCAGATTTTCTGAAAGCCTTAGTTTTATCCAAGTAGTAACGTAGCTGCCTGTGTATGTCCAAGGAATGCAGGAGTCTTTCTCCTTTGTTCTGTGGATTTGGAAAGAAGGTGGGTAAGTGGATGGTTTGATTTAGAGCCACCCTGGATACCACCTTTGGCATAAAGGAGTGGTTAGTTCATAGAGAAACTCTGTCGTGATGAAAAATGAGGAAAGGCTTTACTGCCATTAGTGCCTGTAGCTCTGAGACTCTTCTGGCTGAAGTAATTGCTAGCAGCAGGGCAGTCTTCCATGAAGTAAACTTTAAGTCAGCTGAGACAGCTGGCTCAAAAGGTGGCAGCGTAAGTTTTTCCAGAACAAAATTTAGGTCCCAAGTTGGTGTTGGCGCTCTCCTGGGAGGCCTAATGTTCTTTGCCCCTCTGAGATACTGCCTTAGAAGTGGATGTGAAAATAAGGGAGGATCCCTGTTGTAGTGAGCTGAAATAGCTGAGGCGTGGATTTTAACAGATGAAAAAGAAAGTCCTTTGTGTAACATCTCAGTTAAATATTGTAGAATCTGAGGCATGTCCGGCTGAAGGGTATTTTGGCCTTTAGCTTGGTTCCAGGCGCAAAATCTTTTCCATTTGTCTGAGTAGGCTTTCCTGGTGCTGGGCCTCCTGGCCTCCAGAATGACATCCATAACAGCTTGTGAAAGAGGGGCTGGATGGTTGCTTAGGTGATGTGCCATGCAGCCAAATTTAAGGTTTTGAGCTGGCTGTGTAGAATCTGACTGCCTTGCTGTGTGAGTAGATGAGGAATTTGTGGTAAAATCCATGGTGGGCCCTGGGCCATGTTCCTTAGTAGTGGGTACCAGTGCTGGCGTGGCCAGTCCGGGTCAATGAGTATCACTCGAGGTCTCTCCATCCTGACTTTCAGCAGCACCTTTGTGAGAAGGGGCAATGGAGGAAAGGCATATACTGTCAGCATTTTCCAAATGAATGAGAGTGCATCCACTTTCCAAGCTTGATGGTGAAATGTCCTTGTGCAAAATTTTGAAAGCGGATTGTTTTTGGGGTTGGCAAACAGGTCTATGTCTGGGCGCCCCTATTGCAAATACTTTTGGATCCAGTTTCCTCTCGTGGGGATACATGATGTTTCTGCTTAGGTCGTCTGCCAATGTGTTCTTTTTTCCTGGCAGGAACTGCGCTTGTAATTGAACTTGGTAAGCCATTGCTGTGTTCCACAAGGTCATTACTTTCCTGCATAGAGGGTAGGAGTGTGTATCCCCTTGTTTATGTACCACATTACTGTGGTGTTGTCTGTCTTTATTATAAGCTGTCCTGGATGTAAGAGGTCTTTGAAGGCTGTCAGAGCATTCTGTACAGCTAGTATTTCTTTTTGATTGATGTGCAGATTCCTTTGATCTGCAGTCCATATGCCTTGAACGCACTTGTCCTGCCATGTGTGCCCAGGCATAGTCCAATGCATCTGTTGTCATAGTTTGCCTGGCTGGGGGTAAGGTGAAAGGCTGACCCTTGTTGAGGTGACATGCCTGTGACCACCATAGAAACTCCTGTTGAAGGCAGGGAATGAGGGGTATCATTGTTTCCAAGTTGTGGCTGTGTTGAGTCCATACACTTTTCAGGTACCATTGTAATTTCCTCATATGCAGTTTTGCAAATGGTATTAGTAGTATACAAGATGCCATGAAGCCCAAGGCCTGCAGAATTTTTCTTGCAGGGAGTTGGGTCATTGTTGCCATTATTTTAAAGTATTGAGTTAGTTGTAGTTTGTCTGGTGTCAGATAAGCCATCTGGGCCGTTGTATTCAAGCTGGCACCCAGAAATGTCATATTTTGTGAGGGTACTAGTTTTGATTTCTTTTCGTTTACTGTGTACCCTAGGCAACTTAGAAGGTGTTTTACAAAAGTCAGATGTTGTAAGAGAATGTCCTTGCTTTCTGCTTGGATGAGGCAGTCATCCAGGTATGGGTATATTTGAATTCCTCTTTGTCTGCAGTATGCAATTACTGGTGCCAGGCATTTTGTGAAGACCCTGGGTGCAGTAGATATGCCAAAGGGCAGTGCAGAGAATTGGTAATGGGTTGAACCTGCAATAAAACGGAGGTATCTTCTGCAATTTTGTCTGATAGGGACATGCAGGTATGCCTCCTTGAGGTCCAACGTTACTAGCCAAGCTTTCTTGCCCAACATGGGAAGAAGCTGCTGTAGTGTTAGCATCTTGAATTTGGGTAATTGCAAGAAGGTGTTTAGAATTGAAAGGTCCAGAATGGGTCTCCAAGCATTGTCCTTTCTGGGGACTAGAAAGAGCCTTGAGTAAAATCCTTGGCCTTGCTCCTGTGTAGGTACCAGTTGAACGGCTTTCATGTCCATGAGAGCTGTAATTTGTTTTTGTGCCTCTGCCCATTGATTTTGTGGCAAGTTTGGCATTCCTTTTATCCTTGGCAAGGTGAGGAAATGGAATCTGTATCCTTGTGAGATAATGTCTAGGACCCATCTGTCCTTTGTGACGATGCGCCAGTTGTCCATAAAAAATGCTAATTTTCCTCCCAAGGGAGCTGCCAAGAGTTTTTTGCTTGGCAGTTTGAGGTGCAAGTCATTGTGTTTGTCTTCTAGTAGTTTGGGACCTGTCTTCTCCTCCCTTCTGTGTTGCAGTGCCCCATTGGCGAGGTTGTAAGGGATTTGTGCTTGTCCTCTGCCCCTTGGGCGTCTGTATTTACCCCTCTGTGGCCTGTCAGAAGCTGGAAAGGACCAATTTTTTCCTGGCCAATTTCTGCTGAAGCGTGGGGGTTGTACCTGTAAGAAATCTTTGACCGTCTGCATAGATTTTGCCTTATCCTCCATTTTCTTTAAAACCTCTTCTGCTTTAACCCCGAATAAGACATCCTGTTGTAAGGGTGCATCTAGTAACTTTGCTTTAACATGATCAGGCAGAGTTTGTTCCTTTAACCAAGCATGCCTACGTATAACAGACCCAGTAACAGTTGCTCTGCAGGAAGCTTCCAAGGAATCAAATCCACATTGTAAAGTATGTTTGCCCACCTGTTCAGCTGCATGCAACAGATCCTGCATTTCTTTGAATTCAGACTGTTGAGGGTGCGTGCTCATCTTTTGTTTTGAGACATTAGGAACTGCTGGTATTGCAGCATGTGAAATTGACAATTTAGTGCTCTCATAGCTAGAGTAGCTGAGGTGTAAACCTTCTTCCCCCACCTATCTAGTGCTCTGGAGTCCCTTTCAGTGGGTACAGGATTTTTAGCCATAGAAGCCTTAGCCTCTTTGGGACCCTGGGAGATGGTCTCTGGGTCAGCAACAGGGCTTTTGTAAAGGAATTTGAGCGAGTCAGGCACTCTATAATATCTATCTGGTTTGGCTGCAGCAGGAGGCAGAGAATCTAGATTTAGACTAGATTCTAAGTAAACATCATCCACAATGTCTAAAACTTGAGGGATAGCAAGTGGTCTGTGCTAGGGGAGTAAAAGGAACTCTCGGAGCCTTTTCTTTGAGTCGGAGTAGTCCTGACCTTCCCAGTGGAAATGTTCCCTCATGGTATGTAAGGTTTCCCCAAAGGAATAGTCTTCAGGGGGAGAAGCTGAGGGAATGGAATCTTCAGCATCAGAATCTTCATAAGGGGGAAAGGAGTAATCCTGTTCCTCAGAGGAGCCTGAGGAAATAGACACTTTATCAGAGGAGGCATAATCCTCCTCTTGTAAAGGCCTTTTGTCTGGGGGGTGGGGGGGGGGGGGTTGGGAACCCTGAAATCAAATCTTCAGCCATTTTAAGCATCTGTTTCTTAGGCATGGGGCCTTAAACTGGAGACTGATGTGCAGTCTTTTTTTGGTTTTAGAGGAGTCTTAAGCTTAGCATAAGATTTTATAGTGAGAGTAGTCGGTCTGAAGACACCTTCTGTAACCGAAGGTGTTTCCGCAGCACCGGATTCTCCTTCTGCAATGTTGTCGGTAGGGCCTAAAGAAAATGGCTGCGTCGGCCTAGAACTCTCTGCTTGAGAATCCGAAGCGGTCTGGAGTTCCAATTTTGCGGTCGTCAGGGGCGGCGCAGGCGCCTCATTGAAAACCGGAGAACCGGCGACCAGCCGAGGCCTCGGAGTCTGGCTTGGATCTAGGCTGCCTGTCTTTATCTTTGCATTTTTTATGCACGCCAGTAGTCGGCTGCTCCAACGGCATAGTGTAACTAAATTTCCTACCGAAGTAGTGTCGTGCGAAATCAAAGAGTCACTTTATAGTTCGCTTATTGAACCTAGCACAAAACCGACAACCAGTGACATTGTGGTCTGGGCCTAGGCAAGGAATGCAATAAGAATGAAAGTCCTTATGAGATATTTGCTTCCCACAAGAAATGCAATTGTTAACTTTTTCTGACATCGGACTGAGGCAAGAAAAGGTTCCCCAACGGGGTACTTAGCTTTGAAGACTTCGGACTGAAATTAGATTCGAAAATATCAGGTGTCGGCCGACCGGCACTTGAACTGCTTTTGCTTCAGGCACCGCGCGGCAAGAAAGACTGAAGAAAATGGCATCGGATGCCTCTTCTATACCCCTGGCGCACTGACGTCAGGGAAGAAGCGACAGCAACCGACACCGGACCAAGACTTGGAATTCGGGCAGACTGCAGGACCGCCTGACGGCAGGATAACCCAAGTGTGATGACTGCAGCAGGGTAACACGATGAACATCTGTAAGAAATCCTTAACTGTCTGCATAGATTTCACTTTATCCTCCATTTTCTTCAACACCTCTTCTGCCTTAACACCAAACAAAGTATCATGCTGTAAAGGAGCATTCAATAATTTTGCTTTAACATGATCAGGCATATTTTGTTCCTTTAACCACGCATGTCTTCTAATGACAGTACCCGCAACAGCGGCCCTGCAAGAGGCCTCAAGTGAATCAAAACCACATTGCAAAGTATGCTTTCCCATTTGTTCAGTTGCATGCAATAAATCCTGCATTTCCTTGTTATCTGGACATTCAGAATTTGCCAACATTTTCTGTTTTAGCAGTGACATTAAATATTGCTGATATTTAAGCATATGCAACTGACAATTTAAAGCCCTTACAGCCAAAGTAGCAGAAGTGTAAACTTTTTTCCCCCATCTGTCCAGTGCCCCTGAATCCCCATCAGAGGGGACAGGGTTTTTTGCAGTGGAAGCCTTGACCCCTTTGGGACCCTGAGATATAGTTTCTGGGTCAGCAGCAGGGTTTTTATATAGAAATTTGTGGGAATCTGGAACCCTGTAATATCTGTCTGGTTTAACACTGCAGGGGACAAAGAGTCAGGAGACAGGCCGGACTCTGAAAATACAGGCAGAATAGCAAGAGGTCTGTGCTGAGGTAGTAAAACAAAGTCTGAGCCTTTTCTTAGATTCTACGTAATCTTGGCTCTCCCAGTGAAAGTGCTCCCTCATGGTATGAAGGGATTCCCCAAAAGAATAATCCTCAGGAGGAGAGACTGAAGGGATAGACTCTTCAGCATCAGAATCCTCATAGGGAGGAAGGGAGTATCCCTGTTCAGAAGAGGAATCAGAGGAAATGGAAACCTGATCTGAAGATTCATATTCTGTCTCTTGCCAAGGCCTCTTATCAGGAGGGGGATGGGAACCCCTGATCAAAGTAATTAGGTCTTCGGTCATTTTAAGCATCTGTTTTTTAGGCATGGAAGTCTGTGCAGGAGAATGCTGTACTTGTTTCTTTGTCTTTAGAGCTGCTTTAGCTTTTGCCTTTGAAGCTGAGGTTGGCTTTACATATAACTGTGTAGGTCTGAAAACACAGCGGCTCCGGACCCATCTGAGGAAATAGTTTCAGAATGTCCAATACCTTGAGTATCCAGAGGCCTAGTCGGCTCCACGTGGGAGTCGGAAGCAGCCTGTGGCTCTGAGGCAGCAGGCGTCAGGGGCTGGAAAGCACCTCACTGACAATCTGCGAACCGGCGACTGGCCTAGCGGAAGCCTCATCGTCGGTTTTGGACCTCAGATGCCTGTCCTTTTCCTTACGCTTTTTATAAACTCCGGTCGTCGGCTGTTCCGACGGCATTATATAATTAAATCTTTGGCCAAAGTAATGAAAGGCGAAATTGTACCGACGCTTAATAGTGCGTTGGTTAAATCTAGCACAAAACCGACAGCCAGCAACATCGTTGTCTGGGCCTAGGCAAGGAATACAGCAAGAATGGAAATCCTTATGAGGTATTTGCTTCCCACAAGAAATTACAATTGTTAACTTTTTCTGACATCAGTCTGGAGCAAGAAAAAAAGTTTCCCCAACGGGGTACTTAGCTTTAATGAAGACTTTGGATCTGAAATTCGATTTTGAAAATCTCAGGAATTGGCCAACCGGCACTTGCGAACTGCTATTGCTTCGGGCACCGTGCGGCAAGGAAGACCGAAGAAAATGGCGGTGGCTGCATCTTTTATAACCCTGGCGCACTGACGTCAGGGAAGAGGCGACAGCAACCGACGCCGGACCAAGACTTTGGAATTCAGGCAGACTGCGGGTAGCCTGCCAGCAGGATAACCCAAGTGTAATGACAGCAACAGTGAAACACGAACATCTGTTCTTGGTCTATTGCCTGCAGTTAAAATTCAAGTTCAAATTTTGAAAATAAAAAAGCATGGTACGATTTTTCATATGATATTTTTTTCCAAATGGTGTGAATGAGAAATATGGGACTGCTTCTACACTTTACCAATATCCTTCAGAGCTTCCTTCTGCTAAGTTACATCACTCCCTCATCCCTTGCTTAAGTTACTGAACTTGCTAACATTTCTTGAGACACACATTCTTCTATGCAACTCAAAGCATCCTAAATAAAGGTTTGCATTCCTTGTGGGGGGAAAAATGAAAACTAGCTGGATAAAACAGTCTAAACATTTAACTTTTTAAATAAACACTCCAGTACTGATGCCAGAAACTACAATCTTGTTTGTTTGACTTGTATGAATAATAATTTTCAAAGAAAAATAATTTATTCTCTGGTAGAGATTTTTCTAGGTTTCCAAAGCTAATACATTATTGGGTATTTTTAGATGTACACAGTGAAAAACACCAAATTACACCCAAGTTACCTAAAAGACATCAAAGGGCCTAGCCAAAGGAGAAAGAGCTCTCAGTTTTAATAAGATGGACTTCCAATATAGTACAGTTTGCCAACTCTTTTTTCATTAAAAATCAGGCACTCGGGTCCTTCCACTTTATAAGGCAGACAAATCATATGAATATTCTCACTACAAGCTATATCCTCTTAGTCAGTCTGTCTTATCTTCTAATACAATATTTTCTTCCAAAACACCACAATGTTCCGTCAACATTTTAATTGTCCTGATAAAGCTCATCAGAGGTGTCAGGACAAAGTACAGTTGTGTACACTTACCGTAAATGTAGATGTTCGAGTGTATTCACTGTTTCAGTCATTACATTTGGGTAATCTGTTGGCAGGTTGCCCTCAGTCGGCCTGAATATCAAAGTCTTGGGTCCTGCGTCGGTTGCCGTCTCCTCTTCCATGACGTCAGGTCATCAGAGGTATAAAACATGCAGCCAACGCCATTTTCTTTAGTTTTTCTTGCCCCAGATGTCAGGTGCCCCCCAAATGAGGAGCAAATATATATATATATATATATATATATATATATATATATATATATGAAATGCAACTCTAACATAAACTTTACCTTCACCTAAAAGCAAATACACCACAAAGGCTGTTGAAAATAGGGTGGGTAACCCGGACTGCAACAGTGAATACACTCGAACATCTACATTTATGGTAAGTGTACACAACTGTACTATGTTCTTCGTGTTTCACTGTTGCAGTCAATACATTTGGGTAGAATCCCAAAGCTATGGATGGGAGGCTGGAACTAAATAGCATTAGGAGCAGCTATAAGGTCCTGCAGAACTGCAGTGGCAAAGCCTGTCCTGGACTTGGAGAAGAGAGGCAAATGATAATGCTTTGTAAAAGTATGAACAGAGCTCCAAGTGGCAGCTTCTAGAATGTCTTTGGTTGGCACCCCTCTGAGAAAAGCTGCGGAGGTAGATGCAGCCCTGGTGGAATGTTACCGGATTCCCTTGGGCAACGGTTTACCATGATGCAAACAGCAGAAACGAATGCAGTGGCTTATCCACTTTGAAATAGTCTGCTTTGAAAAAGCCTTCCCCACTGATCCTGCAGCAAATGCACCAGTAGCTGCTCAGACTTTTAGAGATTTGGTCCTGTTTAAGTAGAATCTTAGTTGTCTGTGTACGTCCAAGGAATGCAGAATCCACTCCCCCTTGTTCTGCGGATTTGGGTAAAAGGTTGGCAGGTGAATAGTTTGGTTAAGAGCCACACTGGATACCAACTTAGGCATAAAGGAAGGATTGGTCCTGAGGAACACCCTCTCCGGGTAAAATGTAATAAAAGGCTCCACAGCCATGAGGGCCTGTAGTTCTGAAACCCTTCTTGTTGAAGTGACTGCCAGAAGGAAAGCTGTTTTCCAAGATAAAAACTTTATATCCACAGTAGCTGCTGGTTCAAATGGGGGCAGGGTGAACTTTTCCAACATAAAATTGAGGTCCCATGCAGGAGTTGGTGATCTTCTGGGGGGCCATATATTTTTGGCCCCTATGATGAGAAAAGATGGGAGTCTCTGTGTTGTAATGAGCCGAGATGGCAGAGGCATGGATTTTTATTGATGAAAAAGATAGGGCCTTGTCAAGCATCTCAGTCAAGTATTGTAAAATCTGAGGAATATTTGGCTTTGCTGTGTCAGCCCCTTGTGCTTGGTTCCAAGCACAGGATCACTTCCATTTATCAACATAAGACTTTCTAGTACTAGGCCTTCTGGCTTCCAAAATGACATCCATCACAGATTTACTGAGAGGTGTTTGAATGATTACATGATCAGCCATGCTACAAGGTTCAGAGTTTGGAGCAGATTGTGCAGAATTTGATTGCTCTGTTGAGACAGTAGATGAAGTATTTGAGGCAAGTACCAAGGAGGGAGTTGAGACATATTCCTTAGAATTGGGTACCAGTGCTGGTGAGGCCAGTCCGGGGCAATTAGAATCATTTTTGGTTTTTCCTGTCTGACCTTTTAGTAAGACCTTGGGAAGAAGAGGCAGAGGAGGAAAGGCGTACACTGATAGGTTTTTCCAACTGAAGGATAGAGCATCCACTTTCCATGCTTGTCTGTGATAAGTCCTTGTGCAGAATTTGTCCAGTTGATAATTCTGGGGAGAGGCAAATAGATCTATGTCTGGACTCCCCCATTTCTCTGTTATCATGCTGAAGACTTGTGGATCCAGTTTCCACTCGTGAGGGTCCATAACATTTCTGCTTAGGTCTGCCAGAGTATTTTGTTTTCCTGGCAGGAACTGAGCTTGAAGATGTATTTGGTAAGTCAAGGCTGTGTCCCACAATGCCATGGCTAGTCTGCATAGGGGGTAGGAATGTGTACCCCCCTGCTTGTTTATGTACCACATAACTGTGGTGCTGTCCGTCTTTATCAGTAGTTGTCCTGGATGAAAAGTCCTTGAAGGCTGTCAGGGCATTTTGAACAGCTAACATCTCTTTCTGGTTGATATGCAGATGCATTTGGTTTGGGCTCCATATGCCCTGAATGCATCTTCCCGCCAGGGCCCCCCCCCAAGCATAGTCTGATGCGTCTGTAGTTAGGGTTTGTGTGGCAGGGGGTAGAATGAAAAACCGTCCCATGTTCTGGTGACATGTCTCTGCCCACCAAAGAAACTCCTGTTGTAGGCAGGGAATGACAGGAATCATTGTTTCTGGACTGTGACAATGTTGACTCCATAAACTTTTTAGATACCACTGTAGTTTCCTCATATGCAGTCTTGCATATGGAATTAGTAGAATGCAGGATGCCATGAACCCCAAAGCCTGCAGAATTTGTCTTGCAGATAACTGGGTTTTTGTTGCCATCTGTCTGAAGTAAATAGTCGGTTGCCTTTGTTTGTCTGGCGTAAGGTAAGCCATCTGGGCAGTTGTATTCAAGCTTATACCCAGGAATATAATCTTTTGAGAGGGTTATTGTGTCTTTCGGCTTTTCCCGATTAGGGGTCACCACAGCGGAACTCCGGTCCACTAATGATTGGCAGTAGATTTTTACATGATGAGTTGCTGGCCGTGACGCACAACCTTCAACGAAGGTATGCCCATTCACGCATGTCTCCACACAGAAGACGCTCAAGCTGAGAATCGAACAGGACAACGTCTTACTGTGAGGCAACAACGCTACCGCAGCACCACCACCGCAGCTAATATTTTGAGAGTGTACCATACCAGTTGTGATTTCTTTTTGTTTATGTGTACCCTAGGCATGTTAGAAGCCTTTTTACAAATGCCAGATGCTGAAGAAGAATGTCCTTGTTTTCTGCTTGAATGAGACAGTCGTCCAAGTAATAGATAGATTTGTATGCTTCTTTGTCTGCAAAATGCAATTACTGGTGCCAGGCACTTTGTAAAGACCCTGGGCGCAGTAGATAAGCCAAAGGGCAGTGCAGAGAATTGGTAATGAATAAAACCAACCTTGAAGCGGAGGTATCTTCTGCTGCACGATTCCCTTATTGGGATATGCAGGTATGCCTCTTTTAAGTCTAGAGTCACTAGCCAAGCTGTTGCAAAGTTAGCGTTTTGAATTTTGGGATGTCCAAAAATGTGTTCAAAATCGATAAATCCAGTATTAAGCACCAGGCATTGTCTTTTCTGGGTACCAAGAACAGTCTTGAGTAAAACCCTTGCCCTTTTTCCTGTTCTCGTACTGGCTGAATAGCCCCCATATACATGAGGGACGTAACTTGTTTCTGTGCCTCTGCCCATTGATTTTGTGGCAGATCTGGCCAACCATTTGGAATTGGCAAGGTATGGCAATAAAATATTTATCCCTGGGACACTGTTTAATACCCACTTGTCCTGGGTTATTAACTGCCAGTTTTGAGCATGAAGTGCAAATTTTCCCCCTAAGGGGGCTGCCAAAAGATAAGTGCTTGGTGATGGCAGAGGTCAGTCATTGAGACTTTTTACTGCAGGGTTGTGCTTTGTTTCCTCCAGATTTGGTGGTAGACTCACCCCATTGCTTTGACTTGTAAGAACCCTGTGATTGGTATCTAGAGCCTTTTGAGCACCTGGATTTGACCCGTGAGGCTCTGTCGGACACAGGGAAGAACCAATTTTTTGTAGGCCAGTGTCTACTGAATCTTGGTGGCTGCAATTGTAAGAAGTCTTTTACAGTTTGCATAGACTTAGTTTTGTCTTCCATTTTCTTTAAACCCTCTTCTGCCTTATAGTATCATGCTGTAAAGGTGCATTCAACAATTTAGCTTTAACATGATCAGGCAGATTTTGCTCCTTGAGCCAGGCATGCCTTCTAATCACAGATCCAGTAACTGTGGCCCTGCAGGAGGCCACCAAGGAATCAAAACCACATTGCAAAGTATGCTTTCTAGCCTGTTCTGCTGCATGCAATAATTTCTGTAATTCTTTATTTTCCACACATTCAGAAATCATCATCATTTTCTGTTTCAATAATCCCATAACATGCTGTTGATATTTAAGCATATGAAACTGGCAGTTTAAGGCCCTAATTGCCAAGGTTGCAGACTTATAAACCTTCTTTCCCCATCTATCCAGCACCCTGGAATCTCTATCAGAGGGGGTAGGATTCTTAGCTGTTGAGGCCTTTACACCTTTGGGACCCTGTGAGATAGTTTCAGGGTCAGCAGCAGGATTTTTGAATAAAAATTTGTGGGAGTCAGGAACCCTGTAATATCTGTCTGGCTTGCTAGGAGCCGGAGGTAGGGAATCTGGACACATCATCAACAATGTCTAATACAGGAGGTATAGCCAAAGGCCTATGCTGAGGAAGAAGGAAATCCCTAAGCCTCTTGTGATTCTGAGAAATCCTGACTTTCCCAATGAAAATGTTCCTCAAAGAATGCAAGGTTTCTCCAAAAGAATAATCTTCAGGAGGAGATGCAGATGGGATGGATTCCTCTGCATCTGAATCCTCATAGGGTGGGGGTGGGGGTGGGGAACCCCTGATCAAGGTAATTAAGTCTTCAGCCATTTTGATCCTCTGTTTTTTGGGCATAGAGGCCTGAGCACGTGGCTCATGCATTGGGTTTTTTTAGCCTTAGAAGATGCTTTTGTCTTTGTTTTTGAAGCTGGTGTCTGTTTTATATAGAAATGTTGAGGCCTGAAAACACCATCAGAAGCCTGCTTAGCGGCTCCAGACCCATCTGAGGGAGAGACATCCGCGGGTACAATGCTCTGAGAATCTCGCGGCATGCTGGACTCCACATGGGTCTCAGTAGAGGCCTGCGACTCGAAAGTAGCGGGTATCAGGGGCTGCGAAATCGCCTCACTGAGTACCGGTGAACCGGCGACTGGCTTAGAAGCTTCATCGTTGGTTTTGGACCTCGACGGTCTGTCTCTGTCCTTTTCTTTGCGTTTTTTGTGAACTCTGGTAGTCAGATTGCTATCCGACGACATTTCAGGGTAGTTAAATCTGTTTCCAAAATATTCTGAAGCAAAGATATACCGGCGCTTAATAGTGCGTTGGTTAAATCTAGCACAAAACCGACAGCAAGGCACGTTATGATCTGGGCCTAGGCAAGGAATACAGTACAAATGGAAATCCTTATGAGGTATTTGCTTCCCACAAATAATACAATTATTAACTTTTACTGACATCGGTAAGGAGCAAGAAAAGTTTCCCCAATGGGGTACTTAGCTTTAATTGAAGACTTCGGTTCTGAAACTCGAATGTAAAAATTTCAGGTGTCGGCCGACTGGCACTTGCGAACTGCTTCTGCTTCAGGCACCACACGGCAAGAAAGACTAAAGAAAATGGTGCAGGCTGCATGTTTTATACCCCTGATGAACTGACATTATGGAAGAGGAGACCGCAACCGACGCAGGACCCCAAGACTGATATTCAGGCCGACTGAGGGCAACCTGCCAGCAGATTACCCAAATGTAATGACTGCAACAGTGAAACACAAAGAACATCGGATGAGTGTTTGAACTGCTACTTATATCACTTACTTACTTGCTCTATTAAAGTGGACCAATTTTATCTTCAGTCTGTGCATCGCTGCCACCGTTTTCTTCTAGAGGACTATATATAAACCATAATGTTTCTCAACACCCCAGTTAGAGATTTCAGACAGTTATGTCTGCCAGACTTTTCTTGTTTGTTTCTGCCATGAATCTTAAACATTTAAAAAAGTTTTAAATGGTATAAAAACAGCAAAATGTAATCATTTTTTAAACTTACTTTTACAGGAGCAATTAAAGGTAGCAACCACTTATCACAGCACCATCACCCAAAGTCATGATGTACATAAAGCATCTGATATGGTCAAATGGTACTTCCTCTTCAAAGATCTAGACAAAGCAGGAATGGTTAATAGATGTATCAGGCAGTGTCACTGTCTAATAAAACCAGAAAAAATAGGTGTGGACCTCTTGGGTTTTCGATCCTGAGTGATGCCTGCCTGGAGGGAAGGAATAACCAATTTTACAAAGCCTTTCACTCTTGATCCTAAACGGTGAACAGATTTCCACGTGTAGTCGGTGGTGGAGCTAGCTCTAAAAAGAGCTGTTTTAGCCCTGTGGGCAGCTGGAGCTCTATATAGAGCTGTTACAGATCTCTATGAGCTCTGAGAAGAGCGGTTTTGTGTTTTGAATGCCCTTTCGGGCAGATGCGGTAGTTCTAAAAAGAACTGTTTTGTTTGGCTCACCGAAGCTGTGTCTGTGCCTCCGGCTGGTCTTACCGAAGCCGATACAGATTTCTGTGAGCTCTGAGAAGGGCCGATTTGTGTTTTGAATGCCCGTTCGGGTGTTGGTGGTAGCTCTAATAAGAACTTTTTTGTTTTATTCTTCAATGTGTCTCCGGTTGCTCTTACCAGAGCTTTTACAGATCTCTGTGAGGTCTGAGAAGAGCTGTTTGGTGTACGGTGCAGATCCACGTGAGCTCTGAAAAGAGCTGTTTTGTGTATGGACACAATGGATTCTGGGAAGAGCTGCTGTTGTGTCCTTCGGTGTTCTGTGGTGGTGTCAATCTCCGTTGTCCTTCTTGAACAGATCTTCGGTTCTTTTTGTTATGTGCGAGTCCTAAAAAGGACTATTTGTGCGCTCCCCAAGCGCTGGTCAGAATGACCTGAGAGCTGTTGCTGTGCTGCTTTTATGCTACTGTGGAGGGGGCGTGGTTGAGAGATGTCCAATGAGAAGTGACTAGTTAGGGGTGTGGCCCTAGTAGGCCTACAAGGTGAAGACGGACCTGGTTGGAAGCATCTCATTCCTCTTATTTAGTTCCTTTTTATTATCCAGCTACTTGTTCATATGTGCCATTCCTAACCTCTAGCAATGTGTTGGAGCCTTTTGCTTTGTCACGATTATACCTATGTTTGAAAGAACTGTACTAAAACTTTAATTTTAAATTTAACCAAAAAATAAAAAATTAAAATTAAAATTAGATTTAAATTTAAAATTGAACTGTAAAACTCTGGGGTTACTGACTATAGTTCTAAATTTAGATTTGCCATTACCATCTGTAAAACATTGGAAGCAAGCTTGGTTCTGAGAAAGATTCCGAGATGTCCGGCGCTTTCGGGGCAGATAGGAAGGTTTTTTTTTTTTAATCAATGAAGGGTTAAACCCAGACAGTTATGCACTGTTTAGAATGTATAACCAAGGAAGAAAGGTTACAGACTTTTAAAAGCTGTGGGACTGCATGGAGTACTAAGAGCACTTTAGAGTCTGGCAGAGAGTATGGGCTTGAATTCCACCCAAAGTTATCAACTACGATGCCAGCTAAAAGTGCCCACCTAGAGGGCCGGTATATCCCATAAACTCAGAGGGGTACTTTGGACAACTAAGGAATAAATGGAAGCAGACAGTGGACATTGTGATGATCTCACTGTAGAGATGAAGGGCAAAATAGGCCTCTTATCAGGAAGACTGGATATTGACCACACATGCCTTGTACATTTTGCTAGGCATACCTCCACTTTTAAGTTAGTCAAGATGACTTCAGGATTTGGGAATGAGATTTGTGGAAAAAGACAGTGTGGGCTAAAATGGAGGCTTAAAGCATTTGTGGGCAGATATTACTTGATTTTTTTTTCAAATTTTATAAATATGGAGGATTACCTTTACCTTCCCCATAACAGCTTATTTTGTGAAAAGGAAAAAACTAAGAGAAACGGAGTTTAGAAAGTAATCTGGGCATCTTGAAAGGCAGTGAAAAAAGGGATGGAGAGCAAGACATTTAGTAGGGAACTGCAGGGAGTGACTATGTGATCAGGGAGGGAAGAGAAGGAAGGGGACAGAGGAAAGAACGGTACAAGGGTATACATTTGCATAACTTCGATGTCATAGCAGGTAATATTTTAAGAGCTCCTACAGGATTACAGGACAGCATGGCTTGCTGAGGAAAGTCTAGACAGAATACAAGAAATTAAAGGGACATTTGAGAATAGCACAAAAAAAGAAGCAAGGTCCTCATGGGACTACTTTAGAGCAATTTACAGCAAGTTAGCTCAAAGACAAGGAATCAATGTCTGAGACAAGATGTACTACAGAAAAGGGGTACTGAGACAATGATGTTCTCTGGTAAGGAGGTGAGGCAGGTATACAGTAGCTTAAAAAAGATGGGTACAAAAGAGAATGGAAATAGAAAAGGATGTGCTGGCAATGCTAAGGATACTCATATATGATCGAACTGCAGGAGGTATTCATGGCTGTGAAATAATTTAGGGGAGACTTATAAAATGATTTGCAAGAAAAAGTTGGTACCCCAGAGACCCATGGTGTAGAGGGGCAGGAGTTGACCCAGGGTCGACCAGCAACATAAGAGAAAAATGGCAATGGTCCACTGTATTAGCAACATCTGCAGGGATGTAGATACATCACCTACAACAATGGGCCTAGCGATGCTCGAATTGCAAACAGTGAGCTACTTTCTAGGAAATGGTGTGCAAAATAATGTTCATGCTCCTTCTGTCAAGCAGCCATTGTAAAGCAGACAATGCCACTGCAAGAAACCAAGTTAGGCAGGAGTTCTGCTTTACTTAATGACTGTCGAGATCCCCACTACCTGCCTCTCACTTCTAGTGAAGGGGGATGAGGCTGCCACACCATTTCCAAGGAATGGAGTTATACAGCTCACTCCCTAGTAGACAGAGACAGGCCCAGCTTTCATCCTGAGCAGGAAATGAAATGAAATGAAATGGGTTGTAGAACTTGCACCCTTGTCTAAAGACAGTTAAAGCCCCTCATGGGCACTGGTTCCTGTCCTTCAGAAGGAGGAACAAAGACGTCAGCTGGGGAAGGCAGAAGAGCAATTACATGAACCAAGTGGACCACAGAGAGAGGGCATGGGGAGAAACAGGTGACAGACAGAAGTGGAGAGAAAGAAAAAGGGTGCAGATATTGATAACTGGGAGAGGGGGTAAAGAAGATGAATGCTGGAAGGTGCTTTTTAAAGAAATAATGGTATAAAACAAGCGCGCACATTGGTTAGTAAAGTCATGGGCAAGCTGGAAGAACTGGAAAGAAAGTCTAAAAAATGGATGAGTCTCAAAGCTGGATTAAAGGGAAATCAGGGGAAAGTATAACGATATGGGGGGGGGGGGGGACTAGCAGCAGAAATTAAAAAGAATTCAAAGTTCTTGGATGGGTCTTACTTGCACTGTGGTGACAGGCAGCTACTGAGAGCCTTGAGACGCACAAAGACCTTTTTTGATTTAAGGAGGTTTACATTAACACCTAAGCGGTGTGGAATGTAATACCTCTAAGCAGCCTATACACATCTTGCATTTCAGTGCATTTTCTAAAAAGTAAACTTAAAAAGCATAAGATAAAAGGAAATATTTTGTGAAAAACTAACAAACGTGTACAAATAGCAGTTATCAGTAAGAAGTATTATCTGCAGTGATAGTCAGTGCATTCATAATATTTAGGTTCATAGGTAGGTACTAGGCTATCGGCCCAAGGGCCTACATAAGCCTAGCCAGCGAGGTACCATAGCTTAAGCCACCCAAGAAAGTTATTTTCCTGTGCCACTGTCCAGCAGAGACAGAGAAGTAATCCCTGGGGTGTATTTCCTATTTCCCATCCACTCATCAAGATTCTTCTTGAAGAGTGCTAATGAAGAACTTTGCTTGACATAGGTGGGTAGCTTGTTCCAGAGTATAGGAAGTCTCTGGGACAAGGAATCTATCCCTCCAGCGTGTCCTGTTTATTGCGGTGACAAGGTTTAGGTCCCTAGAGCGTGTAGCTTGGAGGGATTGGGATTTCTTTAGGTGTAGCATTGTCCAACAGCTCTGGGTTTGACATAGCTTTATATGTTAGGTAGAGATCACCTCGGAGTAGGCGATATGCTACGGAGTAAAGCTGGAGTTTTTTGAGGCGGTCAGTGTAGGGAATTTGTTTGAGGCCAGTAATCCTCTTTGTGAGGTATTTCTGTGGCCGTTCCAGCTGCTGCAGATGTTTTGTGAGGTACATTCCAAAAGGGGCATTGTACTCTGTAATGGGTCTAATGAGTGACGAGGAGAGGGAAACAATGACCTCTTTTTTCCTGGATGAGAACCCTTATGATGAGGCCACGTAGAAGGACTTCCTGACTACTGTGGCGATGTGACTATCAAAGGAGAGACTACTGTCCACCTGGGTCCCAAGGTCTCTTATCACGCATTCGGTGTTAAGTAGATTGCTGCCAATGTGGTAGTTCATGGGTGCAGAGTTTTTACCAAAGGGGATGACACTGCACTTTTTGGCATTGAGCTTGAGGCCATGGCTCTGACACCAGGCATCTGTTTCAGTGAGGCCCTTCTGTAGGATGTCCACATCATTTGTGGACTTGACTATGGCTCCTAGTTTGCAGTCATCTGCGAACTTCGTTAGCCAGAGGCCTTCTGTGTTTGGTATCTACTTCTCTGAAATACAGGCTAACAGGAGAGGTCCCCGGACGGAACCCTATGGCACTCCACTTGTCACTGCCTTGAGGTCAGATTTGGAGTCTGCAAATTTTACAGTGTGGGTTCTCTGTCAGTGAGCCAGTTGGCAACCCATCTTGTGACGTAGGGATTTATACCTAGTTTAGCTATAATTCCAGAATGGGGGATGGTGTCGAAAGCCTTGGCAAGGTCAAGATAGGCTGTGTGAACCACCTTACCCTCATCCACGGCTTTGGTGACTGCCTCAAAGTCGTCGATCAGGTTCAGGAGGCATGATCTGCCTTTCACAAACCCAAACTGGGTGAGATCCAGAGTTTGGAGGTTACCAATGTCTTTGTTTATGAGTTCCATGATGATACGTTCCATGGCTTTCCCTTTGTGGAGTGGGATAACTGTTGCTGTGCGCCATTCAGTGGGCACAAAGCCTGATGCGAGGCTATTACTGAACATGATGCTTAAGTGGGGAGCCAGTTCGTTCTGAAGTTCGTGTAAAACGCAGCCTGGGATGTTGCCCGGTCCCATGGATGCTGTGTTTTTGGCTTTAGAGTGTGCAGCTTTTACCTGCATAGTTGTGATTACAGGGACTTTGCATTCTTCCTGTATAGATATGGGCCCTTTAGGGGGTGAGAGGTGGGTAAAGTTAGCACTGAACCGATCTGCCAGGATGTTGGCATTATCAGTTGGTTCTGCAATTTTCGTGCCTTTGTGCTGTAACTCAGAGCAGATCTGGGTGTTGCCATCTAGATTCTTGACACAGCTATAGAATGCATTGTGGTTGTCCTTGGATTTAGTGGCGATTTTGTTTTCACAGCTAGCTTTGAAGGATCTTGTAAGGGATCTCAGCTTCTTACTGAGGCTGACCAGGGAGCTCCTCCACTCATGGAATTTTACTCTCTTTTGCAACTGTTTCTTCCTTCTGTTGTACAGTTTGTTTATGGCAGGGGGCCACCACATTGGCTTCCTTTTTTTGGAGGATAGCGTCTTGGTTCTGTTTGAGATAGCACGATCCATGCACTCGTGTAAGTGCTTATAGAGTGCATTTGTGTAGGATTCAGCAGTTGTAACTGTACTGTCCATCTTCATGGGTGTCATGAAGTTCACCACTTCTGTCTTAAGAAGCATGAAGTTGGCTTT